>NW_028270172.1:27186180-27495242 GCF_037043375.1 Chiloscyllium plagiosum | reverse complement strand
AAAGTAATTGAGCACTAAGAGAGCAAGCTAAGAGCATTGATGCATCATGGTTTAATGTATGAAATGGCTGCCTGCCCCTGCTCACAAAGTAGCCTGTTAGCAACTATATGATGCAAGTGTCAATGCACTCCACAATGCAGCACTGAAGTGGTGAACTGTACTATACATGGATCATAGATGCATCATGATGATGTAATGAGGCTGGTGTGTGCTGATGCATGAAGGATGCAGACAGTCACTTCCCAAGACATGTGCCCTGAGATGTTATGGAATGTTGGCCAACACGGAGACCCAGAGGAGCAAATGGCAAGCTAGAGCTGCCAGATACCTATTTAGATTTTCATGTCAAGGATTGTCGTTTTCTAATTTCTCAACGCTGTGTATAAGAATAGCAAATTACATATGAGTGAGGCAAAAATGGTTTATTATGTGATGTAAATGTATGAACATTGGCCTCTTTCTACCCACCATTGGGATTCTTGTCTCACCACTAAAATGTTGGGTAGAAAGCCTGATTTCTTTTTCTTCTTAATGCTGAAAATCTAATTTTTTCTCAACATTATTATATTTTACCAAAGTCATTACCTATGTTGTGTTAGGTCTGGGAAGATTCTGCTATAACAAATGAGAGTATTCGTGCCTGTTATGCAATTCAATATGATCAAGGTGGATCTTTCACCTCAATGTTCTTTTTCCATACTATTCCAATAGCCCTTCACTGATAGTTCAAAATCTGTCAACCTCTACCTCAAATATACTCAATTCCTGAACTTCCACAGTCCTCTGGGGCAGACGGTCACAAATATTCACAGGTCTCTGAGTTTAAAGAAAAGTTCTCCTCAACCCAGCTTTAGTTTGAAATTGTATTCTCTGCTTCTAGACTCCTAAACATCTTACTTGCAACACCCTATCAATTCCATTAAGTGTTTTGTAGATCTCAATGAGCTCACCTCTGATTCTTCAAAACTAGAGTGAGTTTTCTCAATCTTTGTTCATCAGTCAGTCCTGCCATCTCAGATACAAGTCTGGTAAATATCAATTACACTCCTTCTAATGCAATATTGTTCATCCTAAGGCAAGGACACCAACACACAAAACGCCATGTACTGTCTAAAAAGGTTCTGCATAAATGAAGAAAGATTTCACTACTCTTGTACTCAAATTGCTTTATTGCAATAAAGCTAACATTCCATGAGCCTTTGGAAGTCTGTGGTACGTGTACTTATTGGCCTTCAGTGACTTATCATGAGAACACCCAGATCTCTTTATACATATACATTTTCTAAATTTTAAGAATATTAAGAATATTTTTTAAATATTCCGGCATTTGTTTTTATTGAACGAAGTGGTCACCTCACACTTTTTCTACACTATGTATGATCTGCTACATTGTTGTCAACTAAATTAAATCTGCTCAAATCCTCTTGAAGTCACTTTGTCCCTTTCTTCACAGCCCACATTCCCACCTGGCCTGTGTCATCTGCAAAACTGGAAAAATTACATTCAATCCACACATCCAAATCATTGAATATCTGGGTCTTATATACCAATTCTTGCAGTAGCACACTAGTCATAGCCTGTCAATTTGAGAATGACAAGTTTATTCCTACGCTCTGCTTCCTATCCAATCCTTAACCAATGCTAGCATTTTATAGGGTGACTACCGTATCCGCAGAATTGTTTTGCATAGTTTCAGTTGCCCACGGTTTACTGTGACCCGAATATTACACGAAAGATTCCAGAACCGAGGTGGGGGGCTGCTGGGAAGGTAAATTTCCCATTAAAATGAATGGGTTTTCTCCTCCCTGTGGGCTTGCACGGTAGGTCTTGGAACATATTCCCCCACAGATCCAGGGGGGGGAGGAAGAACTACTGTATCTCAAAATCCCATGTGCTATAATTTCACTGATCAACCTGCTTTGCTGGTTCTAACAAAATCTTTCCAAAAATCCAAGTATGCAACGTCCACCAACTCTCCTTCATTAACTCAATCAATAACATCTTTCAAAAACTCCAGCAGCTTCATTAAAGACAATTTCCCAATTATAAATCAACATTGACTATGCTTAATAAGATAATTATTTATTCAAGTGTCAATTCGTCACATCCTTTATAATAGTTTCCAGCATTTTCTCTATTGCTGATATAATGTTAACATAACTGTGACTCATTGTGGTCCCTCCTTAAACTATTTGTTATCTTTCAACTTGTAGGAATCATTCCAGAGTGTGTGGAATTTTGGAAGACGATCACCAATGTTTTTCTTACACCCACAGTTACTTCTATCTTCAAAATAACTGAACATTCCTGCATCAGTAAATTTTCCACATATTCATACTGTTACAATTGAGGGGTTTTTAAATCACTTGTGGGACATGGACATCGCTGGCTGCAGAGCATTTTTATTGCCTGCTCCTAGTCACCCTTGAGAAGGTGGTGGCGAGTTTCCTCTTGAACCACTGTGGTCCATATGCTGTAGGTTGACCCACAATGTCCTCAGGGAGGGAAATCCATAATTTTGACCCAGTTACAATGAAGAAACTGTGATATGTATCAAGTCTGGATGGTGAGTGGCTTGGAGGGGAAATTGCAGGTGGTGATGTTCCCATTTTTATACTGCAATTCTCCTTCTAGATGGAAATAGTTGGCAGGTTTGGAAGGTGCTGCCTAAAGTTCTTTGGTAACTTACTGCACTGCATCTTGCAGATGGTATACACAGCTGCTGCTGAGCGTCAGTGGTGCAAGGAGTGGATGTTTGGGGATGTGGTGCCAATTAAGTGGACTACTTTGTCCTGGATGGTGTCAAGCTTCTTGAGTGTTGTTGCAGGTGCAGCCATCCAGGTAAGTGGGGAGTATTACATCACACTCCTCGCTTGTGCTTTGGAGATAGTGGACAGGCTTTGGGGAGTCAGAAGGTGTGTTGCTTGTTGCAGTATTCCTAGATTCTGACCTGCTCTTGTAGCCACTGTGTTTATGTGACAAATCCAGTTGTGTTTCTGGTCAATGGTAACCCCAAAGGATGCTAATATAGAGGGATTCAGTGATGATAACACCATTGAATGACAAGGGACGGTGATTAGACTGTCTCTTGTTGGAGATAGTCATTGACTGGCAAATGTTACTTGCCACATTTTAGTCCAAGCCTAGATATTGTCCAAATCTTGTAGCATTTGAACATGGACTGCTTCAGCATCTGAGGAGTTGTGAATGGTGCTGAACATTGTGCACTCATCAGAAAGCACTCCCAATTCTGACTTTATTATGGATTGAAAGTTTTTGATGAAGCAGCAGAAGACAATGGGCCGAAGACACCTCCCTGGGGAAGTCCTGCAGAGATGTCCTGGAGCTGAGATGATTGACCTCCGACAACCACAATCATATTCCTATGTGTCCGGTATTGCTGTAACCAATGGAGAGTTTGCCCCCGATACCCATTGATTCCAGTTTTGCTAGGGCTCCTTGACACCACACTCAGTTGAATGTGGTCTTGATGTCAAGGGCTTGCATTCTCACCTCCCCTCTGGAATTCAGCTCTTTTGTCAATGTTTGTACCAAGGCTGTAATGAGGTCAGGAGCTGAGTGGCCCTGGCGGAACCCAAACTGGGCGTCACTGAGGAGGTTGTTGCTGAGCAGGTGCTGCTTGATAGCGCTGTTGCTTACACCTTCCATCATTTTACTGATGATCGATAGTAGACTGATAGGATGGTAAGTGACTGGGTTGGATTTGTCCTGCTTTTGTATACAAGACATACCTGGTCAATTTTCCATATTGCCGGGGAGATGCCAGTGTTGTAACTTTATTGGAACAGCTTGAATAAGGGAGCAGAAAGTTCTGGAGCACAGGTCTTCAATACTATTGCCAGAATGCCGTCAGGACACATAGCCTTTGCAATATCTAATGTCTCCAACTGTTTCTTGGTATCATTTGGACTGTTCCTGAACTGTCCAGGTCTGTTCTTGGCAGCATTTTAGTGAGCCGAGTTCATTTTTAATAATTGTCCTGTAAACAAAAGACGCGATCAGGGTTGAAACAGCTCTTTGATGTAATGTTTGTATTGGGACCTTGAGATCCCTTCGAATAATCCGATATTTGGATAGTTGATATTCGGATAACTGAGGTTCCTCTGTATTGTCAACAGCTAGTATCCCAGCACTGAACCCTGCAGTACCCCACTCATCACTGCCTGATACTCTGAAAAGGTCCCATTAATTCAAATTCTCTACATCCTATCTGCCAACCAGCTCTCTATCCATGTCAATACATTACCTTTAATTTTCCTTACTGAACTCTTGTGTGGAACCTTGTCAAAAGCCTTTTTGAAAGTCCAGATACACAACATCTACTGATTCACCCTTCTCCACTTTACTAGTCACAGTAACAAAAAATTCCCGAAGATTTGTTGAGCATGATTTCCCTTTAGTGAATCCATGCTGACTAGGACCGATTCTGTCACTGCTTTCCAAATGTTCAGTTATTACATCCTTGATAATTGACTCCAGCATTTTCCCCATCACTGATGTCAGGCTAGCCAGCCCATAATTCCCCATTTTCTCTTTCCTTACTTTTTTAAAGAGTGGGGTTACATTAGCTACCTTGCAATTCATTGGAACTCTTCTAGAGTCTACAGAATGCTAGAAAATTATCACCAAGGCACCCATTATTTCTAGGACCACTTCCTTAAGTCCTCTGGGATGCAGAGTGTCAGGCCCTTGGAACTTATTGGGTTTTAATTCTGTCAATTTCCCCAATATCATTTCCTGACTAATAAGGATTTCTTTCAGTTCTTCCTTCATGGTTCTTCTTGATGCTCCGTCCCCAGCATTTCCTGAAGATTACTTATGTCCTCCTTAGTGAAGACATCCAAAATATTTGTTCTACTAGCCTGCCATCTCTTTGTTGTCCATAATGAATTCACCTGATTCTAACTGCAAGGGATCTACATTTGTCTTCACCAGTCTTTTTCTTTTCACGTATTTAAAGAAGTTTTTGCAGTCAGTTTTTTATGTTTTCCATAAGTTTACTTGCATATTCTTTTTTCCCTTTCCAAATTAAACCATTTGTTCTGTTCTACTGAATTTCTAATTTCTCCCAATCCTTGGGTTCACTGCTTTTTCTGGCCAATTTTGGTATACCTGGGTGACCAACAGGCAGAGGAAGAGCAGGAAGTAGTGCAGGGGTCCCCTGCACTCATCTCTATCCAAAACAGGTATACCAAGGGAGATGACCGCAGGCGACTCCTGCACTACCTTCCTGTTCTTTGTCTGTCTGTTGGTCACCCATTCCCTTTCTTCCTCAGTAATGTTTATCCGCGGTGTGACCAACTTACCGAACGTGCTACCCAAAATTCCCCTCGGCCTCACGGATGCTCCAAAGTGAATCCGGCCACAGCTCCCAAGCTGTCAGACAGGGCCTGCAGCTGGACACACTTCCTGCATGTGAAGGAGTTGGGGACATTTTAAGGGCCCCTGAATTCCCACATTGCACAGGAGGCGTGTGATACAGGTCAGAGTTCTCCTGCCATGAGTTAACACTTAGGTTACCGACAGTAGCAAAGTGAAGAGAAAATAAGAGAGAAGGAAGTCTATTCACCTGTCACCAGCCAATCACTTACCTGCTGCCTGTGACTTCACGGTTAAACTTCTTTCTACTTCTCCATCACCCTTATGCCTTCAGCAGCTGCAGTCGTTTACTCCTCCTCTGATTGCCTTACCTCACGGCTGCTCACCCTCCTCACCGAAGCCTGGCATTCACTTAAACCTACATTTACACCTCCATCGAACATTGAGCAAGCATCAGTTATTACCCACATTCCCCATTTCTGACTTTATGATGGATGAAAGGTCATTAATGAAGTACCTGAAGATGGCTGGAGCAGGGAACTCCCATGAGGGACTCATGCTGAGATGTTCTGGGCTGAGGTGATTGACTTCCAGTAACCAAAATCATCTTCCTCTGTGCCATGTCTGAGATGGCCTGACCCTGATTCCTATTTACGACAGTTTGCTCTGATTTCTTTGGTCAAAGGGCAAGGGCAGTCACTCTCAACTCACCTCTCATGTTCAGCTCTATGATTCACACTTAAACCATGGGCACAATGAGATCAGGGATAATGGTACTCAGTGAGCAAGGCGACTGCTGAGCAAATGCCATCTAAGAGCATCTTTGATCCACTAATGTCTGGTGAAGTGGCTGTGCGGTTGGCCGTGTACAATAACATCGCTGTTGTGTGAGCTCACTGGCCAGATTTGTATTTTTTTTAACAGTACATTTGCTGGCTTCATTAAATATGCAGTTCTTTGGCACTCTGGTTATGAGAAATGCTGTATAAATACATTTTTTTTTACTATTTTCTTAAACGGCATCAAGTTGCTCCTTGAGAGCCGGCCATTTGGCTGCAATATCAGAACAGATTGAGTTTACTCAGGCGACCGTGCAACTAAGAGGAAGATGAGCTATATGACATCTCACCGTTTTTAAGTTGGCAGGAGCTGCCAGTTGCACCTTTCCAAATGGACATGTTGGTGCGTGCAAAGTTCTCGGTGCTTCCTTCTCCAAAACTCCGGGGACCTTTTCCAGCGACCTGCACCACTAGCAGGAACTGTTCTTTTGCTGGAAGCCGCGGTGGTGTTTAATGCCAAGCCCGGTACCTTTGATCCTTTCTCTGGAAGAGACTGGCGCGCGTTCCGGGGCTGGGCTGGGGGCTGGTTCGCCTTCCACTGCAAACCCCTGGGTTCGCTCGATTTCCGCGAATGGGATAGTCTTCGGGGCTGCCAATTTCTGCTCGGAAAAGCCGAGCTGAAGGCGACATGCTGGCGGAAATGGGAGGTGGTGGGGGTGCGAACACTTTAATATAAGGAAGTTCCAAACGGGCTTTCAGAATTGGCTGATGGACCGCTCTAGGTGTGGTATGTGAAATGATGCTATCTGATGCTTTACTGAAATGTATTGCATTTTAATGTGGAGCAAGGTTTTCAATCAATTCGTCGATTTTAATCGTTTTTTTTCATTGTTGAAGAATTTGATTTTTAGCTTAATCGTGACTTAATTCTAAAAAAAAATGCATCTGCATTCAGTACAGTAATTCAATTTGGGTTGTGATCTTTCGGATATTCGCTGAAGCAATATACGAAATATTGCTGGCGATTTAATTACGGTAGGTCGAGTCCTGTAAGAACTGATTTTTTTTTCATGTAGAAGGCGTTAAGAACAAACAGGTTAAAAACAAATTCGTAAGCATTTTATATATTCGAAGTTATTTCGAAAGGAGAGAATATTTAAATTGCGAAACGAAATCTGAATATTCAGATCCCGTGTGGAATAAAGTATTTTCCCTCACCATATCAGAGGGCGCATTATTTTTTGTTTTGTTTTTCAATTTATTCGTTTTCTGGCGTTTCTTTCGGACCTTCGTAATTGGCGCATGGAAACAAAACAAAATGAGATTATCAGACATCAGTCAGCTTGTATATTTGTTCAGAAAATGTACAAGACGTTAAACAAGTCCAGATCCATACGGTTTCCTCTCGAAATGATTTCGGATAGTTGGTAGATTTTTCAGGGTTTTTGACTCATTTAAGAATAACAGGTGTTTAGGAAAGGTTTAAAGATGAAAATGTACTTTTATTGCTGGGTATATATTGAACAGACCCCGACTTTCTGCTGACTTCACTCCCGGACATAAGCCAGTCATTAGATCCACTGACCTGGTCTCACGGAACTGGGCACCCTTGCTCGCCTGGCACCCTACTTTTACCTGACAGAAGTAACTTTCCTCACTAGCCTTGGAATTGATCTTTAAATCACAGAAACCATCACATGCTGAGCGCTCTCCACTCCGGTTGTCATGGTTCCGTCTACACTACTTTCAGAAGTGGATGCTGGTGGCCCGGAAATTCCAGGGGAGAATTAAGATAAGTGACCATCTGTGTGTTCCATCAGGATCGAAAATAAAGTTTGCGATCCCGACGGGGTAAAGCTGGACCATTGCACTTCCCGAGATATCTTGATCAGTGCTGGAAACTCATGGCACGAATTTGTTTCGTTTGCAACTTGTCACGAGACGAACTTTCCAAAGGTGAACCATAAAACTCCCGCAAATTACAAATTTGCAAGAGTCTGGAGGTATGCTTTGAATGTGTGGTAACAACGTAAAGATTTCAGAAGCATATTGCCGGTGTGTTTTCTGTTTGTATTTGTTAGGTTTTTTCGGATGCTGCCTGAATTGCTGTGCTCTTCCAGCACCACTGATCCAGTACTTGGAACTCGAGTCGAGATGAAGCTGTTTGAAGTGGGAGTGATATTCTTTCTTCTCTCAAGTAATCTGCATTTGGTCATCTCTCAGCCAAATGGTATTTAACTAATTTCATTTTGATCAGATATTATTGTTTACCAATCGTCTGAAGTGGTTGACAGACACACTTGGGGTTTCAAAAATAAACATAATTGTAACTATATGTGTAATTTACAACGTAGGGAAGATGAAAGTCTTGATTAGGGGTTTACTTGAGTTCGAGAACCATCAAATTGGAAGATCAGCATATAAAATTGAGAAAAACTGAGATTGTAAAACTAGATTGTTCTGAGACAGACCCTACTGCCAGAACATGGCAAGCAGGATTCCAATGAAATTAGCCTGGAGTCTGCAATGAGAACGAAGATAACGTAAATGGAATATTAAAATAGTATGAAACCATAACAGATTATAACAACGGAAACCAAACCACAGCATCACCCAAAAAATGGGCATGCCCAATTAAAGTTGAAAATTTAGCAATTGCTGTTAAAAATGTTCTCCACTCTCCAGGGTGTGATGTGTCAGTAACTTGCCAACAAGCTCAGTTTTGAAGTCAGTGTAGATGTATGAACGTAGCCAACTTGCCAATGAATTCTTTCAAGAGCAGGTGACTGTTTACCAACATGAGAGGTGATTATCAGTGTCAAACAATTGCACTGAATCTGAAAATTTAGTTTTACAAGTGTGGAATCTCATTCTTCTCAAATCAGTTAACACTGAAGATTTTGAAAAAAGTTAAATAAAGACTTCTGGGAGGAGACTACAGGGCTCCAGTTGGCAAGGAAACCCAGGAGAAATTGCAATGGAGTGTTTGAATGGCGTTTTAACTCTGCCACCTCACCATTTTTCTTCTGGGTTTCCTTTCCAGTGAACAGAAAATAGGGGTGACATTGGGTCTCGTGACATGCCGTCAACTCTTCTCCTTAGCGGGACAGTCCTAGTTTGCAATTTGTGACAGGCTGCCACAGAAGTGTCAAAATGGAATCCAGGCTGGTAAAGACTGGACTCTGTTTAACTATCTCCCCCCTGGGTCCACTTGCTGCTGGGAACTGAAAGAAGTAGGAAAGGGACAGACTGTTTTCTAAAAATGTGAAAATGAAATCTGCTGCTGAGATGAAGGAGTTATGGTTGGAGATTACCAAGGAGATCAGCAGCAAGAATGTGGAATCAACTGATAGTACTTGAATGACGTGAGCAAGTTAGAAAAGGTGATGACAATGACATATTTACCAATTTCTACTGAATAAAAGCCCTAACGCTTTCATACAATTTTCTCAAACCCACTTTGTCACATCAGTCTGCCACATCCGACTACAGCTGCTGAATTTAAATGTGCCCTTGTGATACCAGGGCATACAAAGCTAGGGTCTAAATTAGAGTGGTGCTAGAAAAGCACAGCAGGTCAGGCAGCATCTGAGGAGCAGGAAAATCAATGTTTCGGCCAAAAGCCCTTCATCAGGAGAGTACACAATGAGGGTTTGTTTCTCTGTCATCCTTGCAGGCAGTGAGTTCCAGACTCCCACCACCTTCTGGGTGAGAAAGATTTTCCTACATGCCCTCTGAATTTCCTGATGAAGGGCTTTTGCCCGAAATGTTGTTTTCCTGCACCTCGGATGCTACCTGACCTGCTGTGCTTTTCCAGCACCATTCTAATCTTGACTGTAATCTCCAGCACCTGCAGTACCCACTTCTGCCTTACAATGCTTGGGGCCAAGTGCTGGAAAATTGGATTGGAATGATGAAGTGCTTGTTTTTGACTGGCACAAAACTCAGTGGGCAGAAGGGCTTTTTATTTTTCTGTGTTGTTGACCTCTACAACTGTATGACTTCAGGACGCTATGACATAGACAGAAGAACGTGTAAAAGCTATTTGGGTTGGGGTGGGATGCATAACTCATTGGGGATGTTCTTACCATGGAGGCAATTATATAATAAAAAGCATTGTTCATTAACAGCAGAGTACACAATGAGGGTTTCTTCCTCTATCATTCTTGCAGGCAGCGTGTTCCAGATTCCCACCACCCTCTGGGTGAAAAAGGTTTTCCTACATGCCTGCTGAATTTCTTGCCCTTTACCTTAAATTACATGCCTCCTTTAACATGGATTCCAGAACTGCACACAGTACTCTAGCTGTGGCCTGACCATTGTTTTATACAGTTTAAGTATAACCTCCCCACTCTTAAACTCTATGCCTTGACTAATAAAAGCAATATTCCATTGCCGATAACCACTTTATCTACCCATCCCAATACCTTAAGGGACTGGCGGACACACACTCCACATTCCTTCTGATTCTCAGTGCTTCCCAGGATTCTGCCTTTCATCATGTACGATATTCTCTTGCCTTGTTTGTTCGACACAAATGAATCATCTCACACTTACCTGGATCGAATTCCATGGGAGAAAGTGAGGACTGCAGATACTGGAGATCAGAGCTTAAAAATCTGTTGCTGGAAAAGCGCAGCAGGTCAGGCAGCATCCAAGGAGAAGGAGAATCGACGTTTCGGGCATAAGCCCTTCTTCAGGGCGAATTCCATATGCCACTGATCAGCCCCTCTACATTTTCCTGTGATCTGAGGCTATCCTTTTCACTGTTTATGAATCCACCAATTTTTGTATCATCTGTGAACTTACTGATCAACCAGCAAGAGCCCTCACACTGATTCCTGCGGAGTGCTATTCAATACAGGCTTCCAGTCACAATAACATCCCTTGACCATCACCCTCTGCTTCCTGCCATTCAGCCAATTCTGGATCCAATTTGCCAAATTGCCTTAGATTACCTGAGCTCTTGTCTTTGTTGTCAGTCATCCATGGCAGGACTTTATCAAAAATCTTGATGAGGTCCAAATAGACTTGAATGTATTGCCCTCATCTACACCACTTGGCTACCTTTACAAAAACTTCATTCAAATTGGTCAAATATGGACCTCCATTTTCTTTTACCATTTTCCTGTGTCATCCATTCCTGGCTGCTGGATAGTAATTGGTCTTTTCGTTTGTTTGATAATGTATGTGACAATGTGATTGGACAGGAATGAAATGATTTAAAAGGTATTGAATGCAGTAGGAAGGAAGGAAGTTCAAGGAGTGTTTTGTTGATTGTCAGTGAAGGAACAAGGGGCTCGGGACAGGGATTTCAATTCCCATCACAGAGAGTAGTTTGGCAGAACTATTATTGACTGAATTGGCCGAGGGCCAAAGGACATAAATACTGGACTGGGGCTCTGGCATGTAGTGCAGAAGTAGCCCTCATGCATCGAACTGTCATAGAAGCACCTTTCATGGATTATAGGCAAGAGAGACAACCTTACAGTCTTCTTGGAGACAAGGTCCCAACTCCACAGTGCAATATCATTCATCAGATTTAGCACTATCCTGTGCTAAATGGAATAATTTTGGAGAAGACCCAACAGGTCAAAACTGGGCAATCAGCATCTGCATTGTATCCTACCATAGAACATAGGACATTACAGCGCAGTACAGGTCCTTCAGCCGTCGATGTTGCACCAACTTGTGAAACCAATCCAAAGCATCTAGACTATACTATTCTTTTTTCATCCATATGTCTATCCAAAGACCATTCAAATGCCTTTAAAATTGACAAGTCCACTATTGTTGCAGGAAGTGCGTTCCACACCCCTACTACTATCTGAGTAAAGAAACCATATTCAGTAATCTCATGGCCCAAGTTATCCCTCATTCTGCCATCACCATCAAGCTGTGGATCAGTCTTACTTCAGTGAGGATTGCAGAAGCGCATGCCCTGGGTAACAGTAGTCACTCATAAGATTGAGTTGCCAACCCGGTGAAGCTATAAAACAACACTGTATTCATGACGCACAATGGAAACAGCGCTCATAAGGAGCTCAATAGAACAAACCAAAGAACTGCAGTCCTATCACATTGAGTTTTAAATGGTGTTGAATGGTTAAACAACTATGTGGAAGAAATGGGTTCACAATTATTCCATACCCTGATGATGGGAGAGTCCAGCACCAAGGCAAAAGACCAGGCTGAAATATTTGTAACTACCTTCAGCTACAAATGTGAAGCGAACGATGCATCTCAGCCTCCTTCTGAGATTTCCAGCATCAGAGAGTTTGAGTCTCTCAATCTGATATCAAGGTACAACTGAAAGCATTGGATCCTACAATGGCTATGGGCTGTAATAACATCTTGACATATTGAGCCGAATGATCCCCTTAGCCAAGATGTTATAGTACAGCTACCCCTCTGCTATCTGTTCAACGAAGTGGAACTTTGCCTCGGCAAGACCTGTCCACAAAAAAGCTGGACAAATCCAATCAGGCCAATTACTGTCTCTTTAGGGTACTATCCATTATCAACAAAATGATGGAAGATGTTGTCAACAGTACTATCAAATGGCATTTAACACCTCAACCTTCCATCTGGCACTCAGTTTAGACCTGCCAGTCAGCATCAGCTTGCATGAACATTGTCAAAAGAGCTTGAGTTGAGGTGAAAAGCACATTGACATTAAAGACCACTGACAAAATTGAAGTCTATAAATACTGGGGGAAATGAGCCTCCAGGGCAATATCTTAGGCCCTGAGCATCTTCAACTGCTTCATCAATGCTCTTCCTTCCATCATGAGGAGATAGTTGCTGATGATTGCACAATATTCAACACAAGCATCTCAAGTCTGAGGTTATGTTTATGTTTACTAGGCAGCATTGATCTCCACATTTCTAAATGTTTCAAAGAATTTTGATACTTAGAGTAGACACCTCAAAGCAGTGTAGAAGCACCACCAAAGGTGAATTTGAAAGATCTTCCAAATCTGTTGAAAAGGAAGGCAGTCCAAGAGTTCTCTCCCAAGTGGGCTTGTCCAGCATTGAGTTGACCAACAACTCAACCATCTTTACTTGCTGGGAGATATAATTCAAAGTAACTGTTCTATTTCAAGCTCAGTTGTGGTAAGAGATTCTGTAAAGCATCTCCAAGAGTGTCAAAAATCCTTGGGACCAACTGAAATGCAGAAGGTTCATTTGGGAGGGACTACGCATGTTGAAAGAATTTGCAAGAATAGCTTTGTAGAAACAATTTGTAGGAATAGTGCTGCGATTGAGGTATCAGAGAAAGAACACAAACCTTTCAACAATTCGTTTTGCCAAACACTTCAAGCCCCACTTCCCTGCTTGTGACAGAGGCTGCACAATATGAATTGGACTTACCAAATATCTGAGAATCTATTGCATTTAATTGAAAGCAAGCCCTCAATCCTGAGTGTCGACCTAAGAAGGAAACGCTCAGTACCAAGCTAGTGAAGCAGTTCGTGTCAATAGGTGTTCAGGCTGGTTAAGTGGCAAGTAACATTTTGCTGGAGAAGCATGAAGCAATGACCATCTCCAATAAGAAAATATAAACATTTACCCTTTACAGTTGACAGCATTAATATTGCTTAATATTTCGCCATCAACACTTTGGAGGTTACCATTGACCAGAAATCAAACTGGAGCAGCTACATCTG
The DNA here is from genome assembly GCF_037043375.1 of Chiloscyllium plagiosum. NCBI lineage: Eukaryota > Metazoa > Chordata > Chondrichthyes > Orectolobiformes > Hemiscylliidae > Chiloscyllium > Chiloscyllium plagiosum. The sequence continues at coordinate 27,481,453 of NW_028270172.1, read as the reverse complement.
GACAACAAGGACACCTAAGTCAGGCTCCTTCTCATTGACTACAGCTCTGCCTTCAATACCATTGTCCCCTCTACACTGATCGCAAAATCTTGAAACCTTGGTCTCAGCTCCATCCTCTACAATTGGCTCCTCAGCTTTCTGACCCACACTCCGCAATCAGTGAAGATAGACAACTGGCACCTCCTCCACAATAGCACTCAACACAGGAGCCCCCCCCCCCAAGGATGCGTCCTCAGACCCCTACTGTATACCCATGACTGTGTTGCCAAATTCTGAATTAACACCATCTGCAAGTTTGCTGATGACATCACTGTTGTAGGACGGTTATCTAACAATGACAAGTAAGAGTACAGAAAGGAGATGGAGGGCTTGATGATGTAATGCAATGAGAACAACCTCTCTCACAATGTCAGTAAAACTAAAGAAATGATCATTGACTTCAGAAAGAAAGGAAGGGAATATGCCCCCATCTACATCAATGGAGCTAAGGCTGTGAGGCTGGAGAGGGTCAAGTTCCTCAGAGTGACGATAACCGACAATCCTGTCCTGGACTTGCCACATAGATGCGACGGTCAAAAAAACACAACAATGCCTCTTCTTCCTCAGGCAGCTCAAGAAATTTGGCATGTCCATAAGAACCCTCACCAACTTCTACAGACGCACCATAGAAAGCGTACTATCTAGGTGCATAATGGCCTGGTACGGTAACTGTTCTGCCCTGGACTGTAAGATCTGTATGTCCTTGCTTACTATGATCTGCCTGTACTGCTCGTAAACAAAGCTTTTCACTGTACTTAGGTACATGTGACAATAAAACATCAAATCACATGATGTTGTGGCTGCAAGAGCAGGTTAGAAGCTAGGAGATTCATGCTAAGTAACTCATCTCTTCACTCTGCAATGTACATAGTGGGCAAAGAACAAGTCAGGATCATGATGGAATACTTCCCAATTGCCTGAAGGAATCCAGCTCTGACAATGTTCAAGAAGCTGAACACCATTTAGGATAAAGCACCCTGCTTGATCAACATCTATTCACCAGCCTGACTATACAGGTGCTCCACCACCAGTGTACAGTGGCAATTAAAAAGGCAAATATATGTGAACTCTATTGCAAATGGATTGTAATGTAAAAATTGAAAATATTGCCAGGGTAGTTTTATAGAGTTGCTGTGAGGTCACTCTTTGCAGCTTTATTCTCCCCACCTGAGGAAGCATTTTGGAGTTTGGAATTTGCAGATTGTTGTTCCTGCAGTATGGATTGCCATGGTACATGGAAACCCTGTGAAATCCCTGACATGACAACAGCTGAGATAATTGCCTGATGAACTGAAGATACTGAGGGCAATTCCCTATATCGGAACCCTCAAAGTAAATCAGAAAATGCAGAAAGTTCTGCTGCAGTTAACTCAGAAGTAGTCAGATGATTTAATACCTAGTCTAACTTCTGAGTGACTATTTGACTGACCCTCCAACCACACCTTCCGAGATCCCTTACACCCCAAGGATCCAAACCACCACTTCGCAAGATCTGGCACTATTGTTTTTTCTACTGGACGCAGCAATCCCTCTGCCCTTGAGACCCAAAGACCTGTGTTACCAAATGTGACTACTGGTCGCTCTCCCTGCACCACCATCATGTGACCCAGGAAATTCCTCTGCTCGAACTAACACGCTTTACTCCCACACTCAATATCTGCTGCCCATTCTATCCTCGCATAAGCATTCCATCATTTGGTCCCCTTGCTACCTGGTACACTACCCCCTACCCCTTGGCACACTACTCACATGGCATTCTGGCAATTGACCCTTCTGGCACCCTAACCTGACACTTACTATATGAACTTAACCCTTCACAGGACCTGTCAAAATGACTACCTGTAATGCTGGGCATTTGAATCATATTATAGGAAGGGTGCCATAGAACTGGAGAGGGTGCAGAGGAGATATACCAGGACTTTGCCTGAGTTGTAGACCTTTAGCTATGAAGAGTGATTGGGCAGTCTGGGGTTGTTTACCTTGGGGCAGAGAAAACTGAAGGGGCCCGTGATTAAGTTGTATAAAACCATGAGGGACATAGGTATGGTAGGCAGGAAATAACTTGGCTCTTTTGTAGAGGCATCAGTGACAAGAGGCATAAGATTTCAATTAAGAAGGAGATTTGATTGAAAATTTTCTTTTATCCAGAGGGTGGTGGGAATCTGGAGGTCATTGCTGGTAAGGGTGGTAGAGGAAGAAACCCTCAACAATTAATAAATATTTAGATGGGCACTTGCAGGTCTAAGTCAGGCCATGGGCCAAGTGCTGGAAAATGAGATTAGAGTAGTTACACAGTTGTCTTTGACTATCGCAGACTTGATGGGCCAAAGGACCTTTCTCTATGCTGTAGACTGTATGACTGTAGAACTAATATGGCAACTACTGTCATGAAAAAGGGGATGTGGTTTGCCTTCCCAACTGCCCTACACTACAAGAGATCTTTCACACTTGGAATTTTAGAATCCCTACAGTGTGGAAAGAGGCCATTCAGCCCATCGGGTCCGCGCTGACCCTCCAAAGAGCATCCCCTACCATATTCTATAACCTCACATTTACCATGGCTAATCCACATTACCGTGTGGACTGTCCAGGCCCTCCCTAAAGCAGCCATGCTGTTCCTGTCTTGAACCTGGAGCAGGGTCTGTCCCTGATGAGTGTCAGAGAGAGAGAGAGGGGGAAAGAGAGCGAAAAAAACATCGAGAGAGCTGGGTCCAGCTGGATCACCCAGACTCACCTCTTGTGGTAAAAATCCCAGAGACTGCCTGAAACACCAGAGGCAGTGCCCAGAGCAGTGACTCCTGGTGGCAATCTGCATGAAATGCGGACTCTTAGGCGGGCTGTCGTTGCTGTTCCTGGAGTGGGACCTCCCTGAGGCATGGAACACCTTTCAAAACCCTGGAGTTGTGTAAGGAAGATGAACACTATCTATGTAATTTGTTTTTATTCTTTTTGCAACTCAAAATGGTGCGTGATTGTGGCAGCAAAATACTTTTCCCTGTATCTTTATAGATATATGTGACAACGAATAGCTCATGAACTAGCTCACACATCCCTGAGCACTGCAGACAATTTCAGTACAGCCAATCCACCAACCTACATATTTTTGGACTGTGAGAGGAAGTGCACATAGATATGGAGTGAACGTGCAAGCTCCACACAGTCACCCAAGGGAGGAATTGAACCCAGCTCCTTCGTGCTATGAGGCAGCAGTGCCGACCACTGAGACATCAAGTCACCCCACACCGGTTTTGAAACGAGCCCTGATCGGAATCTGCTGTCAGAAATGCAGAGCTGTTAGCATGATAAAGTTAAAAATCAAACAACAACATTTTATAGTCCAACAGGTTTATTTGGAAGTACAAGCTTTCGGAGTGCTGCTCCCTCGTCAGGTAGCTAGTGGGGCAGGATTATAGCATGCAACTGATATGATATATTGAACAAACCTAGATTGCTGTTAAGTCTTTAATCACTTATAATGGGTTGCAGGTTCCGATTCATTAATATGTAAATCCCAAACCTTCTTTCAAGTCACATTCTCAAGATAACTTAAGGTTTTGTAAGAAAAGGCGACATCTCAACTCAGACAATGCATTAAAGGTGTAAGGTTAGAGTCTGTCTGTATTCCAACCTTGAGTCAGACTGGTTCTGTTTCCAAAGTAGGAATTTGTAAAATGTTGCATGGACTGACAGCCTGCAAATTGAGTGTGTTTTTTTGAACAAAATAGAATATATCTGCAAATACAAATTCACCCCATAGGAGCAGGGTGGCAATCCTCAGGAAATCTGGCCCACACATTCCTCATCGGGAGCCTGGTAAAGTTCTGCTCCAGTTGTTCATGAGATGAAGGGTTGTATTATAAAGAGAGATTGACTAGTCCTTGTTCCCTAGAGTTTCAAAGAAGGAGAGGTGATCCAATCGAAATCTGTCCATAGGTGTTTGACATGGTAATTTTATTTACAAAAAAAATGAAGAAATGCAGATACTAGAAATCAGAAACAAAAACAGAAATTGCTGGAAAAGCTCAGCAGGTCTGACAGCATCTGTGGAGAGAAATCAGAATTAATGTTGCCTTTAAGGGTCCCTTAAGGGTCACTGGACCCAAAATGTTAACTTTGCTTTCTCTACACAGATGCTGTCAGAGCTGTTGGATTTTTAAGGCAATTTCAGATTTTGTTTCCAATTTTATTTTTACTCTGGCTAGGAAGCCTGGAATATGGAACAATAGTTAGAGAATTAGAAAGTATTCAGGGTAGAGATGAGGATAAATGTCTTCACTCAGTGGGTGTAAATCAAAGGAATTTGTGATCCAGGAGGTTTGTGGATGCTAAATCAGAGTAGGTTTTCGATACTATGGTATTAAAGAATACAAGATTGGGTAGGGAAGTGAGTTGAGGCAGAGAACAGATAAGCTCCTGTTGAATGATGAAGTGTGCTTGAATGTGCAAACAGTCTGCTCTATTCCCTTTTTGCTATTTTCTAATACACTTGCGGGAAATGACTGGAGGTACATGGGCGTGTCTCCAACCAGTGCTGAAAAGATCCCAAGGCTTTCTCCTTGGATTTGACTGGACTCAACACCCTTCAGATCCTTTGCCCCATTGTTTAATTTAAAATCCTCCTCACTTCCTTTGTTATACAGTCGACAAGAACACTGGCCGCAATATGGTTGAAATGGAAATGGTCCCACTTGTGCAGATCCCAGTTTCCCCAGTGCTGGTGTTGGTGCAGCAACCACCAGAACCCACTTCTTCCACACCAATCTTGAGCCACACATTCACCTTTCTAATCTGATCTGTTCTGTGACTTGGGTAATGCTGCAGAGATAATGACCTTTGAGGTTCTTAATTTGGTGCCTAGTTCCCTTTATTGACTACACAGAAGCTCCTTCTTTTGCCTGTCTATGCCATTGGTGCCTACTGCTGCTATTGAGCATGTTTGTGAACAGGGTGCCAGTTGAGTGGGCTGCTTTGTCCTGGATGGTGTCAAACTTCCTGAGTGTTGGAGCTGCAAGTGGAGAGCATTCCATCACATTCCAGACTTCTGCCATATAGCTGGTGGACAGGCACGGAGGAAGTACAGGGCGAGTTACTTGCTGCAGAATTCTAGCTCTGACATGCCCTTGTAGCCACAGTATTTGTATGGCTGGTGCAGTTCAGTTTCATGGTATATTGATCATAAGGGAGTCAGTCCTGGTAATAACGTTTGAATATGAAGAAGCGACAGATTCTGTCGAATTGGAATTAATCATTGCCTGGCACATATAGATAAAGAGTCCTATATCACAGAGATAGGCCTTTGACCCAAATTGGTCCATGCCGACCAAAATGTCTCTCCCCATTTCTCTGCACTTGGCCATACCCTTCTAAACCTTTCCTATCTATGTATTTGTCCAAATGCATTTTAAATGTTGTTAATGTACCCGCCTCAATCACTTCCACTGGTAGCTTATTCCAGAAGGGTACCACCCTCTGTGTAAAAACGTTGCCCCTCAGGTTCCCTTTTATTCTTTTCCCTCTAACCTTAAACTGATGTCCTCTTGTCCTCAATTTCCCACCCCCAGGAAAAAGACTGAGTGCACTTATTTGGTGCAAATGTTACTTAATTCTTGAGGGCCATTTTCCTATTGTGAATTTAACTTTTCATTAAATTAAAATGTAATTCAGATTTAATTTTCTCATTTACTGAACGATCAGCTTTACTCAGTCTCTTATCCAGATCGTTGGCATTAACCTTCCAAGCGCCACATTTCCTAACCTATCAAGGAGGGGAGCTGGGATGACAAACTGTGTCAGTCAAAGGAAGGGTTGTTAACTAAAGGGGGTATGGAGCCATGACGTGAGTTGGCAGGGCTTGCCAGCAGTTGGGGTTTTGAGGCTGCCCACCATCCAGCCCAGTTAGGGTGTCTCACTCTAACCAGAGGTCCTGCTGAGTGGCCTGAGGGTTCTCAGTGAGGTGAGCTGTCCCCAGTCATGGGAATGACCTCCCTAATCAAGCAGACTCATGAGTAGGTGACTGAGGAAGTCAGCAGCAGGAGTGTGATTCCTCTAGCCAGGAGAAGGTGCACTGAAAGGAGAGTAGATCAAGTGGGTGATAGAATAAGCCCCTCGCAATGAGCATGCCATCTGAGCGACACTCCTTGAGTAAACACCCCTTGCAGAACCACATGTTCCACTCTCCAGGTACTCCTCTCATCCCAGTCTAAACAGTCTTGGAATGATAGAGATGTACAACACGGAAACAGACCCATTGATCCAACTTGACCAGATATCCTAAGTTAATCTCGTCCCCTTTGCCAGCATTTGGCCCATATCCCTCTAAACTATTCCTATTCATATACCTATCCAGATGCCTTTTAAGTGTCGTAATTGTGGTAAAAACAATGACTACAGATGCTGGAAACCAAAGTCCAGACCAGAGTGGTGCTGGAAAAGCACAGCAGCTCAGCTCAGGAAAGGATGGAGGGCTTTTGCCTGAAAAGTCGGTTTTGCTGCTCCTCAGATGCTGCCTGAACTGCTGTGCTTTTCCAGCACCACTCTGGTCTGGAATGTTGTAATTGTACCAGCCTCCACCACCTCTACTCACACTCATCTTCATCCTATTGCTGTCACCCTCCACCAATGTCAATCTTCCCTCCTGTGCACACAAACCACTTTCTCCCCTTGCAGTAGCAGGGGCCAAGAGGCAGCACCCAAGTGGTTGGCACTCTATTGACAGTTACCCTGCAGACCATATCCCAATGTAAAGGAAGCCTTGATTCAGGAGGCTACAGATATCACAGGGACTCCAAGCATCCTGAGACACCAGTGCTCGCACATGTTGAGAGAGCTGATCCTCTGCAAATAGCTCCAGTGTTTGTGGGGCTGGGGTGGGGGAGGATGGAGTCACAGTTCTTTCCAGCTGAATCTCAACCATCTGCAGTAAGAAGGGCAGGGCAGGTGAGGGGATGACAGCTGAAGCTGATACAGGTAGTGCCAATGCATCAGGGGTGAATGGGAATATGGCATTCAGAACAGTCGTGATCTTATTGAATGACAGAGCGTGCTTGAAGGGGCGAATGGCCAGCCTCTAGTCCAAATTCATATGTTTGGTTGTTGTACCTGATAAGAGGTGGAAGTTGAATAAGCTACTCTGATGGTGCAGTGAAACTGAAAAGGAAGGATGGGTAGCTAAAAGTGAATGCAGTGCCAGCCAATCAGTTGGCAATCACATGTTGGGGGTGGTAGTACTGTCTGCGAGAAAGGCTTTTAATAACAGCTCCTTACCTGGGCATGACTGGAGCTCTGCAGTTTCACTGACAAAAGCCTTTCCAAATCCAGTGAATAAATACCTCCTGTCATGTACTCACCTCTTTGTCACTGGTGAGTCGCTGACAGGTTGTGAAGTAAGACGTACTACAGTTCTTGAAAAATGTCGTGCTGGAAAAACACAGCAGGCCAGGCAGCATCCGAGAAGCAGGAGAATCGACGTTTCGGGCATAAGCCCTTCTTCAGGAAGGGCTTATGCCCGAAACGTCGATTCTCCTGCACCTCGGATACTGCCTGGCCTGCTGTGTTTTTCCAGCACGACATTTTTCAACTCTGGTACTCCAGCATCTGCAGTCCTCACTTTCTCCCATACCACAGTTCTGACTTGTTTTCTTAATTACATCAATCACTTACTTGACAAATGATAGTGTGAGTGTGTGCCTGTGTGTGTAGGGGTGGTGGATACAGGTAACGCTCTGTGCTGCCCATTTTCAACCCAAACCACAAATATGGTGGGGAGATATTGAGATTCATAACCAATGACAACTTTGTGGGATATAACTTGTGGCATGCAGACAAACACACAGAGAAAAAGAAGTTCTCCTTAACTCTCTGCATATAATTTCTGTCTCATGGCTTCAGTCAGCTTCCCCCCCACCCCCCCACTTCCCCACATGCTGTTGACTCTCTGGTACTCCCTTCATTGCTTCCCTCTGCTTGGTTCCTCCTCTGCCCAGCGGCCTCTGCTGGTTTCTGCGTCATATGACTCCACTCGACTGTAACCTCAAGAGGCTGCATATTGTCGCTGATCTTATTGCTGGCTACATTATCGGCGTTTGTGCTCCAATCTGTGTCAGCCTAAGGGATGGCCGTCCTGAAATAATAGCGCAAAACTCCGAGTTAACTAACTTCTAAGTTAGGAACTAGGAAGCAACTTCTGAGAAATGGGAATGCAAACAAGCCATTTTTCCGCTAGCTGGTGAAACACTTCTGCATTTTGAGTAGTTATTGGCATGATTCACCCCTCTATGTTGCCTCATTGCCTTTCCTGATGAGTTCCAAGAAACAGTCAATGCAATATGAGGTCAGAAATTGAAGAGATTTATTCTTGTTTGTCTTGCTTGCTCACCCACACAGAGCAATACTTGGAAAAGAATGTTAATTCATAATCTGCCTATGCATAGGGAACTTGACATCTGACCGAATGAATGTGGAATTTAATGATTGGAGAATAGACTATCAATTCTGCTGCTTTTAACCCCTGATGGACAACAAACCCACGTGGGAGCACCGCAGATTAAAATTCATTGCTCAGTGGCTTATCGGGGATTCTTCGATCTGTGTGGTTGAAGTGTCCTGCTGTCCCTTGTACTATTCATAAATGTCAGAGATCCCTAATGCAGGGTATATATTAGGATCATGGAAATAGAGAAAAGAGAAGGAGTAGGTGACTCGGCCGTCAAGCCAACTTCGCCATTTAGTTTGATCAAATCCTTGATCTCCATTCTCTTCCCATACTCATTGAAGCCTTTAGTGTTTAGAAAATCCATATGTCTGTTTCTTAAATATATTCAGTCACTTGGTCTCCACAACCATAGAGAATTCCACAGGTTCACCAACCTCTAAGTGAAGAAGTGGCCTATTGCATATCGTGAGACTCTGACCCTTTGGTCTGGAACCCTGGCCTAGGGAACATCGTTCCCATATCTGGTCCGTTCAACCCTGTGAGACTTTCTTATGTTTTGATGAGATCATCTCTCATGCTTCTAAATTCCAGTGAATACAGACCCAGTCAACTCAATTTTTCTTTAAATAACAATTCTGCCATCCTCGGAACCAGTCTGTTGAACTCTCACTGCATTCTTATGATGGATATGTCTTTTGTTTTAGGTTTCATACAATCCCTACTGTGTGGAAGTAGGCCACTTTGACCATCGAGTCCACACTTACTCTCCAAAGAGCACCCCATCTAGATCCACACCCTTACCCTATTCCATCCCCGTAGCCCTGCATTTCCCATGGCTTACCCACCTAGCCTGTACATCCCTAGACACAATGGGCAATTTAGCATGGCCAATCCACCTAACCTGCGCATCTTTTGACTGTGGGAGGAAATCTGAGCACCCGGCAAAAACCTACGCAGACACAGGAGAATGTGCAAGCTTGACCCAGTCACTGGAGGGCGGAATCAAAGCCAGGGCCCTGGACCTGTGAGGCAGAGTGCTAACCACTGAGCCACCAATATACCCTGAGGAGCCCAAAACTATACACAAGCTCTGTAATAGTGTAAATCTATGCTGAGATGCTCAAGACATCTCTCTGAGTAGCTGGCAATGAGGTGAAGTGTTTCTCTATTTTTGAAAGCACAATCCAGGGCATGATGTTTCTGTTTAGGTGTGCTCATGGCAATGACTTTTCCATAAATGTAAAGCTGAAACCGACCACCAGGATCAAATGGAGAAACGTTTATATTGCACACAAAAGTTTCTTAGCTCAAGTTTGCAGGACAAAATACATACCTCAGCTTTTTTTTTAAAGAATTATGAAATGAAAGCAATGTCTACAGTGAAATCAATGATGCCAGTTGCTTTTAAAAAATTGTATCAGATATTTGCCAGAGCATGTCAGCAACAGCTAAAGTGTTAAGACCATGGTGGATTTAATCCAAATGAATTGGTAGGTTTGGATAACTGCTATGCAGCGGAAGCAGAGCTCTGAAAATTTGTCAATTACAAAGTCCTTGCAAAAAAAACTTTACACATATTAAATTTTAGATAGCCTTGCTTGTTGAAATCAAAACAATTAAAATAAAGTCCTGTGGATCCTGCAGATTGGAAATAAAAATGGGTAGAGCCTGAAAAGCTCAGCGGATGTGGCAGCATTTGTGGTGAGAGGAACAGAATTAATGTTTCAAGTCTAATTTTATTTTATCAGAATTGAAGGGAGCTAGGAAAGTGATGGATTTTATGCTGCAGAATTTTGGTTGGCGGGGGGGAGCGAAAATGGAGAGACAAACAAATGGAACAGGTGGTCAACATATCCTAGAACAAAAGGCAAAGAGAGTGCTTACAGTCAGAAGAAGCGATATGGGTTAAGTTTGGGTGTTAATAATGGAAGTTAAAAGCAGAAAATATATAAGCTGAACTGAGAAAACCCATACAAGCAAAGCACCCAGTAAGGAGGGGCAAGTAAACAAAGTGGAAGAGGGAATAGAGGGAATTCATGGTCTAAAGCTATTGAACTGAATGTTGAGTCCTGAAGGCAGTAAAGTGTCAAAGTGAAAAACGAAGTGCAGTTTCCTTCAAATTAAAGGATATCTTGGCTGTCAGTCAAACAAAATGCACAAATTGTAGCCTTTTTTTATTCTAGGTTTCCAACATCTACAGTATTTCCTTTTTATTTAGAAGCAGAACCGTGATTAGCAAGTGCTAGCTGAGAAAAAATAGGAGCAGTGATTCTGATTTAAACTTAGTGAATTCACTGAATCCAGAATACCGACTAATATCGTTCAGTATCATCAGGGTCTCACTCACTTTCTAAAAAAGAACAGGGCATGCAGCCTGACTTTACACAGCAATTCCTCTAATCACGTAATTTGAAGGTCAGCGATAAGTCTTTGAAAAAAATCCCCCAAAGCAGAAATTTCACCCAGCGATCACAAAAGCAATGGTTGTTGCTCAGAGGACATTGTTGTGGACTAAGCCAGACCACTCAAAACATTCTTAAGCAGGCAGTCCAGACCATAACTTTGCTATTTGTTTTGGTAAGTGTACAGTGAAAATTACCCGGATTAAGTTAGTGAGGTTGACGACCAAGTTTAAAACAAGACAAAAATTTTATTCACAAAGTTATACAATGAAACACGAAGAACAGAATAAAGAATCCTTATAGAACTCAGTCCATCCAAACTAGATTTAAGTATGCTGTTCCAAATATATGCAACAGTCCCAATAAGCAAACCCCCTTTAAAACACAGTACAAAAAGGGTCAGGTGCTTACAGGTTAAAGTAAGAAGGGCAGAAGAGAGAGTTTCCACACAGCTCAGTGTTGAACTCCCAACCAATTCAGGACTGAACTAAACTGCTCAACTCAGCTAGAGAGCTGATCACTCCCCTTTCATTATACAGATCACTTCTAAACATGACCACTTTGGCCTGAAGTCTCATCTGTTTACATTAAAACAAAAGGCCTCTCAAAATCCTTTTCACCTCTGTATCAAACCAGTCTGATTGGAGCCCGGCCTAGCTAATTACCCCTCTGATAAAAATCAACGACAGAGTATCCTTGAGCCAAGGAACAGCTTTTAGAAAAGAAAAAGGGACTAGCTTTGTGATAAGATTCAACATTCTGACGACCAAAGCCAGACATTTGTTTTGGGGGGAGGTTATGGACCAGGCCAGACCCCCTCAAAACATTTCAAGAAGGTAGCCCAGACCCTAGATTTTCTTGTTGTTTTAAGCAGGTGTAAGGTAGATATTCTAAGAGCTGGTCAAACCACTCAGTTTTCAACAAAACAGAATTTATTTACAGAATACCGAATGAAACATGAAAGAATGAGAACAGAATACAGAATAACTTTACCTATCTGAAAACCCAACCGACTCTATCACAACTTAATAATGCTGTTCCAATTTCCTGCAACATCCCCACAAACACACCCCTTGGCAAAAAGGTAAATTCAAGAGAGATGTCAGAGAGAAAATTAACATGGAGCCTCATTTCACTGTAGCTGTTTCTTTGGGTTCCCAGCTAAAAACTAAATCAAACTAGAAAAATCCTTGAACTGGGAGAACTAACCATTCCCCTTTCATTGTGCAGATGTTTAAAAAAAAAAGCTTAAAAAAGCTTTTTCCCTGATTATTGTCTTAGGCAATAGATGTTAGGCATAAACCCAGACAAATCAGAAACTCTGCCTTTTACAACCCCTTTTTAAAAAAAACCAAGGGCAACATAATCTTGTTAAAGGAGCAGTATCGTCACAAGGGGAAGCGATGTTTTCTAGCCCTGGGGATGTAGCTAGAAAAGTGGCATGTGGGTATTGGGCACAAGAGGGAATGGAACTTGACATCCAGGCATCCGCAGTACAGCTAATCCCTTGTGCACAACTCAGTGCAGATGAATTCATTTGCCTTAATGCATAGACCACCATCACTGGTTTACCTGTTGGGTGAGCTAACTCTTTATATTCCAACTGAAGGTGAAATAGTTTCAGCCCATCTGGGAAAAGATTCAGAATTGCTCTTTAATTGATCAGTATTTGATGAACGGAAGGACTCATTTGACAGCAAAGTTGATCTTAGGCCTTGTAAGCCGTCATCCTGCCAAACTGAGTGAAAAGATACATGTGTCAAAAGATCTGGTACGAAAGACAGTATTGTCAGAACAGATGCAGTGGAGAATGAGGAAAATGGAACACAGTTCTTACTTGAAGATGGTCTGGAGGAGGTGTATTCAATGCAGCCAGTGAAGCCAGAGGGCTTATAATGGATGTTGATGGTCCCCAGAAATTGAAATTGAACTGATCTAAATGGGTATGTTGCATCCATCTTCACTAACGCAGGATACACATACACATACCATCCCAGAAATAGCTTTAAATCAGGAAATGAAGGGAAGGGAAGAACTCCAAAAAAATTCCAATCACCAGGGAAGTACTACTTTGTTAATTGCTTGAGCTACAGACTGACAAATCATGAAGTGCTGGCAGATTTATTTCGAGGGATTTCAAAGAAATAATTAGTGAGACCTCTGATGTGTTGGTTTTAACTTTTTAAAATTTTCCTAGACTTGAGGGGCCCCCATTGATTAGAAACAGTGAATGTAGCTTTTTTATTTGAAAAGGGAGAGAGGGAAGTAGAAAGCACGAAACAATGAGCCAGTTTGGCTTAATACCTTCATTGAGACAACGCTAGAAACCATTATTAAAGCCATTATAGCAGGACATTCAGAAAACTTCAAGGAAATCAGGCAAAATCAACATAGTTTGTAAAAGGGAAATCATTTTAATCAATTTATTGGAGTTCTTTGAAAAAGATGTTGATTTTGGGGATTCATAATCACCTAATATAGCCAGTTCAAAATTTGGAGCAACTTTTAGTTTCATTGAGTTTGTTAAGAAGCAGCAGTTTTTGTGATACAGTAGTTCATTAGATGAAGTGTATTTCTGTGAAAATTGAGATGATCCACTGATTCACAGGAGATTCACGGGCTGTTGGGACAGAATGCGTTGGTAAAGTTGTGAAGGCAGCATCCTTCTCTCTAGCCAAGGGTGTTAGGGAACTCTTCTGGGCTTTCTCTTCCTCTGGTCCTGTTAGATATGGAACCTTTTTCCATTATCGTTTCAGTGCATTGGAAAGAGAAGGTAGAATTCCATACATTTCAAATATCCTTGCCCCCTTGGTCACCCTGTTTATTAGTTTCCTGTTTTCTTACATCAGGTTGTTGGATTTTATCCACCCTTACCCCTTTATTCTGTACTGAAGCTACACTATCATCTTTTGAGGACTTTGGCTTTCTTTAGCTGGTTACAGTGTATTTAACTACAACAAAACATGATACATGGACTGAAATAATTCTCCAGTTCTGGCTTCACTACACCTATTTTGTGGATGTTTCTTATTAAATATTTTTCTCCCTTAGTCACAAATTATTTTTGCTTTTATTTTTAACCCCTCTCAGCAGTACACTTCAAATGTTTAAAATTTATTTTCTTTGTGGATTTTCTGTCAGTGTCTCATCTTTTAAATTTGATTCCTTGCGCTTGTGACCCTAATACCCATTTTGTCAAGTAGGTGAAGATATCTGATTCCCATTCTTCAGTGCATTTTCATTGTACATTTCCTTATGTTAGTTTCTTCAGATGTGACAAACACTTCTGCACACTTACATCAATATTTCAAGATTACGTCATGCATTCTTGATTTTCTGGCAACCTTTATGAAAGATCAAAAGTGGGGTGTGAGGACATGCATATCCTTCCCACTATGTTCCCAGTATTCTGGGTAGTGGCTAAATCATCCAATTCAATTTCTGTAAAAAAGATTCACAGGTAAGAGCACTGTTTGAAATAGCAACTTGTTTCAAGTTGTTTTATAATCCACTTTCAGACATAATTATGTACAGGCTTTGAAGTTTAAAACATTTTTCACTGGGGACACAAGTGATCGCAGCCAGTTCATGGTTCTCCTGTTCTTCATGTCAACAAACACCTGAGTAACTGACTGAAAGATTAGGTGGATCCTAAGATCCATTTAGAAACACAAACTAGTGAGAGAGGACCATGTCTTTTCATGGGTAGTTGGTGTTCATGTAACCTGGTGGCATAAAACAGCAGCTAATGAACTTGAAAGACCCTATACAGACAACAAGCAAAACTAATGTCATTTACAAAATACCATGCATGGACTGTAACAAATACTACGTTGGACAAACAGGCAGAAAACTAGACACCAGGATTCATGAACACCAACCAGCCATGAAAAGACATGATCCTCTCTCACTAGTATCCTTACATACGGATGAGGAAGGACACCACTTCAACTGGGACAACACATCCATCCTTGGACAAGCCAAACAAAGACACGCACAAGAAATCCTAGAAGCATGGCATTCCAACCAGAACTCTTTCAACAAACACTTCAAGTTAGACCCCATCTACCACCCCCTGAGAAAAGGAACCGGAAGTGACTTCACCGTAGGAAATGACATCACCACAGGAGATGACATCACCTACCCAAGGAAATCCAAACATATAAATAGAAAGCAGGAATTATCAACAGTGCTTCGCCAGAGGTCCACTGAAGATGTTACCTAGTAGGGTGACAAAACGTCTGGAAATGAATCTTCCAGCTTAGTGAGCAAACCTACATCCAAAACCTCGACCTGAGCTACAAATCTTCTCAAAACTCGCTACTCCCCTTCTTGAACAAGGGAACAACATTTGCTATCCTCCAGCCTTCTGGCACTATTCCTGCAGGCAATGATGACATAAAGATCAAAGCCAAAGATTCAGCAATCTCCTCCCTGGCTTCCCAGAGAATCCTAGGATAAATCCCATCCAGCTCAGGGGACTTAACTATTTTTATGCTTTCCAAAATTGCTAACACCACCTCCTTATGCACCTCAATCCCATCTAGTCTAGGAGCCTGTATCTCAGTATTCTCCTCGACCACGTTGACTTTTTCTAGCATGAATAATGATGAAAAGTGTTCATTTAGCACTTCCCCTATCTCCTCTGACTCCAAGCACAACTTCCCAGTACTATACTTGATTGGCCCTAATCCTACTCTAGTCATTCTTTTATTCCAGATACCCCTATAGAAAACTTTAGGGTTTTCTTTGACACTATCGGCCAATGACTTTTCATGTCCTCTCTTGGCTCTCCTTAGTTCTCTCTTTAGGTCTTTCCTGGTTAACCTGAAACTCTTAAGCACCCTAACTGAACCATCACATCTCATCCTAACACAAGCCTTCTTCTTCTTCCTCTTGAAGAGAGATTCAAACTCTTTAGTAAACCTAGGCTCCCACGCTCGACAACTTCTTCCCTCCCTGACCAGTACATACTTATCAAGGTCCTGCAGGAGCTGTTTCTTGAATAAGCTGTACATTTCAATGGTGCCCATCCCCCGCTGTTTCCTGCCCCATCCTTTGCATCCTAAATCTTGCCTCATCACATCGTAATTGCCTTTCCTCCAGCTGTAACTTTTGCCCTGTGATTTATATCTATCCCTTTCCATTACTAAAGTAAACATAACCGAATATCATCAAAGTGCTCACCTACCTCCAAATCTAACACCTGATAGGGTTCATTACCGAGTACCAAATCCAATGTGGCCTCACCCCTTGTTGGCCTGTCTACAAAAACTGACCCGTCCAAAGTACTTGAGATAAAGTATTCCCAGTCAATATTTGGAAAGTTAAAGACCCCATAACAACCACTCTGTCACTCTCACTCCTATCAAGGATCATCTTTGCTATCCTATCTTCTACATCTCTGAACTATTTGGAGGACTACAGGAAACTCCCAACTGGGTGACCTTTCCTGTTTCTAATCTCAGCCCATACTACCTCAATAGAGGAGTCCTGAAATGTCCTTTCTACAACTGTAATATTGTATGACTAACACTGCCACACCATGTTCTCTGTTCTTACTGAAACATCTAAATCCTGGAATCTGCAATAACCATTTCTGTCCCTGCTCTACCCATGACTCTGAAATAGCCACAACAAAGAAATCCCAGGTACCAACCCATGCTGCAAGTTCTCCCACCTTATTCCGGATGCTCCTGGCATTGCTCCTGTCCCCCTGTTGAATTAGTTTATCACCACCCCCCCCCACTGCCAAAGAGCATTAGCAAATTCCACCCCACCCCCAGGAAATTGGTACCCCTCTGGTTCAGGTGTAGACCATCCTGTTTGTAGAGGTCCCACCTACCCCAGAAACAGCCCCAATTATTCAGGAATGCAAAACCCTCCCTCCTGCACCATCCCTGTAGCCACATGTTCAACTCCTCCCTCTCCCTATTCCTCGCTTCACTAGTATGTGACATGGGCAACAAACCAGCGAAAGAAACTGTTTGTTCTAGTTCTAAGCTTCCACCCTAGCTCCCTGAATTTCTGCTTTAAATCCCGATCTCTCTTCCTATCTATGTTAGTGCCTACATGGACCATGACTTGGAGCTGCTCCCCCTCCCCCTCAAGGATCCCAAAAACATGATCAGAGATATTATGAACCCTGGCACCTGGGGGGCAACACACCAACCGTGAGTGTTTCCCACAGAAACTCCTATCTGTCCCCCTAACTATGGAGTCCCCAGTGACTAATGCACTGCTCCTCTCCCCACTTCCCTTCTGAGCAACAGGGACAGACTGTGTCAGAGATCTGTGCCCCATTGCCTACCCCTGGTAAGTCGTCCCCCCCAACAGTATCCAAAGCGGTATACTTGTTGTTAAGGTGAACAGCTACAGGGGATCCCCGCACTGCATGCCAGTTTCCTTTTATTTTGGTTAGAGGAGAAGGACAGCTGGGAGACACTACCTACTCATCTACCTTCTTCTTTTACCTGAGGTGTGACTACCTCCTTGTAACTCTTCTTAATACCTCCCTCTGCCTCCCGAATGATCCAAAGTTCATCCAGCTTCAGCTCCAGTTCCTAACAGGGTTTTTGAGGAGCTGGAGTTGGGTGCACTTCCCACAGATGCAGTCAGCAGGGACACTAATGGTGACTCTTATCTTCCAAATTCTGTAGGAGGAACTTTCAACTCCATTCCCACTATTCTAAATTCCCAACAAGACTACTGAAAAACAAAAAAAAACAAGGAAACCATGCACCTTACCAATCTGACGCACAGAACCTTTTGTTTTGGTTAGAGGAGGAGGATGGCTGGGAGACACTACCCGAGTAGTGTTTCAGGTAAAGCAACCACCCAAATATAAAGCCTCACTTACCCAGCAGTCCCGTGTCTGCTCCTGCTCAGAGTGCACTCCACCTATACACGAGGTAAACCTTTATACTTTTTAAAATGTTACCTTTCAGTCGTGCCTCTGATCCTCGCTGTTGCTCCTCCCAGTCCAATTGCTGCCGATAAAAGTGAAGAACGCTGAACTCCTGAAGTAAGTTTTTATATCTTCTAAAATTTATTTAAAGCAGGTGTCAATCTTGACTTTATTAATCAGAAAAGAACAAAAAAGGAATGGCAGGTAGTCAATATTCCTCTCCTTTGGGTACTGAAGAGTTAACATAGAACAATACAGCGCAGAACAGGCCCTTCGGCCCTCGATGTTGCGCCAACCTGTGAACTATTCTCAGCTCGTCCCCCTACACTATCCCATCATCATCCATGTGCTTATCTAAGGATTGTTTAAATCTCCCTAATGTGGCTGAGTTGACTACATTGTCAGCTAGGGCATTCCACGCCCTTACCACTCTCTGTGTAAAAAACATGCCTCTGACACCTGTCTTAAATCTATCACCCCTCAATTTGTAGTTATGCCCTCTCGTACAAGCTGACGTCATCATCCTAGGAAAAAGACTTTCACTGTCTACCCTATTTAATCCTCTGATCATCTTGTCTGTCTCTATCAAATCCCCTCTTAGTCTTTTTCTTTCCAATGAGAACTGACCCAAGTCTGTCAGCCTTTCCTCATAAGAGCTTCCCTCCAGACCAGGCAACATACTGGTAAATCTCCTCTGCACCTTTTCCAATGCTTCCACATCCTTCCCAAAATATGGCGACAAGAACCGTACACAATATTCCAAGTGTGGCTGCAATAGTGTTTTGTACAGTTGCAGCATGATATTGCAGCTCCGGAACTCAATCCCTCTACAAATGAAACCTAACACACCATATGCCTTCTTAACCGCACTATCCACCTGGGTGGCAACTTTCAGGGATCTATGTACATGGACTCCAAGATCCCTCTGCACATCCACACTACCAAGAATCTTTCCATTGACCCAGTACTCTGCCTTCCTGCTATTCTTCCCAAAGTACATCACCTCACATTTAGCTGCATTGAACTCCATTTGCCACCTCTCAGCCCAATTCTGCAGTTTAGCCAAGTCCTCCTGCAACCTGTAACATTCTTCCAAACTGTCCACTACTCCACCAACTTTAGTGTTATCTACAAATTTATTAATCCATCCACCTATACCTGCATCTAAGTCATTTATAAAAATGACAAACAGCAGTGGTCCCAAAACAGATCCTTGTGGCACACCACTAGTAACCGGACTCCAGGCTGAATATTTTCCATCAACCACCACTCACTGCCTTCTTTCAGA
Organism: Chiloscyllium plagiosum; assembly: GCF_037043375.1. Classification (NCBI taxonomy): domain Eukaryota; kingdom Metazoa; phylum Chordata; class Chondrichthyes; order Orectolobiformes; family Hemiscylliidae; genus Chiloscyllium; species Chiloscyllium plagiosum. The sequence goes on along the minus strand of NW_028270172.1, from coordinate 27,462,386 downwards.
AAGCCAGTTTCTAATCCAAACTGCTAAATCACTTTCAATTCCATGCCTCTGTATTTTCTCCAACAGCCAACCATGTGGAACGTTATCAAAGACTTTACTGAAGTCCATGTATACCACATCAACTGCCCTGCCCTCATCTACATGCTTGGTCACCTTCTCAAAAACTCAATGAGGTTTGTGAGACACGACCTGCCCTTGACGAAACCATGTTGACTATCTGAAATCAAATTGTTGCTTGTGAGATGATTATAAATCTTATCTCTTATACTCCTTTCCAAAACCTTTCCTACAACAGAAGTATGGCTCACTGGTCTATAATTACCTGGGTCATCTCTACTGCCCTTCTTGAACAAGGGAACAACATTTGCAATCCTCCAGTCCTCTGGTACCAAACCTGCAGACAATGATGACTCAAATATCAAAGCCAAATGCTCTGCTATCTCCTCCCTAGCTTCCCAGAGAATCCTCAGATAAATCCCATCTGGCCCAGGGGACTTGTCTGCTTTCACTCCTTCTGGAATTGATAACACCTGTTCGTAACTAACCTCGATCCTTTCTAGTCTAATATCTCGTACCTCATTCTTCTCCTCTACAATATTCTCCTTTTCCTGAGTGAAAACCAATGAGAAATGTTCATTTAGCACCTCTCCGATCTCCACAGGATCCACACTCAACTTCCTACTTCTGCCTTTGACTGGCCCTATTCCTGCCCTAGTCATCCTTTTATTCCTCACATACCTATAGAAAGCTTTAGGGTTCTCCTTTATTCTATTTGCTAAAGACTGCTCGTGTCCTCTCTTTGCTCTTCTTAACTCTCTCTTTAAATCCTTCCAGCTGATTTGTAACTCTCCATCGCCTCATCTGAACCAACATCTTGCCTCATCAACACATAAGCCTCCTTCTTCTGTTTAACAAGAGATGCAATTTCTGTAGTAAACCATGGTTCCCTTACCTTATCACTTCCTCCCTGCCTGACAGGGACATACCTATCAAGGACACACAATATCTGTTCCTTAAACCAGCTCTACGTTTCCATTGTCTACATATCCTGCATTTTGCTACCCCACTCTATGCTTCCTAATTCTTGCCTAATCGCATTATAATTGCCCTTGCCCCATCGATAACTCTTGATCTGTGGCATATACCTATCCTTTCCATCGCTAAACTAAATGTAATTGAATTATAGTCACTCTCTCCAAAGTGCTCACTTACAACTAAATCAAACACCTGGCCTGGTTCATTACCAAGCACCAGATCCAGTGTGGCCTCTCCTCTTGTCGGCCCTTCGACATACTGTGTCAGGAAACCCTCCTGTTCACGTTGGACAAAAACTGATCCATCCGACGTTCTAGAGTTATAGCATTTCCAGTCAATTCTGGGGAAGTTAAAGTCCTCCATAATGACCACTCTGTTCCTTTCACTCCTACGCAGAATAATTTTGCCAATCCTCTCTTTCACCTCCCTGGAACTCTGCAGAGGCCTATAAGAACTCCAAGCAGTGTGACCTCTCCTCTCCTGTTTCTAACCTCAGCCCACACTACCTCAGTAGACGAGTACTGGTCAAAAGTTCTTTCAGCCACCGTTATACTATTTTTGACTAACAAGGCCACACCTCCCCCTTTTTTACCATCTTGCCTGTTCTTAATGAAAGATCCAAACCCTGTTAAGGAGTCTAAAATTCTCTGGTATTTCTGACAGTGATTACTAAAGTCCTTAACAAGTTTTTTTTTTTCAGATTTTAAGAGATCAATTTAAAGTTTGAGTGAATTTCACAATGCAAAGGTTTGAGCCACACAGCCAATTTGTAGACAGGTGTAGAGACCAAAGGTACAGAATTTCACCAAAGCTAACTTAGCTGAAAATGGAGTTAGCCAATTTTCTTCAGAAAAGCCCTTCTAGACAAATTCAGAGAATATATCGTTGATTATCTACTAGAAGGAGGATGCATGATTGAAACAACTGTATGATTACAGCTGTCAACAGGTCCACTGGAATGTTCAAACCTTGTTTAATTTCTGGTTATCTCTCCAACCAAGACGATGTCCAGTATTTTGTGAAATCAGCAAGCTATGATTGGGCTAAAATTTGTCAGAAATAGTTGAATGACCCAGAGAAAGCCAAAGGGGGGCACAGTGTCTCAATGGTTAACATTGCTGCCTCACAGCACCAGAGACATGGGTTCGATTCCAGCCTCGGGCAACTGTCTGCGTAGAGTTTGCACATTCTCCCCTTGTCTGCGTGGGTTTCCACCGGGTGCGCCAGTATCCTCCCACAATCCAAAGATTTGCAGGTGAGGTGAATTGGCTATGCTAAATTGCCCATTTTGTTCAGGGATGTGTAGGTTAGATGCATTAGTCAGGGGTAGATGGAGGATAAAAGGATAGGGGAATGGGTCAGGGTGAGTTACTCTTCCGAGGGGTGGTGTGGACTTGTTGGGCCAAAGGGCCTGTTTCGACACTGTAAGGATTCTATGCAATGCACAGCCTAATTCTCTGCTGCGGTATGTGAAGAAGAAACACACAATGAACAATGCCAGAAAAGCTTCCAAAGATTCTTCCATGGAATGTAAAGATATCAACAAAGTCCAAGAGATAATTGCGACATTGCAGCTTGCAAGTTCCAGTCAAACAATACATACACACCTCACGAGCACCATTAGAAAAGCTTATGCTTTTACCTCTGTCCAAATGAAATATTTCAAAAGGAATGACCAACACCCACTATATACCTATACTGGGGCAAATAGAAATATCATTCCTTCATGCACCTTGCCTGATATGTATTCAGGGAACTGGCATAACATGGCGTAGTCCACAGAAGGTAAGCTTAATGTTTACAAAGGGTCTGACATCACATGCATTGCCATTAACCACTTTAAATGCCAACACAGATCCTCAGGATGGATAGCTCAAGCATTTTACATTCTTGAAAAAGATTGACCTACTATCAAGCCAATTATATGCACAAACCTACAAACTTTTATGATCCATGGCTAAGCATAGCACGTTCAGCGAGCTATGTCTGATGACATCCAGCTGCAATGCCTCAAAGAGATCATTATTAATGGGTTGTTTGAACACATTGAAGTGATCTCTGAGAGAGCCTGTTCACTTTAGTCATCAGAAATTAGCTGCAACCCTCCAAGAATATCATCTTCAGCAGCGAACTGGTCATAATTCTGCAAGGTCTACATTAAGACACGCTCGATCATTTACACACAGGCCATATAGGCACAGAAAAAAAGCAAGTGATTAGTGTGTGAATCATGTACCATGTGCCAATGAGGCTAGGAAGATAGTACAGTAAATGTGTGGCTAAGGCATTGCTGTGAGAGGAAGGGCTTTGGGTATGTGGATCATTGGGATTGGCAGGTGGGATCTGTACAAGGAAGATAGCTGCAGTACTAATATCCTAGCAGACAGGTTTACCAGTGTCACTTGTGAGGGTATAATCCAGTTTGGCAGGGGGCAGGAATCAGTGCAGTAGGTCAGCAAGTGAAATGACTGAGGAGGAGTTAGAGGCTAAGGCCACTGAGGCCAAGAGGAAGAACCAACAGGGAGAGCTTATTGAATATGGTGGGACTCGCGGTCTGAAGTGTATTTATTTTAACATGAGGAGTATGAGACGTAAGGCAGATGAACTAAGAGCTTGGATTAATACATATGACCAAGGTTTTGTAGTTATTATAGAGACCTGGCTGAGAGAGGGACATATCTGTTCCTTTGTCACCGATGGCTGTTGAGAGGCCTGGAGTAAAATCAATCAAAGTGATTGCACCTTTCCAATTCTTGAGTCCTACCCATGCAGTTTAATGTTTCAGGTGAGGTGATGTAAACAACGTGAGGTCACTACGAGACTGATTAAGGAGAATGTTATAGCTGTACTGAGGGAGTATACCTTGGAGGGCTCATCTAGTGAGGCTGCATGGGTCAGACTCAGAAATAGGCAGGATGCAATCACTTTGATGAGATTATACTCCAGGCTTCTCAACAGCCAGTGGTAGACAAAGGAACAGATTCACAGACAGATTATGCAAAAAATCACAACACCAAGGTTGTTATAGTACGAGATTTTAATTTCCCAGATTAACTGGCATTCTCTTAACATAAGGGAATTAGATGGAGGTTTAGTGGGGGTGGGGGGTCCTTGATAGGTGTGTTTGGTACAGGCCATGCTAGACTTGGTTTTAGGAAATGACCCTGGCCAGTTGATCGAAGTTTCAAGAGGGGAGCATTTTGGGAACAGTAATCAGTATTCTGTAAGTTTAAAGTTATTTATGGTTGAGGATATGAATTAAGAGATAAGGAGAAGGTGAAAGTACTAAGTTGGGGGAAAACCAACTATGACAATATTTGGCAAAAACTAGAGCATGTAGGTTGGAGACGGTTGTTTGAGGGTAAATCCATGTCTGTCCTGTGGGAATCTTTAAAAGGCCAAATGATTAGAGTTCAGGACCAGCATGTTCCTAAAAAAAATGAAGGGTAGCAATGGCAAGATCCAGCAACCTTTCATGTTTTAAAAAATAATAAACTTAGTGGAAATGAAAAAAGAGGCATTTGTAAGATTGAAACTGAAGGCAGAGCTCTCAAAGAATGTAAAGAAAGTAGGAAAGGAGTTAGGAGGGTTAAAAGGGGCCATGAAATCATCTTGGAAAACAGGATTAAGGAAAATCCAAAGGCACTTTATACATATATCAGGAGGAAGAGGGCAACTAGGGAAAGGGTAGGTCCACTCAAGGACAAAGGAGGAAATCATGCTTGCAGCCAAAGGAAGTGAGTGAGGTCCTTAAAGAATACTTTGCATCAGTATTCACACAGGAGAAGGTCACGGTGGATGGTGAGTCTCTAAATGCGTATATTGACATTGCAGGACATGTTGATATAAAAAAAATTTAGATGTGTTGAAAAGCATTAAAGGAGACAAGCCTCCAGGCCCTGATGAGATCTATCCCAGAAGATTGAGGTGGGGAATTGCTGGGGTTATGTAAGAAATCTTTGTATCCGCTTGAAGCACAGGGGATGTCCCAGAGGATTGAAAAATAGACAATGTTGTTCCTTTATTTCAGAATGGCATCACAAATAATCCAGGAAATTACAGGCCAGTAAACCTTACATCAGTAGAAGGAAATTATTGGAAAGATTCTTAGGGAAAGGATTTACTCACATTTGGAAAAATATGGACTCATTAACGATAGGCAGCATGATTTTGTCCAGCCATATATCACAAACATGATTGGTCTTTCTGAGGAAGTGACAAAGATGATTGATAAGGGCAGGGCAGTGGATGTTGTCTATTTAATCTTTAGCAAGATCGCTCACAGGAGGCTGATAAAGAAGGTGAAGCCACATGGGATCATGGTTTGGAGACACCGGTATTGGACTGGGGTGTACAAAGTTAAAAATCACACAACACCAGGTTATAGTGACAACCACCTGATGAAGGAGCAGCGCTCCGAAAGCTAGTGTTTCCAAATAAACATGTCAGACTATAACCTGGTGTTGTGTGATTTTTCACATGGGATCTGCAGTGAGCTAGTAAATGGATACAGCACTGGTTTGGTCATAGAAGACAGTGGGTAAAGATGGAAGCTCTGACTGGAGCTCTGTGACTAGCAACTTTCTGCATGGATCAGCACTGGGACCCCTGTTATTTGTAACACTTGGAGGAGAATGTAGATGATCTGCTTAATAAGTTTCAGATGTCACAAAGCTTGAGGGAGCTGCAGATAGGAAGATTCCCAGAGTATACAGTAGGATATAGATAGACTGGAGATTTGGGTGAAGAAATAGTATTTGGAATTTAATCCAGACATATGCAAAGTGATGTATTTTGGAAGGTGTAATGAAAAAGGGAAGTATATAGTAAATGGCAGAATACTTAGAAGCATTAATATACAGAGGGATGTCGGCATACAGGTCCGGTTCCCTGAAAGTAGCAACTCACATGGATAAAGTGGTCAAGAAGGTGTATGGCATGCTTGCCTTCATCGGTCAGAGCATAGAAAATTAAAATTGGTCAGTCATTTTGCAGCTGTATACATTTTTAGTTCAGTCATATTTGGAATATTGCATACACTGCTGGACATCACACCACCAGAAGGATGTGGAGGCTCTGGAGAGGATACAGAAAGGGTTTACCAGGATGTTATCTGATTTGAAGGGTTTTAACCATACGGAGAGATTGGTAAAACGTGATTTAGTGTCACTTGAATGTCAGAGGCTGAGGGGTGATCTGATGGAAGTTTATAAAATTATGTGTGGCGTGGATAGAATGATAGTTGGAGTATTTTTCCCAGGGTTGTTTAAGTTAACAGGGGTAAGGTTAAAGGAGATGTGAGAGGCAAGTGTTTTACACAGACATTGGTAAGTGCCCGGAACATGCTTCCAGAGGAGATGGTAGAAGCAAGCAAATAGCAATGTTTAAGAGGCAACTTGGCAGATATATGTATAGGCAGGGAGTAGATGGATACAGACCGTACAGACAGTTTTGAGTTTAGAAAGGAATCATGTGCAGTATCGGTGCAGTATTGCTGGGTCAAAGGGCCTGTTCTTTGTTCTTTGTTTGGAAGTGGGGACCAATTGTATCATTTCAAAGTATGTCGATGATATAAATCTTCGTGTGTCTGTGAGTTATGCAGAAGATGTAAAAAGAGTTTGAAGATTTAGTCAGGCTACGTGAGTGAGCAAAAGAATAGCAGATGAAACATCGTGTAGAGAAGTGTGAGATTATCCACTTTGGCAAGAGGAACAGTGGTGCAGATCATTTTTTGAGTGGTGAGAAATTGTAAAGTGATAGTATCTCAAAGGACCTCAATATACTTGTTCATAAGTCACTAACAACAGTGTACAAGTACAGCAAACAATTCAGAAGGCAAGCTGTAAATAGAGAAGCTGATTGCTTATTCTAAAGGCGTATCCAGATTGATACTTGAGTATCCAAGAGAGTATCGCATTAAGATGAGGCTGTCCTTTAGAAGAAATGTTTAATTAAGGCGGGGTCTGCCCTTTCAGGTGCATGTAAAATATTCAACAGCATAATTCAAAAAGGAGGTAAGAGTGTTCTGCTGGTGTCTTGGAGATTACCAGGTCAATTGTATATCACTGTTTGTGTGATATTGCTATGTCCAAATTGCCTTCATTACAATAGAACATTACTTTTTTTTGTTTTAAAGAGCTTTGGAGCTTTGGGAGATCAAGAGGTCATGAAAGATGCTCAAGAAATCAAAGTTCTTTCCTTATTTTCCAAATGGTGCCTCTAATTGTCAGCACGGTGGCTCAGTGGTTAGCACTGTTGCCTCACAGCAGCAGGGACCCAGGTCCAATTCCAGCCTAGGGCAGCTGTCTGTGTAGAGTTTACACATTCTCCCCATGTCTGCATGGGTTTACTCTGGATGCTCTGGTTTCCTCCCACAATCCAAAGATTTGCAGGTCAGATGAATTGGCCACGCTAAACTACCCATACCGTTAGGTGCATTAGTCAGAGGAAAATGGGCCTGGGTAGATTACTCTTCGGGGGGTCAGTGTGGACTTGTTGTGCCGAAGGGCCTGTTTCCACACTGTCAGGAATCTAATCAAATTCTTTCATGTCCACCTTAGGCGGTTGTGGCTTCCGTGTAGTTTCATAATATTGCCAACCAATTGTTAACATTGCAATTGTCAATGTTCATTTGCTATCAGATCTGGGTAATGAGTGTTGATGAATGAATAAATCACATTAATAACCAAAATATTTGTCAAACTCAGAATGATATTCAGATATACAGACTTTGTTTGTTGATTCAGATTTTGTCTTTGCTCCTACAGAACAGTATGCGGATATTGTCTTTCTCATCGATGGATCAGGTTATATGACACAAGTAGAATTTGCTCAGTTACGATTATTTCTTATCAAAATGCTGAACAAACTGGACATTGGTGTTGACAGATACCAGATTGGACTGGCTCAGTACAGTGAACAAGTGAAAACTGAGTTCTTACTCAATACATTTCAAGATAAGGTTGGGTTGATTTCTTACCTAAGAAAGAATTTCCGATTTAAAGGTGGATCAGCATTGAACACAGGGGGTGCAATGGAGTACCTACACACAAACTTCTTCACAGCAGCAGCAGGAAGTCGAAAGCAGGAAGGAGTTCCACAAATTGCAATAGTAATTACTTCAAGGAGATCGCAGGATGATGTCACAAGGGCAGCTGCAGCTTTGAAAAGTGATGGCATCAAAATTCTCCCCATTGGTGTAAGGAATTCTGATCAGAACGAGCTGAACACCATAGCATTTTTGCCAAGTAACATTCACCGGATCACCTCTCGAATCATTCCTATTGACCTGGCAAAAGTTATAACCAAGAAAGTGACCGATATACTCAGTTCTCTACAACAGCCTCCCACAGATGTCCCAGATATGCCAAGTGATCCAGGAAGTAAGTTAAGCCTGGGTGATGTTTAGTTTCTTTAAATCTAAAGTTATCAAATATAATTCACCGTGTTATGGGAGGTCTCATTGCTACATAGCTGTCCCATTGCTGCCTCCTGTCTTTGGTCACTCAGCATATCCCTGTTCATAGCGTGCTGCCTTTCCATGCCAGTTGGAAATGAAATGTAGAGCTAGATTTTACGAGATACCCTGGTCCCTACACCTGAGATCAGGTGTGTGCTGATCAGTGACACTGCAGGCTGCCCTGCAGCAATTTAACAGTGGGAGCAGAGGTGATTATTGCAAGGCAAGGCTTTCACCTTATCTCAGTATGATGCCTCACAACAGAGTTATTTCATTGGAGAGCCAGCTCCTTTGCAGTCCCAGCAACACCAGGTTCAAGCCAGTACTGGGACTGCCAGTAATCCCTGATCAGGAGGAAGTTATGGAGACTCCAAGCTTCATCAAGCTGCATCAAGGCCAGTATGTCCAAGTGAGAGACTTGGGGAGTAGTGTTTAAGAAGCCGGGTATGTTAAACAAGGAAGGACCTTTTCTCTGATGCCAAGTGGCCCTGTTAAAGCAGGTGGCATCTTACTGGGCATACAGCTTGAGTAAAAGAACAACATGAGTGGAATAAGGCACTTAAGTGACCATTGTGGGGTCACTCCACTGTCTCCACACCCCTTCACAAAATTGAAGGCAGGTTGGTGAGGATTCATAGGTCCTGGCACGTCATATACTATATTTTACAAACTTCCCAGCTCACAAAACAGCCACCAGAGGAGTGTGAAATCCAACCTGTACTCTTTGGTTGAGGAACATTTGACTCTCACTGAAATATTCTTTCTCCTCAAATTTCCCCAATATTCTTATTTAAAAAAGAAACAAAATATACAATGTAAATACACAATTTATTTCAACATACCTGAGACTGATGGCTTGGTTGGTTGAGAATCTTTCATTTTGGGGGCTCTAAGATAATGTGGCCTGGGTGATGTACCAACACAAATTGAACGGCTTTGGTTTTATCCAAGCAACAGTTCAATTCTCTACCATTTTCCATTTTGTGTGATTCCTAATTAAAGTTGATGAAATATCCTTTTTGACTTTAAGTTACTTTGAGATTCACCTGCGGGCATGGTGACCCTCAGGTTAAACTACCACGAGTTGTCTCTCTGTAATAGTTGAGCAGCCCAGTGGCCTGATGAGATTATGGCAACTTTACTGGATGTATGTTTGCTCGCTGTACTGGAAGCTGAAAATGAACCTTCCAGAACCTCAACCTGAGCTACAAATCTTCTCACCACTCGTTAATAGCAACTTTAACTTTACCTTTCACTTTGAAATTATTGAGACCCTGAACGGTGTAAGAGCATTGGTTCATTTTATGAAATAAACTTTATGGATTAAAGCAAAGCCTATCCCACACCAGATAAATCAAAAATTGAAGTACAACGCAATCCTGAATGAACAATTGCCCCAAAACACAAAATAACTGTTTCTGCAAATGGACCAAGAGGAGAACTTGAGCTCCTAAACTACAAGTACCAGGAATTAATCTATTACTGCTGCAAGGGGCACAGATTGTAGAATCTTCAGTGGTAAATAACAAAAGGTCCCACAGTCACTCAGTGAATAATATTCCTTACGTTGCTGTGGTTCAGTTTGGAGTTGTGTACCAACTAGACAACTATGGAGGAAAGGAGATGGTTACAGCCAGGAAACTGGAAACTGTTGACATATTACAGATGTAGATGGGGAAAAATAAATGTTGAGTGAGGAAGAGATCAGCTCAGAGGAACAAGAATATGGTGATGCAACGGGGCTATATGTTCACAGAATCACCGAATAGTTCTGATGCAGAAGGACACTGTTTAATCCATTGTGTCTGTACTGGGTTTCTGAATGAGCGTTGCTGCTTAGGAGCATTTTCCTGCCTCTTTCTTACTACCCTAAATACAGGTCTTAATTTGGAGATGCCGGTGTTGGACTGGAGTGTACAAAGTTAAAAATCACGCAACACCAGGTTATAATCCAACAAGTTTAATTGGAAGCACACTAGCTTTCGGAGCGCCACTCCTTCATCAGGTGAAGGAGCGTTGCTCTGAAAGCTAGTGTGCTTCCAATTAAACCTGTTGGACTATAACCTGGTGTTGTGTGATTTTTCACTAAATACAGGTCGTTCTTCTTTAATGCGATATTTGCATCCTTGTGCAACCCCATATTACAGAAAAGTCATGCTTTAGAAGCAACACTTATAGTGTTGATAATGTAATCGCCAACACATGTTTTAAAAAATTGTGCTTAAGAAACAGTGTTCCCAATTTGTCAAGCACGTTACATCCAATTCATGTTAATGAAACAGCAGAACAACCTGTATTCTTTCTATTTAAATAACCATCTAATGCCCTTTTGAATGCCTCAATTGAACTTGTTTGTGAATGATGGGAAGGAGTTGGAAGCAGGCTTTGTGGATGGAAGCAGTACAGGGAAGATCTCTGGAGAAGATGGGATGTGCATCAATGATGAAAAGTGTGGCCTGATGTTCAAGTTGGGTTTATCTGGAATTTACTCTCGTTCAGGTCTTCAAACAATAGTGTCACCTTCGTCAACAAGCATAAGGGAAATTCAGTTTCAGACGATGAAGAGCCAAGTGCTACAAGTTGTGAGGTGGCTAGTTTAGACTGTGTGTATGGCAAAGAGAAATCGAGACAGCTGAGGGATATCCCATCCAGAACCCCCCCCCCCCCCCCCCCCCCCCCCCCACTACACCCCCACCAAATTCCTGTAACCCTGTATTTCCCATGGCTAACAAAGCTAGGCTATACATCTTTGGGCACTATGGGCAATTTAGCATGGCCAATCCACCTAATTTGCATATCTTTGATCTGTAGGGGAAAACCAGAGAACACCACTGTGCGTTCCTCCCTGGTGTCTTGGAGATTACCAGGTCAATTGTACATCACTGTTTGTGTGATATTGCTATGTGCAAATTGCCTTCATTGCATTAGTACATTATGGATTTTTCTTTGGTTTTAAAGAGCTTTGGAGCTTTGGGAGATCAAGAGGTCATGAAAGATGCTCAAGAAGTCGAAATTCTTCCTTCTTTTCCAAATGGTGCCTCTAATTCTTTCATGCCCACCTTAGGTGGTTGTGGCTTCCATTTAGTTTCTCATCTAAAAGATGGCACCAATGACAATGCAGCACTCCCTCAGTACTGCTTTGGAATGGTCAGCCTGGGTGATGTGCTCAAAACTCTGGGTTTGTACATGAATCCACAATGTGGAGCCTAAAATTCATAACTGAAACGTCTATTGTTGAATACTGCATGAATATAGAAACTTCTGAATCAGTCCAGTGCTTTTAAATAATGTTGCTCATGGGTGGCATGTGATTGAGAAAGAAGAGAATGCCAAGGATGGATCTTTAGGGAATCACCAGAGCTAACAGTGCAGGAGTAGGTGAGAAATTATTACATGTGATTCTCAACTAGATGGATAAGAATGTAACTATATGCAAGCAGCTAACACCCAACAAGACAATGATGGAGTGGAGTTAAAGGAAAATGGTGTGGCCAGCCCTGCCAAAGATTGTGGATAGATGATTCTGACACATAACTTCCCCACGTAATTCACCTAACTTGCTGAATATAATTTCAGTAAGAGCCATTGGTGTAGGATGGAGGGAATATAATTGGAGGGTTCAAACATGGAGTTGCTGAAAAGATGGACACTGATTTAAGAGATGACAACACTTGCAAGGACTTTGGCAAGAAAGGAAGGTTGGAGATGAGTTTGTCGTTTGCTGGGACGAGCAGGTCAAGGGTAGCAAGTTTTTGAGGAAAGGCCTGTAGATGATGGCAGATTTAATGGAGAACAAGATAACAACAAAAGAGAGAGGTAGTTAAAAATAATGGAAAACACGGAGATCATTAAGGGAAGCTCAGTGATTGGTAGTCCTGGGGTCAGCGAATCTGGAGATAGATTGTATGGACAAGATAACCTTGGTTAGGAGGCAAACTAACAATTCAATTCCTCCCACTTTTTCTTTCTGTCCAACATTCTATCTCTTTCCCTATCTCTCACTGACTTGATCTGTATCTTTATTAATCACTTTTTGGATCTTTCCCTTTCCTTACCTCTCTCTCTCTCTGCCTAAACACATTTCTTTTAATCTCCTTTATTTATTCTAGCTTTTTAATCTCTCGCTGTTGTTACTTCTTTCTCACTTACCCTATTAGTAAATTGGGAAACAGGGACAATATAGAAGGGTACTATTTTCAGACAGAACGACTAGAATTGAAGTGACAGCCCTGGGATGTCCCAAAGTGTTTCCTGGTAATAAATTATTATTCAGGTATAGTCATTGTTCAGATAGTCACATGACAACAGCCATGTATTCTGTTTTGTTTGTGGCATTGGGTGGAAGGAGTGTTGTTTGAGGATAATTATGATCAAGACCACTCTTCTACCAAGTAAATGTAATGGGGATGAAGGTATAGCCTTGTTTTAATATTCCATCCAAAAGATAACACCCTCAACATTGCTACATTCTCAATACTGCGCTGGAGTGTCAGCAAAGACTTATAAGCTCAAGTCTTAGGAGTGGGATTTGCACCTACAGCTATGTCCAGGATGATGGCAAATGAATATCCCGGTAACAACGATGTAGCAGTCAGATATCCCTGACACTAGAACCAGATCAGGCAGCAAAGTCAATGAAGCATAACGAAGCATAGGAGAACATCAAAAGCCCATTGAACTCAGCTTTTAAACTGTACCAGAAAGCTGTATTTAATATTGTAATGTACATAAATACATTTGACAGAGAGCCTTACTCCACATTGGGAACAGCTAAAGTGAGTAGCATAAATACATAATCGCCGGAGAATTCAGTGAACTATAGCAGAGTCACTGTAGAATTCTGCAGAAGCTAAGAACCATCTCAAGGCATAGTAATACCTCAAGGCAACTATCTTCTAATAAGTGCTAACAAGTGATCCATGTTGATACACTTACGACAAGATTGCCAAACAACTATTGCCAGTTAAATATTTAATTCCAGAGTTAGGAACCTTGTACAATGAATACTGTTACATCTTCCACATATTTGGCTCACTCTAAAACCTTTGCCAACCAATTGTTAACATTGCAATTGTCAATGTTCATTTGCTATCTGATCTGGGTAATGAGTGTTGATGAATGAATAAATCACATCAATAACCAAAATATTTGTCAAACTCGGGATTCTATTCAGCTATACAGACTTTGTTTGTTGATTCAGATTTTGTCTTTGCTCCTACAGAACAGTATGCGGATATTGTCTTTCTCATCGATGGATCTGATTATATGACACAAGTAGAATTTGCTCAGTTGCGATTATTTCTTATCAAAATGCTGAACAAAATGGACATTGGTGTTGACAGATACCAGATTGGACTGGCTCAGTACAGTGATCAAGCAGAAACTGAGTTTTTACCCAATACATTTCAAGATAAAGTCGGGTTGATTTCTTACCTAAGAAAGAATTTCCGATTTAAAGGTGGATCAGCATTGAACACAGGAGGTGCAATGGAGTACCTACACACAAACTTCTTCACAGCAGCAGCAGGAAGTCGAAAGCAGGAAGGAGTTCCACAAATTGCAATAGTAATTACTTCAAGGAGATCGCAGGATGATGTCACAAGGGCAGCTGCAGCTTTGAAAAGTGATGGCATCAAAATTCTCCCCATTGGTGTAAGGAATTCTGATCAGAACGAGCTGAACACCATAGCATTTTCGCCAAGTAACATTCACCGTATCACCTCTCAAATCAATCCCATTGACCTGGCAAAAGATATAACGAAGGAAGTGACTGATATACTCAATCCTGTACAACAGCCTCCCACGGATGTCCCAGATATGCCAAGTGACCCAGGAAGTAAGTTAAGCTCTTTCTACTTTAAATTTCTTTACATCTAAAGTTATCAAATATAATTCACCATGTTATGGGAGTTCTCATTGCTACATAGCTGCCCCATTGCTGCCTCCTGTCTTTGGCCACTCAGCATAACCCTGTTCATAGCGTGCTGCCTTTCCATGCCAGTTGGAAATGAAATGTAGAGCTGGATTTTACGAGATACCCTGGTCCCTACACCTGAGATCAGGAGTGTGCTGATCAGTGACACTGCAGGCTGCCCTGCAGCAATTTAATAGTGGGGCAAGGCAAGGCTTTCACCTTATCTCAGTATGATGCCTCACAACAGAGTTATTTCATTGGAGGGCCAGCTCCTTTGCAGTCCCAGCAACACCAGGTTCAAGCCAGTACTGGGACTGCTGGTAATCCCTGATCAGGAGGAAGTTATGGAGACTCCAAGCTTCATCAAGCTGCATCAAGGCCAGTATGTCCAAGTGAGAGACTTGGGGAGTAGTGTTTAAGAAGCCAGGTATGTTAAACAAGGAAGGACCTTTTCTCTGATGCCAAGTGGCACTGTTAAAGCAGGTGGCATCTTACTGGGCATACAGCTTGAGTAAAAGAATAACATGAGTGGAATAAGGCACTTAAGTGACCATTGGAAGGGTCACTCCACTGTCTCCACACCCCTTCACAAAATTGAAGGCAGGTTGGTGAGGATTCATAGGTCCTGGCACGTCATGTACAATATTTTACAAACCTCCCAGCTCACAAAACAGCCATCAGAGGAGTGTGAAATTCAACCTGCACTCTTTGGTTGAGGGACTGAAATATTCTTTCTCCTCAAATTTCCCCAATATTCGTATAAAAACAGAAACAATATATACAATGTAAATACACAATTTATTTCAAAATGCCTGATGGCTTGGTTTGCTTGAGAGTCTTTCATTTTGAGGGCTTTAAGACAATCTGGCCTGGGTGATGTACCTACATAAACTGAACTGCTTTGGTTTTATCCAAGCAACAGTTCAACTCTCTATCATTTCCCATTTTGTGCGATTCCTAACTAAAGTTGATGAAATATCCTTTTTGACTTTAAGTTACTTTGAGATTCACCTGAGGCATGGTGACCCTCAGGTTAAACTACCACCAGTTGTATCTCTCTCATGGTAGAGCAGCCCAGTGGCCTGATGGGATTATGGCAATTTTACCTTTACCTTTTACTTTGAAATTATTGGGATCCTGAACGGTGTAAAAGCATCAGTTAATTTTATGAAATAAACTTTACAGAGATAATACAGATTAAAGCAAGGCCTATCCCATACCAGATAAATCAAAAATTGAAGTACAACGCAATCCTGAATGAACAATTGCCCCCAAAACACTAAATAATTGTTTCTGCAAATGGACCAAGAGGAGAACTTGAGCTCATAAACTGCAAGTACCAGGAATAAGCCTATTACTGCTGCAAAGGGCACAGATTATAAGATCTTCAGTGGAATGCTAGGCCTAACATACAATGAATGGCTGAGGATCCTGGGATTGTATTCGTTAGAGTTCAGAAGGTTGAGGGGAGATATAATAGAAACTTACAAGATAATGCTTGGCTTAGAAAGGGTGGATGCTGGGAAGTTGTTTCCGTCAGGTGGGGATACTAGGAATCGTAGGCACAGCCTTAGAATTAGAGGGGATCAATTTAGAACGGAAATAAGGAGACATTTCTTCAGCCTGAGAGTGGTGGGCCTGTGGAATTCACTGCCACGGAGTGCAGTGGAGGCCGGGAGTTAAATGTCTTCAAGGCAGAGATCGATAAATTTTTAATCTCACAAGTAATTAAGGGATACGGGGAGAGTGCAGCTAAACGGCTTTGAAATGCCCATCAGCCATGATTGAATGGTGGAGTGGACTCGATGAGCCGAATGGCCTTACTTCCACTCCTATTTCTTATGGTCTTATGGTCTTAAATAACAAAAGGTCCCACAGTCACTCAGTGGATAATATTCCTTACGTTGCTGTGGTTCAGTTTGGAGTTGCGTACCAACTAGACAACTATGGAGAAAAGGAGATGGTTACAGCCAGGAAACTGGAAACTGTTGACATATTACAGATATAGATCGTGAAAAATAAATGTTGAGTGAGGAAGAAATCAGCTCAGAGGAACAAGAATATGGTGATGCAACAGGGCTACCTGTTCACAGAATCACCGAATAGTTCTGATGCAAAAGGACACTGTTTGATCTATTGTGTCTCTACTGGGTTTCTGAATGAGGGTTGTGACTTAGGAGCATTTTCCTGCCTCTTTCTTCTTTCACGCGATGGTTGCATTCTTGTGCAAACCCATATTACAGAAAAATCAGGCTTTAGTAACAACGCTTAAAGTGTTGACAATGTAATTGCCAACACATGTTTTAAAAATTTATGTTTTAGGAACAGTGTCCCCAATTCGTCAATTGCATTACAGCGAACTCATGTTAATGAAACGCATGTTATAGCAGAACAATTCTTTCTATTTAAATAACCATCTAATGCCCTTTTGAATGCCTCGATTGAACTTGTTTGTGAATGATGGGAAGGAGTTGGAAGCAGGCCTTGTGGATGGAAGCCATCTTCTCTGGAGAAGATGGGATGTGCATCAATGATGAAAAGTGTGGCCTGATGTTCAAGTTGGGTTTATCTGGAATTTACTCTCATTCAGGTCTTGATACAATAGTGTCATCTTCATCAACAAGCATATGGGAAATTTACTTTCAGAGAACTAAGTGCTACAAGTTGTGAGGGGGCTAATTTAGACTGTGTGTATGGAGAAGTGAAATTGAGACAGCTGAGGGGCACCCCATCCAGATTCGACCCACTACCAAATCCCTGCAACCCTGTATTGCCCATGGCTAATCCACCTAGCCTGCATATCCTTGGACACGATGGGCAATTTAGCATGGCCAATCCATCTAACTTGCATATCTTTGGACTGTGGGAGGAAACTGGAGCACCCAGTGAAGCCCACGCAGACACTGGGAGAATGTGCAAACTCCACACAGTCACCCAAAGGTGGGATTGAACTCAGGTGCTTGGTGCTGTGAGGTAACAGTGCTAACCACTGAGCCACTGTGCTGCCCTAAAGCTGAGGCTTTGCTCATGAAACTGAACCTTTTGCCCTCATCAGTTTTAAGGTTCAGATCATTGACAGTACAATATTCACTATTCCCAAGATTTGGACCTCGACTGTAATTCTATTCTTCGAGAAAGAGATTGAATACCTCAAACAGAAATTATCATTATACTGATTTGAAGCATAACTTTGTATCAGTTATGAGGAAGGGTCACCAGACCTGAAACGTTGATGCGGATTTCTCTTCGCAGATGCTGCCAGACCTGCTGAGCTTTTCCAGCAACTTCTGTTTTTAATAACTTAATATAGTACAGGTGCAGCTACTTCCATTGAGAATACAGTATTTTGGGAATGACTCATTTGATGGATATCGGGTTACACAATTCAGTATAACCATGGTAGATGTTGATGGAACAGCTCTGTTGACTCTTCCTTTGCCTTTCACTTTGCTCCACACTTGCCTCCCTTCTCACCCTCTCCTCACATCTTAAGTATTTTCAAAATATTTCAAATTGAACTCAAGTATTTTTATATGACATTTTTGGTATTCAAATGTTGTTGCATCTCTTCTACTTAACTACTGTTCAAATGTCAAAACAATTGTCCATTTGTATGTCCCTTTAGTCCCTCCTGAAGAAGAAGACTGGAAGGTACCTGCAGGTAAGATGTCACCAAACTTTGTTTTTGTTTTTGATATGTCTTTAAAATCTAGAGTGGAGGTGAGGAGACGTTGTTTGATGTGATAAATTCTTATGATCTGGAATGTACCTCATGAAAGTGAGAAGAGGTTCAATAATGACATTCAAAATGAAGTGGGACATGCAGTTGAACAGGAAACCTCCAGGATTTTGAAGGAAAAGTTATGGCGGCATTAGATTATTGAATAGTTTGTTCAATTATGACTAATTGGCAAAATACATCTGGAAAAAAAAAATCAGAGATCTGCAAATAGAAATGGAAACTTGGGAGGAGATACCAAAGACACTACTTCATATGTAAAAGCTCCATGACCGAGGGAGAATTGCCAGAGTGACTCCAATAGTGACCAACAGCTAATGTTGCACCTACATTAGTAAAACAGTGAGAAATAGCAGAACTTCATAGAATCTCTACAGTGTAGAAGCAAGCCATTCAACCCATTGAGTCCACTCTGATCCTCCGAAGAGCATCGCACCCAGACCCATTCCCCTACTCTACCACTGTAACCCTGCATTTCCTATGGCTTATCCACCTATCTCACACATCCCTGGACACTATTGGCATGGTTAATCCATCTAACCTGCACATCTTTGGTCTGTGGGAGAGAACTGAAGCACTCAGAGGAAACTCATGCAGACATGGGGAGAATGTGCAAACACCACACAAACAGTTGCCCAAGGGCTGGAATCAAATCTGGGCCCCTGGCACTGTCAGGCAGCAGTGCTAACCACTCAGCCATTATGCCACTCAAACTTTGGGGAAAATAGTCCAATCAGTATTATATCAGTTACAGGAAAGTACTAGAATCTGTAACGAAGAAAGTGATGGATGACCATATAATGGAAAAGAAAGCCAGTCTGGATTGCAAATAACTAAATCATGCTGAATTAACCTGATAAAATGTTTTGGAAAGGGTAGTTAAGTACAATATTTAGGACAAGGTGAGATGAGAGAGATTTAAAGAAGACCAAGAGGCAAATTCTTTACATAGAGGGTGGTTTGTGTGTAGAATGAACTTCCTGAGGAAGTGGGGATGTGGGTACAGTTACAACATTTAAAAGACATTTGGATGGATACATGAATAGGAAAGGTTTGGAGGGATATGGGCCAGGAGCAGGCAGGTGGGACTAGTGTAGTTTGGGATTATGGTTGGCATAGACTGGTTGAAATGAAGGGTCTGTTTCCATACTTCATGATTGTATGACTCTATAACAGTGGCAGTTTAAGCTTATTTTCATGTTTTCTTTCTTTCTCTACAATTCTGATTTCTAGTTTTCGCATTTCCATTCTTTTCTATGCCAAATCCTTTACTGTATATTTTTCTGCCATCTCTGACTTCTTTATATTCTGCTCAAGGTCAACCTGCTTTCGCTGTCACTCAGCATGAACTGATTCTAGTGTCTCACTGTCACTCAGTATGAACTGATTCCAGTGTCTCACTACTTGAAGTACATGCGCTCCCCTGTATTTATTTCAAGCCAAATGTTATGTTAGTCTTTCAGTTATCCCTGTTTCTGAGCCTTTTCATGCAATTATGCTTCTAAACAGCCTGTCAGTTTAGTTCCTCCTTTTCTGAAGTTGATTTTCCCTCTTTCCCCCAAGAAGGGAATTTGCAGAGAGGGAGGAAGAAGCTAGCTCCTCAGACTTTCCTTTTACTTTTCCAATCACAGAGGGGAGAAACAGGCAGACGGGATGTTTCTGCTGTGTTGTCCGAACACAATATTGTAGCTTCTCACTCAGGACCAAGTCAAGAGGTCTTGAACGCACACAAAACTGGTCCTGGTTGAAAAACCAATCAGACGTCTACTGCTGGGTAAAACAACCTCTGACCTCCAGCTGCAGAGCCAAGATTTCTACCATCCTTTTCCATTAGTTCAATAAGTGAACCTTACACATTACGTTACGATTGAGTCCTGATAATTCTATTTTTAAAACTGCCTCATCTTTTCTACCACCCCTTGGTTTAAAACATTATATTTTCCAACCTTTAAGTCTACAATCCAAAAAGTAAAGTGATCTTTATAAAATATTAAACATAGTCATAGTTTTAATAATAATTTCTGTAGAACACCACTGTGTGTTCCTGCCTTATCTGTGAAAACAATGGTCCCTGCTTTCTGTTCCTTAGTCACTTCCAGCTTCATAGTGCCACTGTCCCTTTAACCTTCCTGTCATTGATTTTGGAGCATAAATCTTACAATACAGCAATCTTCCTTGAAATTCCCCTTTCCGAATAGAAGCGAGCCAGTCATATGATTGTGTGGAACTGAGCCCAGGCTCAGATGGCATTCCTCAATGTGGATGAATGCACTATCAGAGCCAGTTCTTGCCTCGCCAAATTATCATTAGCATGTTTTACTCTGGACGTTAAAATCAAATCCTTATTTTCTGGCATCCCCTCCTCAGAAGAATATCCCAATCTGTGAACTATAAATCCAGGGTAACCCCACCAGCCTCAGGCACATAATGAGCCTTAACCCTTTACAAATGCTGCAGCAAGATCAGATCTTCCCCAACTCTCAGCTCATTCATTATGCCCTTTCATTTTGACAGCCCTTCTTCATCCCCCAAGCCCTGCTTCATTTCCTCAGCTTTGTTTTATTTCTGTGGCTTTGCTTAACTCAACTCCCTCCCCGCTAAACCCAGTTTCACCACCTCCCCCCAGCTTCAGCCCCTCCCCCCTGCTTCACCCCCTCCCCCTGCTTCACCTCCTCCCCCCAGCTTCACTCCCTCCCCCCTGCTTCACCCCCTCCCCCCAGCTTCACTCCCTCCCCCCTGCTTCACCCCCTCCCCCCTAGCTTCAGTCCCTCCCCCAGCTTCACTCCCTCCCCCCGCCTCACCCCCTCCCCCTGCTTCGCTCCCTCCCCCCGCTTCACACCCTCCCCCCAGCTTCACCCCCTCCCCCTGCTTCAGCCCCTCCCCCAGCTTCACTCCCTCCCCCCGCTTCACCCCCTCTCCCTGCTTCGCTCCCTCCCCCCGCTTCACCCCCTCTCCCCGCTTCACCCCCTCCCAACTGCTTCATCCCCTCCCCCCTGCTTCCCCCCTCCCCCATGCTTCACCCCCTCCCAACTTTTCACCCCTCCCCCTGCTTCACTCCCTCTCCCAGCATCATTCCCTCCCCCAGCATCACTCTCTCTCCCCAGCATCACTCCCTCGCCCCAGCATTACTCCCTTCACCCTGCTTCACTCCCTCCGCCCAGCATCACTCCCTCCCCCCACCATCACTCCCTCCCCCCTGCTTCACTCCCTTCTCCCTGCTTCACTCCTTCCCCCCAGCATCACTCCTTCCCCCCAGCATCACTCCCTCCCCCCTGCTTCACTCCCTTCTCCCTTCCTCACTCCCTCCCCCCAGCATCATTCGCTCTCCCCAGCATCACTTCCTCGCCCTGCTTCACTCCCTCTCCCCAGCTTCACTCCCTCCCCCGCATCACTCCCTCTCCCCGCTTCACTCTCTCTCCCCAGCATCACTCCCTCTCCCCAGCATCACTCCTTCCCCCCAGCTTCATTCCCTCCCCCTGCATCACTCCCTTCACCCTGCTTCACTCCCTCTCCCTAGCATCACCCCTTCCCCCCAGCTTCACTCCCTCCCTCAGCATCACTCCCTCTCCCCAGCATCACTCCCTCCACCTGCTTCACTCCCTTCACCCTGCTTCACTCCCTCTCCCCAGCATCATTCCCTCTCCCCAGCATCACTCCCTCCCCCTGCATCACTCCCTTCACCCTGCTTCACTCCCTCTCCCTAGCATCACCCCTTCCCCCCAGCTTCACTCCCTCCCTCAGCATCACTCCCTCTCCCCAGCATCACTCCCTCTCCCCAGCATCACTCGCTCCCCTGCATCACTCCCTTCACCCTGCTTCACTCCCTCTCCCCAGCATTACTCCCTCTCCCCAGCATCACTCCCTTCATGCTGATTCACTCCCTCTCCCCTGCATCACTCCTTCCTCCAGCCTCACTTCCTCTCCCCAGCATCACTTCCTCTCCCCGCATCACTCCCTCCCCCCGGCATCACTCCCCCCCTGCATCACTCCCTTCACCCTGCTTCACTCCCTCCCCCAGCATCACTCCCTCCCTCCTGCTTCACTCCCTTCTCCCTTCTTCACTCCCTTCCCTTCCCCCCTCACCAAGCTTCCCCCCTCACCCCATTTCACTCCCCACATCCTGCTTCGGTCCCTCAGCCCAGCTTCACTACCTCAACCAGGCTTCTTCTCCCCCAGCCCTTGCTTTGCTTCACCTCTACTCCCATCAATTTCCGTCTTTATGCCCCAGTTTGGCTTGCTGTTCCCCCTTCCCCTTCATTCCTTCTTCAGGGTTAATTCATCAGTTGTTCTTCCTTCAGTACCCCCACTCTTCATTCCCTCGCCATAAACTTAGCTCCACTCATCTAGCCCTCAAAGGGCACTAATAGGACCTTAACATGTCATCAATGTTCAATAAGGAAAATAGCAGCTCACCACCACCTTCTCTCGGGCAACTAGGGTTGGGAAATAAATGCTGGCCAGCCGTGTCCAACAAGTGAGCAAAAAGAAAGTGCTGATTCTGGGAAGTTTCAATTAGCAAGAGATGTGTAGTGCTATTGTTATAATCTGTTTTCTTTTCCCTCAGTGTGTCAAACAGCTACTGTTGCTGATATTGTTTTTGTTGTGGATGAATCAAGTAGTATTGGAAAGTCAAACTTTCAACTGATCCGTCAGTTCCTTTACAATATTGTCAAAGTCTTGGATGTTGGACATGACAAGGTCCAAATTGGTTTGGTTCACTACAGCACACTTACAAATCCAAAGTTTCAACTGAACGATTTTCACGATAAGTCTGAAATCCTGACAAGGATCCAAAAACTACCGTATCAAGGAGGAGGAACTTACACAGGAGCAGCCATCGAATATGTCAAGCAGAGATACTTTGTCCCAGACTCTGGCAGCCGCATAAATCAAGGTGTTCCTCAGATCGCAATCGTGATCACTGACGGCAAATCCCAGGATGATGTGACCCATCCAGCCGTTGCCCTGCGGCGTTCTGGCGTCACAGTCTTTGCTTTTGGAATCAAAGACGCCAACGAGACCGAACTCCAAAATATCGCCTCATATCCTTCGAGAAGTTATGTTCAAATAGTCCAGGAATTTGACCAACTAAAGCGAATGGAGGAACTCATTCAGAAGAGGATTTGCAACGCGATACGTAACTCGATTTCGAAAGTTCCCGAGCAAATTGAGCAACTTCAACATGGTGAGATCTGTATTTTTATTTTTGTCAGTCGGTTTATTTTTTTTAGCTTGATTTGTGTGTTCACATGTAGAAGACAGAGACTTTAAGGTATTTTTTTGAACTGAATTGCAGTGTCGGTGGTGATCAAGTTGGTAATGCTTGCTCCCCTGATTCAGAAAATTCTAGATTCAACTCACAGTCCAGTGCATGAGCACAAAGATCTAGGCAGACATTCCAGTGCAGCACTGAGGAAGAGCTGCGTTAGTGCCACTCCAATGAGTTTAAACCAGGGTCTTGCCTGCTCACACATCATCAATAATTTACACGTACAAAAAGAAAGATCCCTTGGCATTATCCATACTGCCCTTGGGCCAATATTCACCCTTCATTCAACATCACAATACAGACCATATGGTCATTACTACATTGAGAGCTTGCTGATGATTGTTTGGTTGTTAGATTTACTACATTTCAACAGTCACTCCAATGCAAAAGTACTTCTTTGGCTATAAAGCACTTTGAGACAGTCATCGTGAAAGGCACTATGTAAATGCAATTCTATTTCAAATTATGTATTCTACAAAGTTAGAGATAAAAGCTACAGAAAATGGGGTAACTACCTTTTGCAGGAGCTGGGTATTACAGGTGGCAGCCCTTCTTCTCCCTGCTACCAGCCCAAAGAGGCAGCAGGGAACTCATTCCCTCTAGTGCCAGCTACCACACAGCTACTTAATACTCAAAGGAAGGGTAATTGACTGGAAGCAAGGTTTCTGCTTCCCCACCTCAGAAGCCTGTTGGCCAAACTGATCACCTGGCCACTCAGTAGTCCCAGATTCAAAGTCCTGCAGCCCGGATGGAGATCGTTGTGGGAGGCTTTGCAATGAGGACAAGAGAGGCAGTGGGAGGAGGGATTTTAGATCGAAAAGTCAAGTCGTGACAGAGCAGCACCCAAGGAAAAGGGGTGTGTGGGTAAGATCTCAGGGAGACCGGTATCGCCGGATGGAAGAAAGGGGTCCAGCGAGGAAGGCACACGTCCCTCAATCTGGCTGAGGCCCGAGCAGAGTGACCTCTCAAGCTTCAGCCGCCATCTCTGAGCTTCTCAAGCTTCAAGTATGGGATGGTGAAGGACCTGCCTTTGGCCTCAACTGTGCCCCATAAATTTGCCAACGTCGTGCAAGAGGGTAGAGGAAAAGCTGCCCAGGGAATTTTATGGGCCAACTCATATACGAACCTGGTTGGAGCAAATTACTGCAGATGCTTGAATCTGTACTGAAAACAAAAAAATGTTGGAGATCATGAAGAGTCATCTAGACTCGAGAACGTTAGCTTGCTGTCTCTCCATGGATGCTGTCTGACCCACTGTGATCGCCAGCATTTTTTTGTTTTCATCTACAAATGTGCTGGCAGCTGGATCAAATTCTGCCCCGAGTCAATCCCGTTACCCTTACTTGGCTAAGCGTAGAGTAGAGCAAGGAATCCACTTCCACGTTTAATAGTAGAACATTATCATTTCTCAGAGCAGACATTGTTCTGACCTACACCTGAAATTTCTGAAATTTCACACAATAAGGTCCCGTAAAGAAGCCAAATTGTAGTCATTTTGGGTGAGGTCTAAGGCAACCAATAGAAATCCTCTATTCTGCTAGAAAGTAACGTCATGAAATATTTATTCCACTCAAGAGGGGAGATGGAACCTTGGTTTAACATTTCCTCAAAAGGACAACATCTCCAAGTTGCAGTAGTTTCTCAGAAACCAGTGGTCTGTTGTGTACTGCATTTTCTATAGAACTGTACTTATTATCAAATTGGAGTGTCAGCCTCAATGAGCTCTTCAAGCCTTGGAAGTGTGTTTCGAACATATAATCTTCTGATTCTGATGCTATTGCTACAAATGTTGAATCATGGCTGATACAAAAGGTGCCTCAACATCTTTCCCCTTTACATTTACCTTCAGCATGTAATTCTGTTCATGCTGACTGGAAAGCCAGGGGGTGACTTCATTCACAGTTTGAACTTTGCAATTTGAACTTGAATCTTCTTGCACTAAATCATTTGAAGATGTTCTTGTGTTCTATGTTTTGAATTATTGCTTAGTTTATTTTATTCTTACGTAGGACGTAGGCATCACTAACATTGTTGCCCATTCCTTTTTGCCTTTGAGCTGACTGGCTCTCTAGGCCATTACCAGCAGGCAGTTGAGAATCAACCATGTTGCTCTGGGTCTGGGGTCCTATGTGGGTCTGGCCAGATAAGGACGGCAGATTTCCTTTCCGAAAGGACATTAGTTAACTAGATATTTTTAAATGACAATCAACATGGTGACCTTCAAACTAACATTTTATTCTAAAGTCTCATTGGATTAAAATTTCACCAGCTGCCATGGTGGGATTTAGAACATTAACCTGAGATTCTGAATTACTAGTGCAGTGATGTTATCATTACACCACCCCTTGAACCCAGGATTTCTGACCGAGAGGCAGAGATACTACCACTGCATCATAACAAGCCTCCCAACCAGAGCTTTAGTGTGTTTATTTCTATGGAACTCAATTTATTGTTAATCAACCTGTTCAGAGATGTTAGTACACCACATTTTGGAGCAGGTGAGACTTGTACCTGGGTCTGTTGACTCAGAATAGGGACATTACCATTGCACCAAGAACCCATTGTGGAGTTCAACTTATTTTTCTCATCAATCTGTTCAGAGATCTTATACACACCTCTGGAGCAGGTGGAACTTGAACCCAGGTCACCAGGCTCAGAGGGAGGGACACCACCACTACACCACAAGAGGGCTTCCTAATGTGGAGCTCAAGAGAGTCCCCAGTTAATGATCACTGCATACACACAATTTAGTGTAAGTAACAAACCAACATATCAGATCAAACATTTGCCACCTTATCACACGGTCCTGAATAGTGGTGAACGATTAGACAACTAAACAGAGGAGAAGATCACAAATATCCTCAACCTCAAGGAGGCAGAAACCCAGCCCAGCATTGGGCAAAAATAAAATTAACTCCCGCCCCCCGATTTCAATCAAAAGTGCAGAGTGGATGATCTATCTCAGATTCCTCCTTGATATGCTCAAGAGGTCAGATATCAATCTTCAGCCAATTGAATTAATTTCATGTGGAGCAATTGCAAGTATTGAATGCAGCAATAACTATTGACACTAATAAGAGCTAGTCTGCATTACTGAAGATTTCCTCTAGCACTAGCTGTCGTTTTATCTACATTGTTTCAGTACAGCTGTAGTGTTGGCAGCTTTTGATAAAGGGGAAAGTATATTCTGTCCAAAGAGGTAGAAAAAATTCAATTCAGCCAATTACCATCCCATCAATCTACATTCATTTTTACAGTTCTAACAAGTAACACTTGCATCAAATAACGGTCTGACTAATATTTAGTTTGTATTTTGCCAAGACATCTGACCTCATTACAGTCTTGTAAGCACATCCAGATATGGAGAAAAGAACTGTATTCAAGAGGGAAATGAGGTAATGTTTGAGATCAAGCCAGTTTTAAACCAAGTTTGATTCCAAGATGCTTTAGCAAACTTAAGTCAGTGGAAATCAGGGACAAAATTCTCCAATAGCTGGTGTCATACCCAGAAAGTTGTGGTTGTTGGAGGATAATTATCCCAGCCCCAATATATTGCTGTAGAATAGTGTCCTGGGAGAAATGAAATCAACATATTTTATAAATCAGCATCCCACCTTTATAAGGTAAGAATTGCAAATAATTGCTGTGACTGTACAATGTTCAGTTCTGATCAGACTCTAAGACATTGGAATACTCCATGTCCAAATGCAATAATATCTGGATAGTATTCATACTTGGGCTGATAATTAGCAAGTTACATCGTTGCACTAAAATGTCCAGAAATGACCGTTTCCCAGAAAAAACTTATGATCGTAAGCAGCTTTTTTTTCATTGAACCCCAAATGTCAAAACTGAATTTGACCAGCCATATAAATACTGTAGCTATTAGAACAGGTAATGGGATGGGAATACAGTACCGTATAACTTAGCTCTCAACTCCCAAATCATTGCCCATATCTACATGGCACAAGTTAGAAATGTGATTAAGTAATCTCCACTTGCCTGGATGTTGCAATTGCAATAACATTTGAAGAGCTTGGCACCATCAAGTACCAAGAAGCCTGTTTGTTTGGCACCACATCCACCACAGAAATAGTCACACTCTCCACCACCATTGATGTATAGTGGCCATATATAAGATACCCTGCAGGAAGTCTTCAATTATCCTTTGACAGCACCTTCCAAATACATAGCCTATGCCATTTGGAGGGCCAGCAGACACATGGGAACATGTAGGTGAAAGTGAGGACTGCAGATACTGGAGATTAGAGTTGAAAGTGTGGTGCTGGAAAAGCACAGCAGGTCAGGCAGCATCTGAGGAGCAGGAAAATTGATGTTTCAGGCAAAAGCTCTTCATCAGGAATGAGGATTCCTCATTCCGGATGAAGGGCTTTTGCCCAAAACGTCGATTTTTCTGCTCATTGGATGCTACCTGACCTGCTGTGCTTTTCCAGCACCAACTTTCAACATGGGAACACATGTCAAATTCCCATCAACCACATATCATCCTCACTTGGAATGATTATTAAACAAAAAAAATTAGAACCCCCTTTCTGACTTCTCTATCTACCCCAAATTGTCTATGGCTTTCCAATTAGATAGCTCACTACAACCTTCACAAAAGAAATGGTGAACTTTCCAGTGACATTTACATTCTAACAAATGGATAAAAAAATAGATATGGAGTGAATACATTTTCACTCTTTAGAAAAAGAGCATAAGGGTTCACGGAATCCCTACAGTATGAAAGAAGACCATTCAGCCCATACTGACTCTCCAAAGGGCATTCAACCCAAACTCACCCATTTCTGTAACCCTGCAATTCCCATCGCTAATCCGCCTAGCCTACACATCCCTGGACACTATGTACAACTTAGAATGGTCAATCCACCTAACCTGCACATCTTCGGACTATGGGAGGAAACCTTTGCAGACACAGGGAGACAATGCAAACTCCACACAGACAGTGGCCCAAGACTGGGATTAAACTTGGGTCCCTAGTAGTGTGAGGCTGGAGTGCTAACCATTGAGCCACTTTGCTACCCCAAACTAGCTTTGGCAACATTCTCTATGAGTAAATGAGTTTCATGTACAAGAGTATTCTGGGCTACTCAGAGACGGCCAGCTGTTAAAACTTGGGTCCTGTTTGTAGTACTAGAGTTTATAGGTAGTCCAATGATATTACAGAACTTGATGGACACAAAAGTCTACCAAAGTATAAAGGAATTGTCTGTTTGCTGGGAATTCAGCTACAAGTAACAGATATTGATGCAAATTGATATCTGCTGCAAATTGAAAACCATCATTTGATTCCTCCAAATGTGGCCAATTAGCCACATAGTCTTGCTCCATGATTCAATGAGAACATGGTTGACTGTTTCACTTAACGCTATTTTCCTGCACTATCCCCTTATCCATTGACATCTTTTGCAAAGGTGGTTTGAAATTATCTGTTAATATTTTGGCAAATTGCTACTTTTTAAATCATTGCACTGTCAACTTTCTTAAACTTCAGGAACTTTGCAAAATGAATATGCTACCCAAAAAGTTCTAATCATAGAGCTCTATTTTCTCCTGCAGATATATGTTTATATTATAAGTTTTTTATTACATTACATAATACATTAACATTAACAGTTGCATTAACAATAAGGTATTCTAATAATGAGGATCCTCCAGCAAACAATAATTAGAATATAATATTAAATGGGCATCAAAATGCTGCTCAGGCAGCATCCGAGGACAGGCACCTGTCCTCGGATGCTGCCTGAATTGCTGTGCTCTTCCAGCACCACTGATCCAGAATCTGGTTTCCGGCATCTGCAGTCATTGTTTTTACCCCATCAAAATGCTGCTGTATAGTCCAGCTGTGTTTTTTTCCTAATAACTGAAGCAATGCTCCTTTCTCTTTCAGGCTGTTCTGAAACTGAAGAAACTGATGTCTTCTTCCTAGTTGATGGCTCAAGCAGCATATTGCCTGAGAACTTCCAAGATTTGAAAAGATTCCTGGTCGAGGTAGTAAGCCTCTTCACAGTTGGTGCTAACCAGGTTCGTTTTGGTGTTGTGCAGTATGCAGATGGTCCACAAACTGAATTGGAAATCACTCAGTATACCAGCAAAACAAGATTAATACAGGCAATTAAGCGCATTGCTCAAGTCGGCGGGGGCACTAGGACAGGCCAAGCATTGACCTATATGAAGAATTTCATCAGTAAAGCAGAACAAAGCCGACCAGCTAGTGTGCAGCGTTTCCTGATCACCCTCACAGATGGACAGTCAGCAGATGATGTAGCTAGACCTGCTGCAGAAATAAGGCAACAAGGGGTCACTGTCTATGCCATTGGTGTCGGAGCTGCAAAAGAAAATGAACTACAACTCATTGCTGGTGCTGATGAAAGAGTTTTTTACACAAGAAGCTTTGATACATTGACACACATGAAAAACAGAGTGGTCCGGGATATTTGTTCAAAGGAAGGTAAGAATTCCTACATCCTCCCTGAGTGATCAGCATTTTAAACGTTATGCATGGACTGTAATCTTCCCTGTGAACACATTTCCTTATCATTATTAGAGATGAGTTAATTGCTGTTTTGATCTTTTCGGTTAACAACATCAGAAAGCACTAAATTGCACATTTCAAGTTGAAACTGATGAGCAATTTACTTGTTAAATCTTTTTAAGAGTTAAATTTGCAAAATTGCTACATTATGCATGAATTGGAATCCTCCCTGTGAACACATTTCTTTATCATTATTATAGATGAGTTAATTGCTGTTTTGATCTTTTTGGTTAACAACATCAGAAACCACTAAATTGCACATTTCAAGTTGAAACTGATGAGCAATTTACTTGTTAAATCTTTTTAAGAGTTAAATTTGCAAAATTGCTACATTATGCATGAATTGGAATCCTCCCTGTGAACACATTTCTTTATCATTATTATAGATGAGTTAATTGCTGTTTTGATCTTTTTGGTTAACAATATAAGAAACCACAAAATTGCACATTTCAAGTTGAAACTGGTGAGCAATTTACTTGTTAAATCTTTTTAAGAGTTAAGTTTGCAAAATTGTTTCTTTCTTTCATTGTTCATTGGATTTTACACTTGTGTACAGTGGGAAACAATGATGATCTAACTTTGCATATCTGTGTAATCCATTAGTGTCTTGCCAACTATCGAGGAAGGATCAGGAGGAACAGATGGAATTGTAATGATTTAATCCCTATCCATTGAATTGAATCTCAGAGATACAAAATACTGCAGATGCTGGAATCCAAGATAGACAAGCAGGAGGCTGGAAGAACACAGCAAGCCAGTCAGCGTCAGGAGGTGGAGAAGTCAACATTTCAGGTGCAACCCTTGTTCAGGACTGAGGAAGGGTTACACCCGAAACGCACACTTTTCCATATCCTGATGCTGCCTTGCTAGCAGTGTTCTTCCAGCCTCCTGCTTGTCTATGTTGAATTGAACCTTGGCGTGATCTCAGAGTGGATTAACTCCAATTTCTGTATATTATTAATTCTAGAAAAAGGCTTGATTATTTGTCAAAAGAGAGCATAGTTTTGCAGTAGTGGAGGAGTTCCAGGAGGTCCATCTACAGAGAGCTTCCATCGCTGGAATATGATCTACAAAACAATTTAATCTACAGTGTTGAACTAAATAGGTACCTGTGAGTGACACATCATTGGAGAATTTGTGAAGTTGTGTGTGTTCCTGCAGATTAAAATACGAATTGAAATTGAGGGCTGAATTTGACCAAAAATCAACTAAGTGTCAACTTTGAGGAGTTTCATAGAAGGTCTTCCTCTGTGAGCTCTAGCAAATTTCCTGACACAGCTCTCCACTGCTCACCTTAACAAGTAAACATTAGACATCTGTGGCACCCTGCTCATGTTATCGTGTATTCTCCAGCAGCAAAAGTACTCATCACTGCCAGGAACTTCCTGGATTTTCAGGGGCAGTGCCATATTGAAAACTCAACTGTGCACCAGGTCACCACGCCAGCCATGACCAGCCCTTCACTGGGCATATTGAGTAACAGAAAAACTTCTGAGCAACATAGTTGGCATGGGTGACATTTCTTTCCAAATGCAAGATCATAATCATAAATGAATTGCTATTTTTCATCATCACCTGTCTCATAAACTATCCTTTCAGCAGCAGATATAACAATCAAGCTACACAGGTTAACCTTCCTTTGGGCAGCATTGTGTCTATGCTTGGCCTCAGTCAAAGGATTGCATAACTGAGTCATCAGCCATAGATGCAGAGGGTAGCACTTAGCTCCCAGTTAGGATCCTTGTGAGGCATCCAACCATTCTATTGCTGAAACCTGCTGCATTAAGAGGTAGTGTTGCCAGTGTGACGTGTGTACATGTCGCTCTACACAGTGGGAAAGCTGACTACCTAGGCTGCAGCACTGACTTCATCAAGAAAAAAACAAGATGACGTGGGTGCATTCTAGCACAACTTACATCAGTAATAGTCTTGATACATTTATGGGATGAGGGTCATGTCACACCACTCGGGTAATCACTGGATCTGTGGAAGCAACCAATTGCATAAAACATTAGCGCAGTTGTTACCTTGAAGGCTACTAGGTTACAATGGCCGTCTACCCCTTCAGCTCACAGTCCTACCCCAATTACATATTTGCTTCTTTGGATTTCTTCTGGCCCATGATCCCCTGCCTGGCTGGTCATGTATGTCATGGAAGCCATCTTGTTCTGGTCAGCAGACCATGAACTTGCCAACTGGATACAAAATTGGCTCACAGATAAAAGATAGAGGGTGGTGGTTGAGGGTTGCTTTTCAGACTGAAGGTCTGTGACCAGCGGTGTGAGGCAAAGCTGAGTCCACTGCTTTTTGTCATTTATGTAAATGATTTGGATGTGAATATAGGAAGTATGATTAGTAAGTTTGCAGATGACACCAAATTGGTAGTGTAATGGACAACGAAGAAGGTTACCTTAGAGTTCAAAGAGACCTTGATCAGATGGGCCAATGGGCTGAGGAGTAGCAGATGGAGTTTATTCTAGATAAATTTGAGGTGCTACAGTTTGGAAAGGCAAATCAGGGCAGGACTTATACACTTAATGGTAAGGTCTTGGGGAGTGTTTCTGAACAAAGAGATCTTGGAGTGCAGGTTCATAGTTCCTTGAAAGTGGAACTGCAGGTTGACAAAATAGTGAAGAAAGTGATTGGTATCCTTGCCTTTATTAGTCAGTGCATTGAGTATAATAGTTGGGAGGTCATGTTGCGGTTGTACAGGATATTGGTTAGGCCACTTTTGGAATATTGAGTTCACTTCTGATCTCCCTGCTATTGGAAAGATGCTGTTAATCTTGAAAGGGTTCAGAAAAAAATTACAAGGATGTTGCCAGGGTTGGAGAGTTTGAAATACAGGCTGAATGGGCAGGGGTTATGTTCCATGGAGCATTGGAGGCTGAGGGGTGACCTTATGGAGGTTTATAAAATCATGAGGGGTATGGATAGGGTGAATTATCAAGGTCTGTTCCCAGGGTAGGCGAGTCAAAAGTTAGAGGGCGTAGGTTTAGGGGGAGAGGGGAAAGATTTAAAAGGGGCCTAAAGAGAACTTTTTCACGCAGAGAATAGTGCATGTATGGAATGAACTGCCAGAAGAAGTGATGGAGGCTGGGACAATGATAACATTTAAAAGGCAACTAGATGGACATAAAAATAGGAACGGTTTTAGAGGGATGTGGGCCAAATGCTGGCAAATGGGACGAGAGTAATTTAGGATATCTAGTGAGCATGGATGAGTTGGACCAAAGGGCTTTGTTCTGCAAATGGACCAGTCACCTTGAGTTAAAGGATGACTTCCACAGCTGGCAAATTTATCAGGATGGGGCTGGAAGGAAGCAGGATCCAAAGAGGTGAGTCAATCCTCCTGTTTTAACACCCTCTTCCATCCTGGTTTCACCATAAACTGTGTGGAGTAAAATTAAGGACTGAGTGCCATCATCTTCTGACCCAGTATATCTTCCTGTGTTTGTGTTGTTGTTCTTTATTGTTATTGTTCTTTGTTGGACAGGTGATTGCAATCCCAATAATTGTGAAAACACTTTTTTTCCTTACTGGTAGGACATTTCCTCCTTTATCACGCCACCAACAAAATGACCTTTCCTTAAAATATATTCATTTGCGTGATAAGACTTCAAAACTGATGCATTGCACTTCACAGAGTTTGTCACTCATCTCCACAGTGTTCCCAATGTATCGGTTCCCTCCCAGCAATGGAATAAAGGTGAAAACTAACTTCTGCTATGATCTGTTTCTTTCAGTCTGCAGTCAGCTTGACCGAGTCGACATCATCTTCCTCATTGATTCATCAGGAAGCATACAGGCTGAAGATTTTGCGCATATGAAAAAAGTAATGACTGATTTTGTTGATAAAACCAACTTGGGATTAGATAAAGTTCACATTGGTTTGCTCCAATTTAGCTCCAGACCCAAAGCTGAGTTCCAACTGAATGTCCAC
Source organism: Chiloscyllium plagiosum (assembly GCF_037043375.1). Lineage (NCBI taxonomy): Eukaryota > Metazoa > Chordata > Chondrichthyes > Orectolobiformes > Hemiscylliidae > Chiloscyllium > Chiloscyllium plagiosum. The sequence continues at coordinate 27,428,468 of NW_028270172.1, read as the reverse complement.
TCAGTAAAAGCTGATCTAAACACAGCGATTGGAAACATACAGCAGCTGGGAGGGGGAACTCTCACAGGTAAAGCACTGACCTTCACAGCGAATTACTTTGATAAAGCTAAAGGAGGTCGCCCCGATGTTCCACAGTACCTCATAGTGATAACTGATGGAGAGGCACAGGATGAGGTCCTTAAACCAGCAAAAGCCATAAGGGATAAAGGCGTCACCGTGTTCGCTGTGGGCGTATTCAATGCTAACAGCACGCAGCTTCTGGAAATTGCAGGAGAACCAGAAAAAGTCTACTATGTTGAAGATTTCGAATCACTGGAAGAAACAGAACAGCAATTATTGTGGGAGATTTGTAGCTCACATAAAGGTACGTAAACCTTTACAGATTATGTTAAAGACTATGAGGGGCTGATGGGACAACTTGAAGACTGAGTGGCAACCTGGTTTATCTGAGTGAGCCTTCACCAGCCCATTATTGGGAATAGTCTTTCATTAGACCAAAGTCTAGAAAAGTTTATATTTTATCATTCAGTGATAATATGGGTTACCAACGGTAATGGTCAGGTCATACAAACATGTAACACAGAAGCAGACAGGAGCCCATTCAGTCCCTCAAGTCTACTTTGCTGTTCACTAAGATCATGACTCATCTGGCTGTGTTTCGAATTCTGCATTCCTGTCTATCTCCTGTAAGTTTTGATATCCTTGCCTATCAAGAATCTATCTACCTCTGCCTTAAAAATATTCAATCACTCCGCCTCCACTACCCTCTTAGACAGTGAGTTTCAATGACACACCACCCTCTGGGAGTAAAAAATCCTCATCACTGTCAGGAAAGAACATTCCTAATTTTGAAACCATATCAATTGGTCCTGGTTGTACCCTCAAAGAAAGCATCCTTTCAGCATCCACCTTATCAAGATCATTCAGCATTTCATACCCTTTAATCATCACCCTTCACTCTTCTAAGCCCAACCAATCTATCTATTCTCAAAGGACAATCTACACAAACCAAGTGTTAGTCTACTAAATCTAGGTCCTCAGGTATAGTCACAGTTCATGAACATGCTTGTCCTTTGATATTCCTAAATTAGTTTGTGAAATAATTGTACAGAGGCTAGAATCCCATCACCAACCCAGCCTTTGTTTACTTGCAGCCAGCCAGCCCAGACTCAGTGCCCTAAAGTGAGGAGACTCTAAATCTCCTATTTATATTTCCTTCCTTTTTTAAAAATTTTAAAACCCCACACAGCAGTAGACCTCCTGTTCATATTTTTTTACTTTTGTTCTCTTCCCCCACACTACCGCCTAACAGCACTAGTGCTTATTTTTCCCCAGTACCCATGTCGTGTGGGTGCAGGTGTAGGATTCAGTGAAGAACAACTAGTGCATATATTTTTATTTATAAACATACAAAGGAAAAAGCACCAGAGTGGCCAAAGACAAGTAGTGCCCCTCTCATCAAAGGGCAATGCTGCTTGATCAAATAGGTGAAGGGGAGGGCAGGGATTAAATCAAAATAGAGTTGGAGGGGGAAATAAAACACTCCACTCCCTGTGGTGCCCACCTCTCCCTGAACAACTCAAGGGTGTTGATGGACATCACATGCTCCTTCTCCAGAGACACCCGGGCTCAGACGTAACCACGGAAGAGGGGCTGGCAATCGGCCATAGCGACCCTTCCACAGCCCGCTTCCTGAACTTGTTAATGGCCAGTTTAGCCAGGCCCAGGAGCAGACCCACGAGGGCGTCCTCAGGCCTGCCCTTCCTCCTTCGCACCGCGTACCCAAGGTCAGGAGCTTGGGACTGAAGTCCAACCAAAAACAGAGGAGAAGGTTTTTAAAACAATCACAAAGGGAGTGTACGCTCCCACAGCCAATATATACATGGTGCATGGACTCCACAGCATCACAGAACAGGCACTTGGCTGGGAGTCCGTGAACCACCACAAGCTGTGTTTGCAGGGGACCACTGCGTGAAGCACCCTCCACCCCAGATCCCTGAGAGAAAGGAGGAGGACTCCGATGTAGAGAGCCTTCCACTGGGCATCTTCACCAACCAGTGGCAAATGGGCACACCAGGGCGAGTCTGGGCGGTGATCTCCTGTTTATGTATTTTTTATTTTTTTAACTGAGGAGCTTCTAAGTTCTCTGTTTATATATTTTCCCCACCCCCACACTATCAACCAACCGCGGTAGTGCTTACTTTTCCCCAGCACCCATGTTGTGTGCGTGCAGGTGTGAGATACAGTGAAAGACACAAGGTGTACAAATCTTTATTCAATTTCCACCACCAGGAAGAAAGGAAACACTAGGGTGATCAGTGACAGGGATTAAATGAAAAAAGAGTTGGAGGGGGAAATAAAACTCTCCACTCCCTGTGGTTCCCACCTCTCCCTGAACAGCTCAGGGGAGTTGGTAGACACTGCGTGCTCCTTCTTCAGAGACACCCGAGCTCTAATGTAACCACGGAAGAGGGGCAGGCAATCGGCCCTAATGACTCCCTCCATGGCCCACTGCCTGGACCTGTTTACGGCCAGTTTGACCAGGCCCAGGAGCAGACCCACGAGGAGGTCTTCAGACCTGCCCTCCCTCCTCCGTACCGGGTGCCCAAAGATCAGGAGCGTGGGACTGAATTGCAAAGAAAAGCAGAGGAGGAGGTTTTTGAGAAAATCAAAAAGGGAGTACAAAAGCCCACACCCAATATACACGTGGTCCACAGACTCCTCAGCGCCACAGAACAAGCGGTTGGGCTGAGAGTCCGTTAACCACTGCAATCTGCGGCTGCAGGGGACCGCTGTGTGCATCACCCTCCACCCCAGATCTCCGAGAGAAAGGGGGAGGACTCCCGCGTAGAGAGCCCTCCGCTGGGCATCCTCACTGCCCGGTGGCAAATGGGTATGCTAGGGCATGTCCAGGCAGTGATCTGCTGTTTATATTTTTTTGTGGAGAGATCTTGACACTGATCCACCTTCCTCAGAGCCAGCTCTCAGAGTGAACCGAACCTCTGACACTCCTGCTTTTTTTAATTTTTAAAAAATTTATTTTCATTTTTCTTTTTTCCTTTTTTTCCCCCACACTACCGCCTAACTGCGGTAGTGCTTATTTTTTCCCCAGCACCCATGGTGTGTGTGTGCAGGTGTGAGACACAGTGAAAGACACAAAGTGCACGAATCTTTATTCAATTTCCACCACCAGGAAGATAGGAAAACACCCGAGTGGCCAGTGACAAGCACTGCCCTTCACATCAAAGGGCAATGCTTTTTGATCAAAACAGTGAAGGGGAGGGTAGGGATTAAATCAAAATAGAGTTGGAGGGAGAAATGATGCACTTCACTCCCTGTGGCGCCCACCTCTCCCTGAACAACTCCAGGGTGTTGGTGGACACCACGTGCTCCTTCTCCAAGGACACCCGGGCCCTAACGTAACCACGGAAGAGGGCAGGCAGTTGGCCCTAACAACCCCCTCCACGACCCGCTGCCTGGACATGTTGATGGCCAGTTTGGCCAGGCCCAGGAGCAGACCCACGAGGAGGTCTTCAGACCTGCCCCTCCCTCCTCCATACCGAAGATCAGGAGCGTGGGACTGAAGTGCAGCCAAAAGCAGAGGAGGAGGTTTTTGAGAAAATCAAAAAGGGAGTACAAACAGTTGGGCTGGGAGTCCATGAACCACGGCAATCTGCGGTTGCAGGGGACCGCTGCGTGCAGCACCCTCCACCCCAGATCTCTGAGAGAAAGGGGGAGGACTCCCGCGTAGAGAGCCCTCCACTGGGGATCCCCACCGCCCGGTGGCAAATGCGCATGCTAGGGCATGTCCAGGTGGTGATCTGCTGTTTAAAATTTTTTTTTCTTTTTCTTTTTTTATATATTAACCCCCACACTACCGCCTAACCGTGGTAGTGCCTATTTTTTCCCCATGCTGTGTGTGTGCAGGTGTGAGACACAGTGAAAGACACAAAGTGCATGAATCTTTATTCAATTTCCACCACCAGGAAGATAGGAAAAAACCCGGGTGGCCAGTGACAAATCTGCTGTTTATATTTTTTTTATTAACCCCCCCACACTACCGCCTAACCGCGGTAGTGCTTATTTTATCCCCAGCACCCATGGTGTGTGTGTGCAGGTGTAAGACACAGTGAAAGACACAAAGTGCACAAATCTTTATTCAATTTCCACCACCAGGAAGATAGGAAAACACCCGGGTGGCCAGTGACAAATCTACTGTTTATATTTTTCCTTATTTTTTTCTTTTTTTTCTTTTTTTTAAATTTTCTACTGTTTATATTTAGTCAGCCAGGTCTTCCTGATTGGAGCATATTAACAGCTCCAATCAAAGATCTCGTAGTCAACAACGTCCATCTGGTTCCATTCACTACAATTGTTGGAATTAAGCTGTCAATGTTAACTCTATCATTAACCACACACACAAACACACACACTGACAGCATGCTGAAAACAACTGTAAATCTTTTACCGAATGTAAGTCTATCAAACTAATTTTCCAATTGCAAGTTGCTTAAATCAGAAAGGATTAAGCCTTTCAACTCTTTGGGTCTTCTCCACCATTCGGTTCAATCATTGCTGGTATTATATGTGCATCGACTCCATTTCCCCATTGTTGATTCCGATTCCCTCAGAACTCCATCCCTCAGTTCACGAAATTCTATCAGTCTCAGCTTTGAAAGCTCCAAACGACTCTGAGCTCACAGAAACCTAGGGGAGACATTTCCAATTATCTACTACCCTTTGTGAGAAAGATTCCAGTCCCAGTTCTTCCTTTATTTGAAATTTTGTCGTCATTTTGTTTGGTGTAAGCTGACTTACTGAAAGAGAGATTATCATCCATTTATGCATAATGACCCAGTTATGAAGAAATTAATGTGATTTATTTTCCTTTCTGTCATGGCTGTGAATTTAATTGCCTAAACTCTGGAATTTGCTCTCTACAATCTCTCACTCCTCCTTTTAATATGTGTTGTAAAATTTATCTTACCAAGGTTTTGGTCATCTATCTCAATAATTACTTACATAATTCTAAGTTTCAATATGTTAAACGTTAAATGTTGAAAACAAATGCAAATTGTTGTTTATTTTCACTTCACTTTACTTTGGAAATTATCCAAACAAGTGTTTGTGGAACAAAGGAGCTTCTAAAGTGGAGCCATCACAGCTCATTTGTTTTAATGTGTGTTTTATTTTTCCCTTCATCGTTTCACTCTCACAGATTGCTGGAAGGCACAAATCGCGGATATTATTTTTGTAATCGATGGATCGGGGAGCATATCGGGCACTCAGTTTAACAACATGAAACGTTTCATGGTAGGAATGGTGAACAATTCTGATGTTGCTACAGACAAGGTTAAGTTTGGAGCTGTGCTGTACGGTAATAGCCCTCAAACTGTCTTCCATCTTGATCAATTCACAAGTAAAGATGACGTCAGTAAAGCAATTTATGAAATGAATACTGTAGGTGGAGCTACCTTTACTGCAAAGGCCCTCAGTTTTGCAAATGGGCTTTTAGATCCACTAGAAGGTGGTAGAAAGCAGTTTGGAGTGCCCCAATTTCTTCTGGTCATTACTGATGGGCAGTCGACCGACAGAGGAGATTTAAATTCTGTAGTGAAGGTAATCAGCGATGAAGGTGTTAATATATACACAGTCGGTGTAGCTGATGCAAATCAAGGTGAACTCCTTCAGATTTCTGGATCTCCAGAAAACTCCTTCTATGTGCAAGAGTTTGAAGACTTGGAACGATTGATGAACACCATATCCCAGAAATTCTGTCATGACTCTAAGCCCGGTGAGTAATTTTAGAAACCTGAAATGTCTATGTCAATGAGGTGAGCAATGTTGTCTTTCTTTTTCTGGTAGTTCTTCAAAACAAAGAGAGCACTTGCCATGGTGATCTGTCTTTCAATATGGGGAGGGAACGTTATTGCTCCATAGTTCTGGCTGACTAGACTTTCCCAGTTTTACTACCTGCCACAGGCCTAAAAGAAGGATTTACGGGTTGATGTATGGTTGGCTATGCTATGATCACACTTTCTGTGGACATCAGGTCCCAGAGTGGGACATGATCCTGAAGATTCTGGGGCAAAGCCAGGAACATAACCACTGCACTGCAAGATCAGCCCATATTAGTAGTGAGAAAGAAAGGAATCATTAACAGTTCATGTTATGGAGAGGAATAGGTTGTTTTCTGCCTCATTTTATTTGAAACAGCTGGAAAGTGGACATATCCCACAAAGTCCATTGGACTTATTAAAGTGAGCTTTCAGGATTCAATTGGATTTGGAGTAGGCTGGATTTATTTACCTCCCTCCAGTCTAAGCCGGGAGGTTAGTTTGGAATTAGACAATATCCTAGGATTATTTTATCTCGTGTGTAACGAGAAAGGAACGAAAAGGGCCCAGACAAGGCAAGGATTTATTTCTCTGTCATATAGATCTGAACATTTTGCCTCCTTTGAAATTTCTTTAAAATCCATTGCTGGCAAAGCCAATTACCTAAATCCTAATTGCTCTCGAATGGTGAGCTAACTTCTTGAATCTTTGCAGTCTTTGTTACTTGGATACATCCGCAGAGATATTAGAGAATAAATTCCAGGATTTTACCCACTGCAGTGAAAGCAAACGTATAGTTCTAGGTCAGGATTGTGTGTGAAAGGTTGACTCTCAGACCCAGTTGATAGAAAGCAGAGACCAGTTTTCTGTACTATAGAAGAATGATTATGTATTGCAAGTCATTAGACTATAGGTAAACAGATACAAACCATTGGCAGGGAACACAGCTAACTAAAACTCTGTTCCCTTATAAACTCCCCCTTACACACACACACACACTTAGGGAAAATAGATTATTGACAGAGGCAGAGAAAAATTTTAAAGTCAGTTCAGTGGCCTTTGTTTCCTGATTTTGTTGTTGAGATGATCTGTCATCAACTAACCAGGCTCTTCGTGTTTAGTTGCCTTTCTCTGGGAGCATTCTCTGGTTTGTAAGAAGTACAGTGTGACTGGTTTATTTAGAAAATGTCTCTGATCTAGCAAGTCAAAAGTCACAGCTCACAGCAAATACTGCAGCAAAGGTTGCTGGTTTTATTCAAGTTTAAACCAAGTTTTCTGTTTAACTGCAGAAAATAGATAGTGGAGGACAACAGCGCACATTTCTGGGTCTTTGTTTCTCTCTGCGTCTGTGTAACTTTGTCTAGTTCTAACTTCCTTAGTTATTGGAGAACCCCAGTCAGCTTCATCTGTAAACAACTCTGCAGTTCCAGATATCTGCACATTGAAGGAATCATGCTATAAAAACAGAATGCACAATAGGTACCAGATTGCTTGCTGTGAAATTGTGCAGTCATTCTGGTAAATCCCTAGTTTTTTTTAATGAACAGTTCTTTCTCATTGTCATCTGCAAGTTTTTAAAGACACAACAATAAAAAGACACAGTCTGTACAGTGGGTAAAGCCCACCTTAAAAGCTACCTCTTCAAAACCTTTTAGTTGTGACTGTAGATCTTTTATACAATGTCACAGAGTCAACAGTTGGTCAGTGGTAGCCCTCTAGCTTCTGAGTAAAAAAGTTGTGGATTCAATGCCATATCACTAGCTTCAGCATAATATCCATATTGGTGATCCCATGTGGGATTGAAGGATTGCTACACTGTCAGAAATTCAATCTTTTTAATGAGAGTGCAACACGTGGACATAACAAAATGGCAAAATGCTATTTTTCAGAGGAACACTTTTCCCCAAGACATTTGAGTGGATGTTTATCTTTCAATCAATACCTTTAAGATGATTATGTGCACAAATAAACTATCACTGTCTCTACAACAGAGATCACTCCACAAATGAATTTAATTCACTGTAAACCACTTGGAGACCGCTCAGTTTGTGAAAGGGTTGATAGAAGTCCCGCTTCTTTCCTCTTTCTGTAAATGCATCAGTCAGTCAAAAATGTCCAGCAGTTGTTAAATTCACAAAACTAGTATTTGCAACCAGCCTTCTGGCTACATTTCTGTTACTCTTCATTAATAACTGTGCCTGTTGGAAAAATGTATCTTGGTAAAGATCACCTCTGCTCTGGTCACAATCAAACATGAAACAAATGGTGGGAAACTTACATCCAGAAGTGGGGAATTACCCCTTGATATTGCTAACACAAAACTCTTGCAGTCTCTAAAAAGGTGGAGGGAGCAGTTACATAGGAGAATTCATAGGAGAATTCAATAGAATTATGAAAGGGAAAATGTATTGTAAGATAGTGGAAAGCGATGAATATGAAAAAAAAATTGGATAGCTCAATGTTTTAAAATTGGCAAAACTAAATGTTAATGATACACTAAGCTTGATCTTGTGTGCTATAAGATTACGTGATTGTACTCATGTTGTTCAGGCAGAAGATACAGAAGCTTGAACACACGAATCAGCAGGTTCAAGAACAGCTTGTTTCTGGCCCTTATTAGACTGATGAATGGACTCTCTGACTTCAAATAACACCGTTGGTGTTAATGTTGTATCGCGCACATCCCGTGTGGTCTAACCTGTATGCCTTACTCTGTCCAAGCTTTTTTTTCTCACCCTACTGTCTGTACGTCCTTGCTTATTCTGATCTGCCTGTGCCGCTCACAAACAAAGCTTTTCACTGTACTTAGGTACACATGACAATAACTAAATCAAATCAAGTCAAATATTGGAGACAAAAATGGAAAAATCTCTCACTTAACGGAGATTGCACACCCGGTTAATCTATTTTGTGTCCTGACAGGTTTTGTGTTTTTTTTGTTTTGTAGATTGTGATGTTTACGAAGCAGACATTGTTTTTTTAATTGATGGCTCATCAAGTATTTCTGCAAGTGATTTCAATCATATGAGAGATTTCTTGAAATACGTGGTGCGGATGTTTACAGTTGGTCAGACAAACGTCCAGTTTGCTGTTGCCCAATACAGCAAAGAACAAGCCACTATTTTTCAGCTGAATGAGATAAGTGTTCAAAGTGAGCTTATTGACCGAATCGATAAAATCACCCAACTCACTGGTGGAACCTTGACAGGGAAGGCACTTGAGTATGTGATGGATTTCTTTGAAACATCAGCAGGAAGTCGAAAGCTACAAGGGGTCCCTCAGTACTTACTTGTCATTACTGATGGCTTGTCCGAAGACAGTGTGGTTGCCCCAGCCAGCAACTTGAGAAAGGAAAATATCAATGTTTTTGCAGTTGGCATTGGACAAACAAATGACAATGAGCTGATTCAAATTAGTGGTGCACCAGAGAGAAAAATTTATATTGAAGACTTTGGTGAGTTAGACACAATTAAAAGGAGAATTGTCCGTCATCTGTGCACTCCGTCTGTGGAAGGTTAGTAGACTTGGTACGGTTTTCTAAATTACAATTAACTGTAGTTCAGTATTTCAATGATATCCTTTAATTAAATTAATATTTTCTTTTGTTACTATGAAGGGAAATAAAATTCAATTTGGAAACTATTTATTAAAGCATTTATGTTTTCTCCCGTTTGGTTCTGTGTTAAAGTCATAGAGTCAGAGACATACAGCATGGAAACAGACCCTATGGTCCAACTCATTCATGCCGACCAGATATTCCAAACAAATTTAGTCCAATTTTCCAGCACTTGATCCATATCCCTCTAAACCCTTCCTATTTATATATCCGTGCAGATACCTTCTAATGTTGTAATCGTGCCAGCCTCCACCACTTTCTCACACACATTTCTCCACATCTCAGTCCTACACCATCTCCTTTAGACTGCAACCCCCCGACACATTTCAAGAGGTGCCACAAAATGGCCGGAGAATTTTCATCCAAAAGCAAATATGACAGATGCTTAAAATTTGACATAGACCAGGAAATGCTGCAAATGTTTAGCAGATAAAGTAGCATATGTAGAGCGAGATGTAGAATTCACTTGTCAGTAGAATGATTCTGTCTAAAACATCCACCCAAAGACCTGTGCCTGCCCATTCCTTTATCCAAGGTGACCGGGACGTCCTGAGGTTCTGTGCCCAGTCCAGATATCTGCTGCAAAACAGGCCAGCACCTCCTGCTGGTTCCTTCATGAAACTGTATTCCACTTTAAGCTCAGAATTTTCGGTTGCTATGTTGGGGCTACTAGGCTCAGGGCTGAAACTAGGCAGCATACTGCTTTAATTGCTTGGTTTCCTTTGACTTTTTGCTTAAAATTTGCTTACACATTCATCACTACTAAAAGGATGACTTCATGTTGGGACAGGAAAGACAATTTCACAGGAGTTGCTATGGAGCTCACAGTCTATCAAATATTATAGAATACATTTGCCCTTGTAGTGTACAAAATGTAATAAACCATTTGTGTACAAACAGCAAGATACCATAATCTACTCCATTTGGATAAGAGATGCAAGGAGGAATTCTCTTGTCTGCTGTTTTATATAATAGAGCTGTGCAATATCTTATGTGCTCTGTCTAAAATACCTTCCAAAGGATGTTTCCTGTGAAAATAGTGTTCCTACAATTTTTTAGTCAGAGCCCAGACTTAATGCTCAAATCTCCAGTAAAAACCAGCCTGCAGTCTGATGAATCAGGAGAATTAGTATAAAATTTTCTTTCTAAACAAAATCAAAATAGTATGAAAGTTGATTTGGAAAAATTAGTAGTAGTTTACTTTATATCATGCAGGTCAGAGTTGTTTTCATATAAAACCCCTGTTACGGCATCTGAAAATACTTTAAGAAAACCTTTATATAATGCTCACAGAGGGAGCAAGATTTCAGCCATGGCCTCTTCTGATATCATACACAGGCAACTCCTGTATGAGTATCCTGATCATAATCAGGACTGAGAAACACAAACATTTTTAATCTTCCAGACACAGGGATTGGATAGCAAGCTCCCTCTCCAGTGCCTCATCAAGTGCTGCCAAGGCAAACACAACATAGGGTTTAATGCAGAATAACGCTCCATTTGCATTTGAGGAGCAGGGCAAACTCTAATTGTCATCATGTTACAATTGGCCGCACAAACTGGTGAAATATTCCACCCCCTTGTTGCATCACTGTGTGTTGGAGGACCCACTGCAGGTTCAATCCTCCCAGCTCTCTGTGCACTTCCTACTTGGCCAGAGTCCGTTTTGTTCCTTTTATTCTCTGCACACCCCAAACCCCACAATTCATTCTGCCATTCCTTTAGTAGCTTACAATCCTAATCCCCCCCCAAAAAAAACTGACAATGTTACAATCGGCAGCCTCATCAACGACTGAGTTTGCACAGTGTTCCAGGATGGTAATGGGTAACCACAGGATCAGCAAAACGTCTCAATATGTGATTCAGAACTGAAAGAGCCAGTTCTGAGCCACAAATGCACTCTCTGTAATGTAGATAATTCTCTGCATGCTTGGGACATTAAAAAAATAAATATATTAATTGTGTTTAAATACTTAACTTTCCTATGCAAATTCTTCTTTAGCTGAATTGGCAGATCCTGGAGCTGATGTGGTGTTCATGGTTGACAGTCAAGATAGCCAAGTACTTAAAATGATTCAGAAATTTATAATGGGAAATATTGGACAGTTGAATGTTGGACTGGACAAATACAGAATTGGATTTTCGCAGTTCGGCAAGGATGTGAAAACAGAATTTTTACTGAAGCATTCTGTTAGTAAGAAGGACGTGTTGAATCACATAATGAAGAGTTACAGCCTTCAAGATGGACCACCACTGGCTATACCAGATGCTATTCATCACTTACAAACAACTCACTTCACATCATCGGCTGGAAGTAGGAAGAATGAAAACATTCCTCAAATTGCAGTAATAATTACTGACGCATCGTCACAGGATGCTGTTAAAGATCATTCCAAAATTTTAATCAAAGACGGTGTAATAGTTATCTCCATTGCCATATCAAAATCAGAGACTGATCAGCCACAAATAGCAATGGATTATTCATCATATCCATTTGTTTCCCTGTACTCGTACTTGAATCAGCTATACCAATATTCAGATGATCTGTCTCTCACAATACGAAACATAACTAAAGAAGTGAGCAAGATTAAAAAACCATCAGGTAAAACCCAACCTATGTTCTTTGGAAAATGAGTTATCTTTTGCAAACTATAATGTCTGTCTGCTTGGTATTTACTATTCTGCCGAATGCATTAGCTCATCACATATTGGTCACACAGCACATTAGGAGCATGTATCCTTTTCATGAAAGCTCTGCAGGTGAATATGCAATGCAGAACAAAACAATTTTTGTTTGAACATAATGAATAAAAATTGAAACAATAGCCTTTATCTTTTCTCCAAGCCTTGCCACCTGGCAAACTGTTTATCAAATTATACCATGTGGAAATAACTGGAGTGTAATGCGCATTCGCACACAATCCTTTCAGATCTAAGTTCAGGCAGATGATGTGAAAATGTCCCTTTTTCTATTGGCTGAATTGGTCAAATGTGAAATACGGAGGCTTTGAATAACCTTAACTAAAAAACCTGGGTATTAATCTATTGTGTAAAATTGCTGAATATTTAAAGTTCAGGTTAGAATATCCCACCTAATATTTTTATCAGGATGGATTCACTTCAAATCGTGAACCCATTTACGTATTTGAAATTTGTTCTTATATTTCCCAGAGGCATTTCATCCCATAAGTGGCAATAACTCAGCTATCACAATCAGGAACGAATTGGCTCTTCCATTTTCTTTGAGGTGGGGCCTAAAGGTTGCTGTCAATCTTCATGAACAGACTCAACCCTCCATAGCAGGGTGGCCTGAACTACAGTACTTCATAAAAAACAATGGTGGTTTGCCAGTCAGTGTGGCTTGAGCCTCCCAGTGTAGGCCAATGGAGGTGATATCTTACTGTACATCAGGTTGATCCTCTAATGTCTGGGCAATTACCAAGATGCTTTTTATTCATTTGTGTCCAACAGCATTTACAGAAGCTTTCTTCTCTGTTAATTCCTGCCTTCTCCACTCTTGCCTTCTGTGTAAACCACCAATTGGGCTTGCTGTTCAGATGGATATGTACATTTGTAGGTGCCCCATTCTTATTCACCATATTGTAAAAGATTTTCACCTGTTTAACACAGCATCTGACTGAATCATGAGTAACTTCAGAGTTCTGTTCTAACTTGAACTTTATTCAACATCATTTAGAATCATATCCATTATGAAGTCCCTACTGCACTGACCTAGAGATCATGTCACTGGACTAGTGACCCAAGGACCCAGGTAATAAAATCTCTACAGTGTGGAAGCAGGCCATTAAGCCCATCAAATCCACACGGACCTTCCGAAGAGCACCCAGCCAGACCTACCCCATCCCTGTAACCCTGTATGTCCCATGGCCAATCCACCTAACCTGCACATTTTCGGACTGTACAAGGAAACCAGAGCACTGGAAGGAAACCTACACCGATACTGGGAGAATGTGCTAACTCCACACAGACAGTTACTGGAAGCTGGAATCGAACCCAGATCTCTGGCACTGTGAGGCAGCAGTGCTAAGACCCAGATCATGAATAGCAAATCGCAAGTCTAATACTGACCTTGGGAAGTCCACTACAAAACATCTTCCAGCCTGAAAAATGTTGAATGATCATTACTCCCTATTTCCTATCACGCAGCCAATTTTGTACCTATGTTGGTACTGACCCTTTTATTTCCTGATCAATAGATTTCCTTGCAAATCTGTTGTATATCAAACCATCTTCTGAAAGTCCATGTACACCACAGCAGCAGCATTACCCTTTGTTGCCTTTTCAAACAAAACTCCCAAGTTTGTTAAACATGACATTTTTGCTGACTCTTCCTAATCAATTGACATTTTTCCTGTAACTGCTAATTCTACCCTGAATAATTGTTTCTCAAAACTTCACCACCACTGAAGTCAAGCTGATCAGCTGGGCTTATCATTACAACTTTCTTGGACAAGGCCATAATGTTTGCAAATTTCTAAAATTCCACCATCTCCTCTGAGTCCAGGGAAGAGTATAAAATTGTAAGCAGTGCTCCAGCAATTTGCACTCTCACTTCTTTCAAAAGCCTTGGATGCATGTCATCTGGTCATGTTGCCTTGTCAACTTCAAGTGTCAATAGTCTGCCCAACATTTATCCTCTATCAAATGATTGAGTTCCCTCCTGTGATACCACGGCCTGGATATCATCTCTCTCTTTAGTAAGGAAAGACTTTTTTTTCCCTTATCCTGAGTTCACCTGTGAATTTGCTATTGCCTGTGCTAGTACCGTTGCATCTCTGAATACTTAAACAGGTCTTCTCTTCTCATATTCTCTCTTAGTTCCTCTAACCCTGTCAAATTATGTTAAAGCCTTCTCACTAGCACGAGCTGTATAAATGAATCTCAGCCAATGAAGCCCACATTCCTTGAATTAATGGGGAAAAAAACTCTCAAGTCTTTCAGTCATTTCTCGACATAGTTCCTCAAGAATTAGTTCCGTGGCATTTCTAAGCAAAGCTTCCAACATCATTTAGAGGCCACCACTTCTAAGGAAGATGAGAAACATCAACAATTTGGAAGTGCTGCAGATTGCCACAATGACAATCTCTCTCAAAGGCCAAGGTAGTGGGTGATGAGTTGCAAAGATATGAGATGTGGCATAGTCATGCAGACATGGCAGAATATTTTGGTTAATCTAAAGTCTCTCCCTGAAGAATGAGTTCTCATTACATCTTTCAAGTTTATCATGTTATGTTTTTGTTTTACAGTGTGCCAGTCAAACTTAGTTGCTGATATTGTTTACCTGGTGGATGAATCTGGCAGCATTGGGGAAACAAACTTTGAACTGATGCGTAATTTTCTGGTCCGTGTTACCAGTGCACTGGACATAGGTCCTGACAAAGTGCAAATTGGTTTGGTTCAATACAGTGATGATACCACACCAGCATTTTACCTTAACACATTCCAAACAAAGGTCGGTGTGCTTGACCGTATAAAAGCAATGCCTTATAGGAAAGGACGGACAAATACTGGGGCTGCCATTGATTATGTGATGCATTATTACTTTATTGAAAGTCGTGGTAGTAGGAGAAGACAAGGAGTTCCTCAGATTGCTGTAGTAATTACTGATGGAAAATCATCTGATCAGGTCTCAAGACCAGCCCAGACCCTGCGGAGTCATGGTGTTACTGTCTATGCTTTGGGAATTAAGGATGCCATTGTAGCTGAACTCGAAGATATCGCCTCATATCCTCCAAACAAGTATGTTTCCACTATCGAGGACTTTGGCCACTTGACGTCATTGGAAAGCCAAATACAGAAGAAGATTTGCAGTGAGATTATAGACATAATCTCTGTTAAACCACATGAAGAAGAGACTCTTCAACAAGGTGAGATTTTTAAAAATGCTACTTTGCAAATTCAGAATGCAGTTGCCGTGAAGCTGAATTATTTAACGACCCAGTATCTTTTATGTCAAATGGGCTTAAATGTAAACATTTTTATCCTTGGCCAATAATCATTTTATAATAATTTCTACATTTAAGGGTGGTGCACAGAAGATATTCTGCCAAAGATGATTGTTGTTAAAGTAAAGCTGTAATGAAATGACTTGTAGTTGTACACATTCACTTACCTGGAACAGGGCTTTAACCCATGATGTTCCGAGATAGAAGTGAAAGTGTTGCAAACTGACTCTAGTATCAAAGAGCAGTGATGTGGAGAGAGGGGCAGAATGCTGTAACCTCATTCCTAACAGCTTTCCTGGAGTGCCTTTTGGTTGAAAGATTATGTGTAAGCATAAGTCAGCCATTCGGTTTTGTGAATACTCTCCAAGTTTATGGTTGACGTATCATCTTCTGAGGGAGCCTTACTTTAGGAGCTGTGGCCTGCAATAGAGCTGACAACTAGAAATTTAGCACTGAATGAAGAATAAAGTTTGCTCCGAGACAACAGGGCCTAGTTTTACACTCTGCGGAATTGAAGGCGAGAGAGAGTACTGCAATTCAAAATGGAACTGGGGTGCAATCGAACAGCTCAACAGCCTGTTGAGACCCTTAAGTGACTCCTTAATGCAGGCCAAGAAAGTCAGGAAGGCCAACTGCAGCTGTATAAGTCACACACTCTGACATACACCGACACACACCCGACATACACCGACACACACACACCCCAACACACACTGACACACACCCCGACACACACACATACACGCGCACACACGGACACACACGGACACACACACACACATCCCGACATACACCGACACACACCCCGGCATACACCGACATACACACACACCCTGACATACACCGACACACACACACACACACACACCCCGACATACACCGATACACACCCCGACATACACCGACACACTGACATACACCGACACACACCCCAACACACACACCGACACACACACACATGGACACACACACCCCGACACACACCCCGACATACACCGACTGACACACACCGACATACACGGACACACACCGACACACACACACCGACATATACCTACATGCATACACACCCCAACATACACCGACACACACACTCACACACACACCCCGACATACACCGACACACACACACCCCGACATACACCGACACACACACACCCCGACATACACCGACACACACACACCCCGACATATACCGACACACACACACACACCCCAACACACACACACCCCGACATACACCGACACACACACACACACACCAACACCCGCGGACACACACGCATGCACACAGACACACCCCGACATACACCGACACACACACACACACACCAACACCCGCGGACACACACGCATGCACACAGACACACCCCGACATACACTAACACACACACCGACATACATTGACACACACACACCCCGACACACACACACTGACATACATTGACACACACACACCGACATACACCGACACACACAGACATACACCGACACACACACCCCGACATACACCAACACACACACACACACCGACATACACCAACACATACACGCCCTGACATACACCGACACACACACACACACACCCCGACATACACCAACACACACACACACCTATCCTGACATACATACACCGACACACGCACACCTACCCCGACATACACACACACACACCCCGACACACACATACTGATACACACACACCTACCCTGACATACACACACACTGACATACACTGACACACACACCTTCCCTGACATACACCGACACACACACACCTACTCCGACATACACCGACACACACACACACCAACATACACACACCGATACACACACATCGACACACACACCGACATACACCGACACAGACACACACCCCGACATACACCGACACACACACCAACACACACCCCGACACACACCGACACACACACACCTACCCCGACATACATCGACACGCACCCACCCTGACACACACACACCCCGACATACACCGACACACACACATCCCGACACACACACACCCGACATACACCGACACACACACATCCCGACACACACACACCCGACATACACCGACACACACACACCAACACACACACCCCAACTTACACCGAAACACACACACACACCTGCCCCGACATACACCGACACCCACCCACACCGACACACACACCCCGACATACACCGACACACACACACCCTCAACATACACCGACACACACACACACCGGCACACATACACCTCAACATACACCGACACACACACTGACACATACACACGCACATACACGAAAAATAGACTATTTGCAGGGTCAAGGAAAACGAGAAAGTCCGTTCAGTTATCTTTACTTCCCAGTTCCAATGTTGAGATCCTACTTCGGCTAACCAGCCCCTTGGTGTTTAGCTGTAATTGTTTGAAAGCTTTCACTAGTTTGTAAGAAGTACAGAATGATTGATGTACTTCAAAAATATCTCTGAGTTATCAATTCACAGCTCACAGCCACTGTTGCAGGAAAGAACGTTGACATTTTTTTTTCCAAGTTTAAGCCTGAGCATTTTACTGCAAAGAACAGGTAGCTTCTGATGAGAAAAACAGCAGCATTCCATTCTGCCTCTTTCTCTCTCTCTGTCAGAGTTGCAAAGCTTGAATTTCCCCATTTTGAGAGTCAAGTGAAGGTAAGCAGTGTGAGATGGTTGATGAACGGGTGAACTGAGGTTACAGTTTCTGTTGTCACACTTGAATTAGTCATTCACATAGAGCTTACACAAAAAGGACCTGTCCGGTTTTTATTCTCCTGTGCTCTTCACTCTCATCTGCCTCCTTCTCTTCCTTCTGGACTTGCTCCTCGACTTCTCATCTCAGGCTGTGATATGGATATAAAAACCAGCTCACTCATCTTGTCTTCTCCTGACTTTTCACCTGTATGCATTTTTCACCTCGTGCCCCTGGAATTAGTCACCAGCCTAACTGAGTGTTGTATCAAATTTACATTCAATCCTGCTGCTTTAGATGAGGTTGCACAGTTCCGATGAATTGGGAAGTGAACACGTGACCTCCCAAATTTAATAATTGATGTTCAAGCCAATGCCATATGTGGTGCAATTTACCTGTCTTAATTTTTGAAGTGCAATTTAATATATGTTAAGTGCAGGTAATTTATAATTTTATTTTTTAGGTTTACCAAAGTGGTGGCTTCACAAATTGAAGGGAAAGCTGACAAATCTTGAATGCAGGAATTAGGATAAATCCTACAAGTGAGCATCAGTGCTGCTGTGTGTTCCAGCTTTTGTTTTAGGAACTGAAGCCATATCCCTTTCTCTTTCAGGCTGTGTTGAAACAGAACAAGCTGATATTTTTTTCCTGATTGATGGGTCAGGTAGTATACAGCCCAACAACTTCGAAAAGATTAGAACATTTCTGTCAGAGGTAACGAAGCTCTTCAGTATTGGAGCAAACCAAGTTCGCGTTGGGGTTGTGCAGTATTCAGATCATGTAAAATCTGAATTTGAAATAACTCGATATACTAGTGAAGCGGGACTATTGGGAGCGATTAAACAAATTGTTCAAATCGGAGGAGGCACCGAAACAGGCCGTGCATTAACCTATATGACGACTTATATCGATGAAGCGAAGCGAAGCCGGAACACCGAAGTGCAGCGTGTAATGATCACTCTCACAGATGGAGAGTCAAGTGATAATGTAACGAGTCCTGCGATGGAAGTGAGGCGACAGGGAGTGGTTGTCTATGCTGTTGGTGTAGGAGCTGCCAAGGAAAGTGAACTTCAGCTCATTGCGGGAGCTGACAACAGAGTTTTTTACATAAAAAACTTTGATGCTTTATCAGATATAAAAAGCAAAATTGGACGGGCCATCTGTATAGATAAAGGTAAGGAAATAGCAGTAATCCACGTGTTCTTAAAAATCTAAATTCAGGCGTGACTTCCTCATTAGTTATTGTGAAGACCAACAGTAACATTTTTTACCATCTCCTTGCACCAGTAAAAATGGCCTTCTGTGATGGCAATGAATTACCGATGGGCTGTTTCTCATGATCAGGACTGCAATCCTTCGAACGAAGGTGAATGCACCTGTCCAGTCATAAACCACACAATCAAAGAGTTAATGCAGAATCCTTACTTGTGGTTATGAGATGCGCAGCTTTAAATCCAAGACATATGAGAGAATTAAAATAAGGAATGTTACATGGTCTTTGACATGAACTATTAACACTGTTACTGTCTCCGTTGATGCTACCAAACCTGCTGAGTATTTCCAATGTTATCTGTTCTTATTATGGAAATGATCAATTGTTTGTTTAGGGAGATTCATGAGAAGCAAGGACATAGGTATCTGGTTGTGAGAGTTGATATTCTCCAAGAATTTGGTGGTCTCATGCACCTAGAATTCTGTTGGTGGTTTGACCTCCTCACCTAAATATGGATACAATTACCACAGAAACAATGCAGCAGAGGTTCACGCGGTATATGAGACTACCGTATGAGGACCGATTGGTTCTACTGGACCTTTAATCACTTGCATTTTAAATAGTATTACAGCGGTGGAAAGGACGATGGATGAGGACTTGCCATCTGAGGTAGTTTGGGCTGAGGTTAGGAATAGGAAAGGTGAGGTCACCCTGTTAGGAGTCTTTTACAGGCCTCCTAATAGTCCTAGAATCATTGAAGAAAGGATTGGGAAGGTGATTCAGGAGATGAGTGACAGTAATAGGGTGGTTGTTATGGGGGACTTTAACTTTCCTGATATTGATTGGGAAAGCTATAGCTCAAGTTCGTTAGATGGGTCAGTGTTTGTTCAATGTGTGCAGGAGAGTTTCCTGACACAATATGTAGACAGGCCAACAAGAGGTGAGGCCATACTGGATTTGGTTCTGGGTAACGAACCAGGCCAGGTGTTAGAATTAGAGGTAGGTGAGCACTTTGGGGATAGTGACCATAATTCGGTGATTTTTACACTCGTGATGGAGAGGGATAAGTGTGTACTACAGGGCAAGAATTATAGTTGGGGTAAGGGAAATTATGATGCGGTGAGGCATGACTTAGGATGTGTGGCTTGGAAAAGTAGACTCCAAGGCAAGAGTGTAAAGGATATGTGGAACTTGTTCAAGGGGCAACTATTGAGTGTCCTTGATAATTATGTACCTGTCAGGCAGGAAGGAAAGGGTCGTGCGAGGGAGCCGTGGTTTAATAAGGAATTGGAATCCCTTGTTAAATGGAAGAGGGCGGCCTATCTCAAGATGAGACGTGAAGGTTCAATTGGGGCGATTGAGAGTTATAGGGTAGCCAGGAAGGACCTGAAGAGAGAGCTAAAAGCAGCAAGGAGGGGACATGAAAGGTCCTTAGTCGATAGGATTAGGGAAAACCCTAAGGCTTTCTATAGGTATGTTAGGAATAAAAGAATGACTAGGGTAGGAATAGGTCCAGTCAAGGATAGTAGTGGGAAGTTGCGTGTGGAGGCGGAAGAGATTGGGGAGACACTGAATGAATACTTTTCTTCAGTATTTACTCAGGAACAGGGCATTGTTGTAGATGAGAATACTGAGTCACAAATAAGTAGAATGGATGGCTTTGAGGTATGTAGAGAAGAGGTGTTGGAAATCCTGGAAAAGGTGAAAATTGATAAGTCCCCTGGGCCTGATGGCATTTATCCTAGGATTCTCTGGGAAGCAAGGGAGGAGATTGCAGAGCCATTGGCCTTGATTTTTATGTCCTCTTTGTCTACAGGAGAAGTCCCAGAAGACTGGAGGATAGCAAATGTGGTTCCCTTGTTCAAAAAGGGGAGTAGGGATAGCCCTAGTAACTATAGGCCGGTGAGTCTCACTTCTGTTGTGGGCAAAGTCTTAGAGAGAATTGTAAGGGATAGGATTTATGCACATCTGGATAGGAATAATGTGATCAAGGATAGTCAGCATGGTTTTGTGAAGGGCAAGTCGTGCCTCACAAACCTTATTGAATTCTTTGAAAAGGTGACGAAGGAGGTTGATGAGGGGAAAGCGGTAGATGTGGTATATATGGATTTTAGTAAGGCGTTTGATAAGGTTCCCCATGGTAGGCTACTGCAGAAAATACGGAGATATGGCATTGAGGGTGAATTGGAGGTTTGGATTAGGAATTGGCTGGATGGAAGAAGACAGAGGGTAGTAGTTGATGGCAAAGTTTCTTCATGGAGTGCCGTCACTAGCGGTGTTCCGCAAGGATCTGTTTTGGGACCATTGCTGTTTGTCATTTTTATAAATGACCTGGAAGAGGGGTTAGAAGGTTGGGTGAGCAAGTTTGCGGATGATACGAAAGTCGGAGGAGTTGTTGACAGTGAGGAAGCATGTGGCAGGTTACAGCAGGATATAGAGAAGCTGCAGAGCTGGGCAGAAAGGTGGCAGATGGAATTCAATGTAGCTAAGTGCGAGGTGATTCACTTTGGGAAGAATAACAAAAAGATGGGGTACTGGGCTAATGGTCGGATACTTGGTAGTGTGGATGAACAGAGGGATCTTGGTGTCCATGTACACAGATCTCTGAAAGTTGCCACCCAGGTAAATAGTGCGGTGAGGAAGGCATATGGCGTACTGGCTTTTATTGGTAGAGGAATTGAGTTCCGGAGTCCTGAGGTCATGATGCAGTTGTATAAGACTCTGGTACGGCCGCATCTGGAATATTGTGTGCAGTTTTGGTCGCCATACTATAGGAAGGATGTGGAGGCATTGGAACGGGTGCAGAGGAGGTTTACCAGGATGTTGCCTGGTATGGAAGGAAAATCGTATGAGGAAAGACTGAGGCACTTGGGGCTGTTTTCACTAGAGAAAAGAAGGTTTAGGGGTGACTTGATTGAGGTGTACAAGATGATTAGGGGGTTAGATAGGGTAGACAGTATGAACCTTTTCCCACGTATGGAGTCGGGTATTACAAGGGGGCATAGCTTTAAATTAAGGGGGGGTAGATATAGGACTGATGTTAGGGGTAGGTTCTTCACTCAGCGAGTCGTTAGTTCATGGAATGCCCTGCCAGTAACAGTGGTGGACTCTCCCTCTTTATGGGCATTTAAGAGGGCATTGGATAGGTATATGGAGGATAGTGGGTTAGTGTAGTTTAGGTGGGCTTGGATCGGCGCAACATCGAGGGCCCAAGGGCCTGTACTGCGCTGTATTCTTCTATGTTCTATGTTCTATGTAATGGGAGGAAAGCAGCACCAGGGACCCAGGTTTGATTCCAGCCTCAGGCAACTGTCTGTGTGGAGTTTCCACATTCTCCCCGTATCTGCGTGGGTTTCCTCCGGGTGCTCTGGTTTACTCCCACAATCCAAAGATGTGCAGGTTAGGAGAATTAGCCATGCTAAGTTGCCCATAGTGTTCAAGAATGTGTAGGCTAGGTGCATTAGTCAGGGCTAAATATAGGACAATAAGGTGGGAGAATGGGTCTGGGTGGGTGACTCTTGGAGGGTGAGTGTGGACTTGTTGGGCTGAAGGACCTCTTTCCATACTGTAGGGATTCTATGATTCTATGATCTGATTGAAATGTATAAAATTCTAGCAGGGCTGGGCAGATGAGATACAGGGAGGATATATCCCCGGTCGGAGAGTCTGGAACCAGTGGTCTGTCTGAACATCAGCTACATTTACTTAGAATCATAGAATCTCTACAGTGCGAGAAGAAGCTATTTGGCCCATTGCATCTACACTGACACTCCAAAGAATATCCCACCCAAACCCCGCAACCCTCCACCCTATTCTCATAATTCTGCATTTACCAAGACTACTCCAACTAGCCTACACATCCCAGGACACTATAGGCAATTTACCATGCTCAATCCACCTAACTAGCACAACCTCGGACTGTGGGAGGAAAACAGAGCACCCAGCGGAAACCCACTCAGACAGAGCAATAACATGCAAGTTCCATGCAGACAGTCACCCAAGGCTGGGATCGAACCCAGGTTCCTGAGGCTATGAGGCAGCAGTGCTAGCCACCACACAACTGAATTTGCCTTGGTTCCACATTCCATAATGGCATAATAAAAGGAAATCTACAGATCGCAGCCTCAAAGGCACATTTATCTCAGAATGCATGGCAGTTTGGGTGAAGGATATTTAGATTTTTTAATGCTGTTGTGTGTGGAAAAATTAATTTCCAAGAGAACCTAGAATCCTAAGATTTCACAACCTCATTTATGATTCTCTAATGAAAGGGAATATACATTTGTACCAACTCTCCTGAATCTTTTAACATTTTGGAATGTTAATATGATGAGATTATTCTGCACACTTCTTTATTGAAGTAAATATAAACAATATTTAAAGCAACATATTATAATGTGGCTCTTAATGCATTGGAATTATTCTAAATGTTTACATTGAAGATGTTATTCATATCTTTATAACAAAGTGTTAACAGAAATGAAACTGAAAATCTGTCAAGTATACAAGATACATGGGAACATATGTGTAAATATAAAGAAATAGATATCATATATGTAACTTATATGAAATTGTGAGATCGCTGTTCTCTTTATGCTGATTTTCACAGCATTTTGAAAAGACTTATTCTGCTTTATTTTCTTTCAGCTTGCAATCCTGACCGTAAAGCTGACATCATCTTTCTAATCGATGGATCAAGCAGTATAAAACAAGAAGACTTCGAGAAAGTGAAGTCATTCTTGATAAGTTTTGTAAATAAAAGCAATATTGCACCAGATAAGATTCAAATTGGGTTAATACAATATTCCACAGAAGTAAAGCTAATGTTCCAGCTTAATAAATACTCTTTAAAAAATGATCTGTACAAAGCAATTGGTGACATGAAACAGATTGCAACAAATACTCTCACTGGCAATGCACTGACATTTACATTGAACTATTTTGATGAAGTTAAAGGGGGTCGCCATGGTGTTCCACAGTATCTCATCGTGATAACCGATGGACAGGCACAGGATAAGGTCCTTGAACCAGCCAAAGCCATAAGGGATAAAGGAGTCACCGTGTTCGCAGTGGGCATAGGTGATGCAATCTACGCGCAGCTTGAGGAAATAGGGGGATCCCCGGAAAAAGTTCACTACATTGAAAACTTTGATCTGTTGAAAGATCAAGAAGCAGAAATTTCATGGGAGATGTGCAATGCCGATAAAAGTAAGTTAACATTTTCCTTCACTTCCAAATATAAAGAGTTCCAAGAATTGACTGATAATGTATTCAAAAAGAAGTTTGGAATTAAGATCATAATCCATATGACAGAAGTAGGCTATTCAGTCCATCAGGTCTGTGTGCCACTCAAGTGAAGTCTGGTTGATCTGATAACCCTCGACTCCACTTTTCCACTATTTTTCCATGACCCTTAATTTCCTTGATGAATAAAAATCTGATTCTGTCAACGTTGAATATACTTAGCCAACTAGCCTCTGTGGTAAAGAATTTCAGGTTCACTGTTGTATGTGTTAAATGGGCAGTCCCTTATTCTGAGATTATATCCTTTCATCCTGGACTTTCCCATAAGGGGCAACATTCTTCCTGCGTTAATCCTGTCAAGTCCCCAAAGGATATTTTATGTTTCAATAAAGCCACCTCTCATTCTTCTAGATTTCAATGAGTACAGGCCCAAACTACTCTAACTCTCCCAAAAAGCAGTCCCTCTGTAGCTAGGATCAATCTAATAAAGCTTCTTTGAAATGCCTCCAATCCCAATGTATCTTTCTTTAGCTAAGGGGTCCAAACAGTTCACAATATTCTGGCTGTGGTCTGTTTGGTGTCTTGAATAGTTCCAGTAAAGCCTCCTTACCTTTAGACTCCTTTCCCTTTGAAATTCCATTGCTTCTCCCAATTACCTACTCAAGTAGTTGCTGACCAAAACACTCATATTTAAACGGTTTCTTGGAGTACTTTGAAGAAGCTACACATGCTCTTGATAAGGGAGAACCAGAAGGCATTTGATAAGGTGCTAAATCAACATTTACTGTGAAAAAATGAAGCTTATGGTATAGGGTTTAACATATTGCATGGATTTAAGATTAGCTCACTAACAGGAAACAGACAGAAATGCAGTTATTTTTTGGTTTGTAAAATGTAATGAGTGGTAAGGTTAAAAAAAAGTCAATGCTAGGCCCTCAACATTTTACAATTCATATAAATGATTTGGAAGAAGGATTTGAAGGTATGGAGCTAAATTTGCTGACAACACTAAGATCAATAGGAAAATAAGTTACAAAAAAAGATATAGGAGATTACAGAAGGAAAAGGCAGTGGATAGTTTTCTGTGTGTCCCCTTGTGATTGAATCACAAAAAGTTAGTACAAAGGAAGGTCAGTTTATTTGGAATCTTAATGTAATATCATCATTTATTGCAATGGGAACTGAATACAAAGGTAAGGCAGCTATGCTTCAGTCATATAGGGCAATGGTGATGGCACATCTGGAATGTTGTTATGGTACTGGTCTTCTTATTTATGAAAGGATATAAATCCATTGGAAATAGATCAGAGGAGATTTACCATCCTAATACCATACTTTTGGAATGGGCATGTTGTCATAAGAGGAAAGGTTTTACAGACTCAAATTGTATCCATTGGAGTTTAGAAAAGTAAGAAGTGACTTGGCTGAAATGTATCTAAGATCCTGTTGGGTCTTGACTGGGTGGATGTGAAAAGGCTGTTTCCTCTTAGAACTAGAACTACTGTTTTAGAAATAAGGGATCACTCATTAAAACAGAAATGAGTGGAAAATCTTTTTTCTCTCTCAGGAGGTCATTAGTCTTTGAACATCTCTTTTTGAGAAGGCAGTGGAAGCAGACCTTTTGATTTTTTTTCATGGGTGGGTTCTTAGTGAGCAAGGAAGTGAAAAGTTATTGGAGGATAGGTGGAAATGTGCAGTAGTCAGATCAGCCATGATCGTGTTGAATGGCAGAGTAGGCTTTAGTGATCAGAATGATTTGCTGTTGCTGCAAGCCTGTGTGTAGCACTGTACCGACCTTGCTCCACGATCCAGGGCTGTCTTCTACATGGAGCTGTCCGCAGTACCAACAGTGTCCAGTAGCAAACTGTCGGTGCTGCTGCATCTGCTGGAGCTACCTGCAATGAAATTACCCAGTAGTTCTATTGAGCCGGACCTCTTCCTGGGTCAGGTGCTAGAGTCCCATTCTGCCCTTGGCATTTGGCAGACTCTTGTTTTTGCTGGTCGACTCTTTAGTCTGGGAAATAAACTGGTCCACTCTCTCCTCGCCCACCAAAATGTGGGCCCATTCCTGGCCCACTCTCTCCTCGCCACCCTCTGTGCTGGAAATAACTTTCACTACACATGTACAGCACATGTTGACTGAGAAGGCTTCAGTCCCTGGTGAGGGGTGTTTGCTTATGTGTCATTTGTAGAATGACCGTGGTCATATTATCAGTTTACATAATTATAGCACTGAAACATACTATTCAGCCCAACTAGGTTCAGATGTTTTTGCTCCACACAAGCGTTTCCCTACCCTACTTCTTGAAAGCTAATCCTTCCATTCTTTTCATGCCCTTCAAATTAATCTAAAATATTTCCCTCAATTGCTTCATATGGTTGCACTTATCGCATTCCAAATCATTCTCCGCTGAATTATCTTCCGATATCCACTTTTAGTCTGCACACAAGTGGAAATGTACTCTTTCCCTCGATCCTATCAATGCTTTGAAGACTTTAAACGTCTCTATCAAATCTCCCCTCTCAGCTTTCTCCTTTTTTTGGGAAACCAAGCCCAGCCTGTTACATTTTCCCCAACAACTGTATCCATTCTGTTCTGTAGCACGCAGTGTCACACCTAACAGGTTGAATGGTATCTTCCTTTGCTTCTGTTCTATAACTCTATCATTATATTTTAGCTTACATGAGAGTCATAGAGTCATAGAGATGTACAGCATGGAAACAGACCTTCGGTCCAACCTGTCCATGCCGACCAGATATCCCAACCCAATCTAGTCCCACCTGCCAGCACCCGGCCCATACCCATACAAATCCTTCCTATTCATATACACATCCAAATGCCTCTTAAATGTTGCAATTGTACCAGCCTCCACCACATCCTCTGGCTGCTCATTCCATACACGTACCACCCTCTGCGTGAAAAAGTTGCCCCTTAGGACTCTCTATATCTTTCCCCTCTCAACCTAAACCTATGCCCTCTAGTTCTGGACCTCCCGACCCCAGGGAAAAAATACTTTGTCTATTTATCCTATCCATGCCCCTCATAATTTTGTAAACCTCTATAAGGTCACCCCTCAGCCTCCGACGCTCCAGGGAAAACAGCCCCAGCCTGTTCAGCCTCTCCCTGTAGCTCAGATCCTCCAACCCTGGCAATATCCTTGCAAATCCTTTCTGAACCCTTTCAAGTTTCACAACATCTTTCCGATAGGAAAGAGACCAGAGTTGCATGCAATATTCCAAGTGGCCTGACCAATGTCCTGTACAGCTGCAACATGACCTCCCAACTCCTTTAGTCAATGCACTGACCAATAAAGGAAAGCATACCAAATGCCTTCTTCACTATCCTATCTACCTGCAATCCATTTTCAAGGAGCTATGAACCTGCACTCCAAGGTCTCTTTGTTCAGCAACACTCCCCAGGACCTTACCATTAAGTATGTAAGTCCTGCTAAGAATTGCTTTCCCAAAATGCAGCACCTCGCATTTATCTGAATTAACCTCCATCTGCCACTTCTCAGCCCATTGGCCCATCTGGTCCAGATCCTGTCGTAATCTGAGGTAACCCTCTTCGCTGTCCACTACACCTCCAATTTTGGTGTCATCTGCAAACTTACTAACTGTACCTTTTATGCTTGCATCCAAATCATTTATGTAACAGGTATCATTCCTGCCCATCACCCCATATCAGCGAGAACTCAGCACAACCTAGGTTGGCTGAAACTTCCAAACTTAAGTGTTTTTACCTGAATGGACATGTTGTCTGGTCAGATGAAAACTTTGATGTGAAGAGAAACCTGCAGGCTTTTCCAGACTAGCACTAACAGCCAGTCGAACTCTCATTGTCACAGAGGACTTCAGCAAAGCTTAACATGGACTTTTACACTGGATGGCATAAGACACAAGGCTGGAGTCATCATAGTTGCAAACCCCAGTTCACCATTCCTCCCCATTCATCCCACACTCCTATCCTGGGGTATATCATTGGCAGTCACACTGGTAGTAGTGCCCCTACAAGGTTACAGTATCTTCTCCAGAGTTTAGACAGGATGGCAAGGAATTTCAGTCCGTTGTTTTCCCAGACATTGTGAGACATTCACTGGGTATTTTTTTTCTTCTCTTTAGACTGCAGAAGGACCGAACAGGCTGACATTTTATTTGTAATCGATGGATCAGGTAGCATTCAACCGTATCAATTTGAAAGCATGAGGAATTTCATGTTGGCCCTGGTGAACCAGACCAACGTTGGCCCGGACAAGGTTCAAATTGGAGCTTTGATATTTGGTGATGCACCCGAAACCATATGTCGGCTGGACAAATGGCGAACAAAAGCTAAAGTGCAAGAGGAAATCATGCAATTAAAAAGTGTAGGTGGAAGCACTTATACAGTTGAAGCCCTTGCACATGCAGAAACTCTTCTGAGTAAACAATATGGTGGACGAAGAGAAGCTGGAGTTCCTCAGTTCTTGATCATCATTACTGATGGGGAAGCAACAGTTAAACAAGGATTGGATGCTAAAGCCAGAGCTATCAGAGACAGCAATGTTGAGATCCTTGCTGTTGGTGTAGATAAAGCCGATGAAAAAGAACTACAGACAATTGCGGGATCAGATAAGAATTGGTTTTATGTTCACAACTTTACTCGTTTGGAGTATTTATCCCGAAACATTTCTCAGAAGATATGTTTGGAAACCAAACCAGGTGAGTTACTCAGAGTGAGGTAATTACCTCTAAATTTGGAGAAAGTTAATGATCATCAGACTTCATGATAGTTTGGAGAGTCGACTGTTGTTGAAGAAAGCTGAACACTTCAATGTTTGGTTAAATAGTCCATTCCCACTCTCTCCTTTTCCTGAAACCTGGCATGGGGCAGTGACCACAAGAGCTTTCAGTTGGCATGGATCAGTCAGGTACCATGGATCCACCCAAAGGAGGATATGCACCAACTTGTACCATGCCAATTAGCTACATTCCTGCACCTCTAATAAAATCTGATGCCATGGGGCACTGGTTGGCATGATCTGGACAATCCTGCTGCCCCAGGGAATGAGTTTTTAATTTCAATTTATGAAACTGAAACTGACTTGATGTACATAAATTTTGAGTCATTTTCTTTTTAGAGCTTTCCTGTTGATTTGCATCCTTCAGCATCTTTCCACAGATCTTTCTCAACAATCAAATGCTGTACAGTGTAGACATATAAAAGTAGTTCTGAACAACTCTGTTCATTCTGCTAATTGAACTTCAAACATACAAGGCTCTTAGAGATCTTGACAGGGTAAATGTGGAGATGATGTTTCTTCTTAAGGAGTCAAGCACCTTTACCAGAGCAGAGACAAATCATTTTTTTCAAAAGAGTAACGTGGCCCTTTGGAGCAGGTAGATGGATGTTTGCTCAGCAAGGCGATCAGGTTATCATGGGTATGTGGGAATATGTATTAGAAGTTACACCTACCAGAAGAGATAGGAGCCCTTGAGAATGGCATGGGAGAGTGTCACCCATCTCTTTTATAGTCATCACCCACTGAGCCACTACAATCAAAATCGATAGTGTTTACATCCTGAACCCGGCATCCCAGAAGCCATCTTCAGAGAGAATTAATTGACTGGAGGCAGAACTTGCACCTCTCATTTGGAGGAAACTTCACCACAGAACAGCCTGAGAGTTCCACTGGTCTATGTTCTGCCACAGGAGAACGCCCCTATTCCTCTTTGACCCGGGGTCTTTTACTGCCATCCTACTTATTATTTTCTATAGTGGATCACAGTGGATCAGTGATTAGCACTGTTGCCTGACAGTGCCAGGGACCTGGGTTCAATTCCACCCTCAGCAACTGTCTGTGTGGAGTTTGCACATTCCCCCTGTGTCAGTGTGGGTTTCCTCCGGGTGTTCCAGTTTCCTCCCACTGTTCAAAGATGTACAGGTTAGGAAGATTGTCCGTGCTAAATTGCCCACAGTGTCCAGGGATGTGTAGGCTAGCCATGGTGCGTTAGCCATGGGAAATGCAGGGTTACAAGGATAGGGTTGGTGAATGGGTCTGGTTGGGATGCTCTACAGATGGTCAGTGTGGACTAGATGGGCTGAATGGCCTGCATGTTGAAAAATGTGGTGCTGGAAGAGAACATCCAGTCAAGCAGCATCTGAGGAACAGGAAGGTTGACGTTCCGAGTATGAGCTCTTTCATGATGAAGAGCTCATGCCCGAAACGTCGACTCTCCTGCTCCTCAGATACTGCCTGACCTGCTGTGCTTTTCCAGCACCACACTTTTCAACTCTGATCTCCAGCATCTGCAGTCCTCACATTCTCCTCCTGAATAACCTGCTTCTACACTATAGGGATTCTATGATGATTCTCACTTTGTGGTGCTTCAGTTTTGTTCAGACGTACAGCTATAACCTGCCATGGGGCATTTGTTTTACACCAATGACAGTATATGAGTGCAAGTTATTGTGACACTTTGCAATTATTAATAATGTGAATTTGGTTAAAAAAAATCTCAAGAATTTAACATTTTTTGTATCAAGTTTAAAACAATAATGCTTGCCTGATGATTTAAAACTCAGTTTTGTTCAAAGCTAGTTGGCTTTCAAGACTGAGCTTACATTTATAAATTTATTTGAACAAGTCCAAAATTTGTAAAGTATGTGAAATACTTACACCTGTAAAATATTGGTGTCATTAAAGTGTTTATGTTTTTCTGTTCCAGATTGCGAACTATCTGAATCAGATATTGTTTTTCTAATTGATGGATCAGAAAGTATTAAAGCAAAGCAATTTATGTCCATAAAGACATTCTTGAAGTACATCATTGAAAAGCTGAGTATTGGCCGTACAAAATTTCAGTTCGCAGTAGCTCAATATAGCACAGAGCCAAGAGCTGAATTTTATCTGAATGAGTCTAAGGACCAAAATGATCTCTTTGAAAAAATTGACAAGATCAACCAAATAAAAGATGGCACCAGAACAGGGAAGGCACTTCAGTTTGTGATGAAATTCTTTGAACCGTCAGTAGGAAGCCGAAAGCTGAAGGGGATTCCTCAGAACCTGTTGGTGATCACGGATGGGGAATCCAAAGACAGCGTAGCCAACCCTGCCAGTGACTTGAGGAAGAAAAACATCAATGTTCTTGCTATCGGTATTCAAGAAGCGGTTCAAAAACAGTTGGTCGAAATCGCTGGAGCTCCAGAGAAAAAGTTCTATGTCTCATCATTCAACGGGTTAGATAAAATTAAACGAAGAGTAGTTCGTGAACTTTGCACTGAATCTTGTAAAGGTTAGTGGCCTCTGCTCAGTGAGAAATATTTCCAGAATTGTACTATAGAATATCCTTTATTGCCATGTGTACTCCACTACAAAAGTACAGGGGCCAATTGGATACATAATTGGCTTATTGGCAGGAGACAGAGACTAATGGTGGATGGTTACTTTTCAGACTGGAGGCCAGTCACCAGCAGTGTTCCAAAGGGATCCAGTTCTATGTTCTCTTTTGTTTCTCATTTATATAAATGATTTGGATGAGAATATAGAAGGCATGGTTAGTACGTTTGTGGACAACGCCATAATTGGTGGCATAGTAGACTATGAAGAAGGTTTTCTAAGATTACAAAGAGATCTTGATCAAATGGGTCAATGGGCTGAAAAATGGCAGATGCAGTTCAATCTGGATAAATGTGTGGTTTTGCATTTTGGTACAACAAACAAAGGGTAGGGCTTATACAAATTAATGATAAGGTGTTGGGTAGTGTTGTAGAACAGAGGGACCTAGGGGTGCAGGTACATAATTCTTTGAAGTCACACATAGATAGGGTGGTTAAAAAGGCATTTGGCATGCCTGCCTTCATTGCTCAGTCCTTTGAGTATAGGAGTTGGGAAGTCATGTTGAGAATGTACAGGACATTGCTGAGGCCACTTCTGGAATATTGTGTCCACTTCTCGTCGCTTAGTTGTTGGAAGGATATTATCAAGCAGGAGAGGGTTCAAAAGAGATTTACCAGGATGTTGCCACGTGTGGAAGGTTTGAATTATAAAAAAAGGCTGGATAGGCTGGGATTTTTTTTCACTGGAGAGTGTAGGAGGTTGAGAGGCAATCTGATAGAAGTTTATAAAATAATGAGAGGTACAGATTAAGTTAATGGTAGTTGTTTATTTTTTCCCCGAGGATGGGAGATTTCAAGACTAGGGGCACATTTTTAAGGTGAGAGGAGAGAGATTTTAAAAAGACATAACTGGTAAATTTCTTGCACAGAGATTCCGCAGGTGGAATGAGAAAGTGGTGGATGTGGGTACAATTACAACATTTAAAAGACATTAGGATAGATACATTAATAGGAAAGGTTTGGAGGGATACGGGCCAGGAGCAGATAGATGGGACAAGTTTAGTTTGGGATTGTATTCAGAATGGACTGATTGGACCGAAGAGTCTGTTTCCTTGCTGTATGACTCTATGACTCTGTAAGCACAGTGAAAAGTTTTTACAATGGCTGCCTCTAATGGTGTCATCTTAAATACATGTACCTAGATAAAAATCTTGAATACAAAGAGGAATAAAAGGAAAAATAGTAATATTAATTAGTGTCTAAAACATAAGTCAGAAATAACTTAGTAATAACATAGTTTTAAAGGATTGACATTGCAGTCCGATAACAAACTTCTAATAGATTTTGTGGCTTTAGCAGTAAAGTTGCCTCTGACATTATTGCTAAATATGTACATAGGTTGTGACTACCATGAAGGGGAGTAAATGTCAATTCCAACCAAGACCATTATGAACAAATTGAAGTCAAACTTGCATGCCCCTATTGATCAGCATAAATACCCCTGATATATAGGAATAAGGAAGGCAAAATGGCAGAACTGTGAGAAACAACAGATCAGAGAAGTAAGAACATTCACCTACTTAAGGAATATCAGGATGGGGGGATTTGCTTTTTGCTTTGTTCTTTCATGTGGTGTGGGCACCCCTGGTAAAGTTAGCATTTGTTTCCCATTCCTGTTTACCTTTAAACTGGTTGGCTTGCTCAGCCATTTTAGAGGGCAATTAGGAGTCAATGACATTGTTGTGGGTTTGGAATCACATGTGGGCCAGACTGGGTAAGGAAGGGCAGATTTCTTTATCTACAGGACATTAGTGTACAAGTTGGGCACCAACTTGGTCGTGGAATTTGAACCGATGACCCCAAAGCATTAGCCTGGCCATTGCATTTCCTATTT
Organism: Chiloscyllium plagiosum; assembly: GCF_037043375.1. Lineage (NCBI taxonomy): Eukaryota > Metazoa > Chordata > Chondrichthyes > Orectolobiformes > Hemiscylliidae > Chiloscyllium > Chiloscyllium plagiosum. Next base: position 27,394,667 of record NW_028270172.1, on the reverse strand, counting down.
GGTAACATTATCATAACAGCACCATTTCTCCACTCTCCACAAAATCAGAATGAATGGAAAGAAGAACAAAGAATTTCTAAAGTTGACCTAGGAGTTTATTCTTGATCAGCATGTTTCTAGTCCATTGATGGAGAAAGCAGTGCAGGATCTAGTTCTGTTGGATAATGCACAGCAAGGGAAATGTGTTGGAGAACATTCATAGAGCCATAGAGATGTACAGTATGGAAACAGACCCTTTGGTCCAACTCGTCCATGCCAACCAGATATCCCAACCCAATCTAGTCCCACCTGCCAGCACCCGGCCCATATGCCTCCAAACCCTTCCTATTCATATACTCATCCAGATGCCTTTTAAATGTTGCAATCATACTAGCCTCCATCACTTCCTCTGGCAGCTCATTCCATACACTTACCACCCTCTACATGAAACAGTTACCCCTGAGGTCTCTTTTATATCTTTCCCCTCTCACCCTAAACCTATGTCCTCTAGTTCTGGACTCCCCCTACCCAAGGAAGAGACTTTGTCTATTTATCCTATCGATGCCCTCATGATTTTATAAATCTCTATAAGGTCACCCCACAATCTCCGATGCTCCAGGGAAAAGCCCTGCTAAGATTTGCTTTCCCAAAATGCAGCACCTCGCATTTATCTAAATTAAACTCCATCTGCCACTTCTCATCTCATTGGCCCATCTGATCAAGAACCTGTTGTAATCTGAGGTAACCTTCTTCGCTGTCCATGACACCTCCAATTTTGGTGTCAGCTGCAAACTTTTTTGCTCACATCCAAATCATTTCTATAAATAATGAAAAGTAGTGGACCCAACACTGATCCTTGTGGCACTCCTCTGGTCACAGGCCTCCAGTCTGAAAAACAACCCTCCACCACCACCCTCTTCCAACAGAGTTCTATGGTACACCTGATCAGGTGCTGGGATTTATCCACTTATATATGTTTCATTTGGTGATTGCCATATAATTAGTAATAATGCAGCCACCCACAAAGATGGCTGAGCATAAAATGAGAGGGAAGACAATTAAAAATTAATTGAGATCTCTGTACAGAATCACTAATAGTGTCTGTAAATTAACAGAGTTGTTGTAGGAAGCCATGTGTTGGGAGATACCAGAGATCCGAGGGATTACTGAGACCTGACTACAGCAAAGTTAGAAATAGGAATGAGCAGCTTTTAACATATTTCACAATGATAGTGATGGGAAAAGGGGAGGTGGAGGATTTGTACATGTAAGGGATAATATAAATAATTGAAAGAATAAAGGACACAGCTATGAGGCTGTGAGGTATGAGTGAGTTGCTGCCACTTTCTGGAGCACACTAACTGAAAGGATAATGGTACCTGATTCCACTAAACCTTCGATGTGCAACTGGATATATCCTCAAAAGGGACTCAATTTCAGGATCTTTAGAAAAATGCTCAATGTAGAACTAAATTTGATAACCTCATCAAAGAGCTATCATCCACTTGCCAGGCTGACTATCCTGTGTACCCATTAGAATTTAAATTAATCAGAGTTGATTTTAAGGAAAGATGTAAGACTGTGAAAGAAATTTAGAGAGTGCTTCCCTTTGTATGAATTAAGTAGTGATCCCTGGGATGAAGGGGCTGACTTACCAAGGACAGCTAATCTAGTTAGGCCTTTATTCACTGGACTATGGAAGATTGAGGGGTAATTTTAGTGATATATGTAAGATTCTAAAAACGCTTGACAGTGTAGATATTGAGATATTCCACTAGTTGGGAAATATGGAAGTAGGGGAATATAGAGTCATAGAGTCTATAGATGTACAGCATGGAAACAGACCCTTCGGTCCAACCCGTCCATGCCGACCAGATATCCCAACCCAATCTAGTCCCACCTGCCAGTACCCGGTCCATATCCTTCCAAACCCTTCCTATTCATATACCCATCCGAATGCCTCTTAAATGTTGCAATTGTACTAGCCTCCACCACATCCTCTGGCAGCTCATTCCATACACGTACCACCCTCTGTGTCAAAACGTTGCCCCTTAGGTCTCTTTTATATCTTTCCCCTCTCACCCTAAACCTATGCCCTCTAGTTCTGGACTCTCTGAGCCCAGGGAAAAGACTTTGCCTTTTTACCCTATCCATGCACCTCATAATTTTGTAAACCTCTATAAGGTCACCCCTCAGCCTCCGACGCTCCAGGGAAAACAGCCCCAGCCTGTTCAGCCTCTCCCTGTAGTTCAAATCCTCCAACCCTGGCAACATCCTTGTAAATCTTTTCTGAACTCTTTCAAGTTTCACAACATATAGTTACAGAATAAGGAGTCACTTATATAAAAATGAGGTGTAAAGGAATTTCTCCTTTTAGAGAGTAGCAAATGTATCAAATTCTCCACCTCAGAGAGTTTTGGAGGCTAGACAACTGAAAATATTTAAAGAGGAAGTAGATTAGTGAAATATCAGGGAGCTGATGACTGTGCTGAGCTGGTACAAAGGAAAATTGCAGACTGGGACAGATCAGGTTCACAGCTCCTTGAAAGTGGAGTCGCAGGTAGATAGGATAGTGAAGAAGGCGTTTGGTATGCTTTCCTTTATTGGTCAGAGTATTGAGTACAGGAGTTGGGAGGTCATGTTACGGCTGTACAGGACATTGGTTAGGCCACTGTTGGAATATTGCATGCAACTCTGGTCTCTTTCCTATCAGAAAGATGTTGTGAAACTTGAAAGGGTTCAGAAAAGATTTACAAGGATATTGCCAGGGTTGGAGGATTTGAACTATAGGGAGAGGCTGAACAGGCTGGGGCTGTTTTCCCTGGAGCGTCGGAGGCTGAGGGGTGACCTTATAGAGGTTTACAAAATTGTGAGGGGCATGGATAGGATAAATAGACAAAGTCTTTTCCTTGGGGTGGGGGAGTCCAGAACTAGAGGGCACAGGTTTAGGGTGAGAGGGGAAAGATATAAAAGAGACCTAAGGGGCAACGTTTTCACGCAGAGGGTGTTACGTGTATGGAATGAGCTGCCAGAGGATGTGGTGGAGGCTAGTACAATTGCAACATTTAAGAGGCATTTGCTGCCTGAACTGCTGTGCTCTTCTAGCACCACTAATCCAGAATATGAATAGGAAAGGTTTGGAGGGATAGGGGCTGGGTGCTGGCAGGTGGGACTAGATTGGGTTGGGATATCTGGTTGGACCGAAGGGTCTGTTCCCGTGCTGTACATCTCTATGACTCTATGACTCTATCAGCCATGATCTTTTAGAATGGCAGAGCAAGCCGGGGTGCTGAACGGCTTACTGCTGCATCTATTTCTGGTGTACCTATGTCGAGGACATGCTTTAAAAATAGAGGGGCGTCCCATTAATAATGGAGATAAGGATTTTTGTTCTCTCAATATTATTGCTCAATGGAATTCTCTTCCCCAGAGACTGAGACGTTGAATATCTTTAAAAGATTTAGTTAGATAATGTCATTAAAGGGTATCCAAAATAGACAAGCAAGTGTGAGGATACATTCCAATCAGCCATGAGTTTATCAACTGGTGGAAGGGACTGGAGGTGCTGAATGGCCTACTGAATTTGTCTGTTCATCCAGGCTGCAAGCTACAATTTCACACACCACGACACTGAATAGAAGTGACTATTCCTTTGATGATCATGTTACTTCTGGTGGGAGGAGGGACCCGGAGCACAGTTCAGTGGTTGTGTGCGGGTTTCTCTCAGGGCCTGTGACCAGGCAGATTGGACAGGCAGGCTGGTTGCCACGCCAACCAGGCCTGTTGTACGAGGTTGTAGCCAGTGAGCACAGAAGAGGGAGGGAGAGACTGAGGGTTCACTGACTGTGGGAACCCAGAGTTACTGATGACCATGAGAAATATAGTTGGTTGGTGGTGCCTCTGAAGGGATTGGAAGGGGGTGAACCATTGGTTGGATGGTAAAAGGGGTGTGCAGATGTGGGGTGTATTGAGGATTTAGCGCATCATCTCAGAGATTGAAGTGTGTCCTTGTAGAGATTGAGATGGGGGTGCGTGGGCATGCAAGGAAATAGTCAGATGGGCACCCAATTAAGGGGAAATAGATGGCCACATTGATGGTGGAGCTTATTTGGTCTGCTGGGGAAAAGCAGAGAAATCCAAGCCAGCTACTGTTAAAACTGGATTCATGTTAAAACTACAACCTTGTTAAAATATTTAAACACAAGTAGGTTAGCCACTTGCATCTGACCCCTGTTAAAACTGCAAATATGTGGGTTTGATTTTGAGTTTGAAATTGGTCGTGTTTTAACTGGTCATATGACCTTCCTGTCATATGTTGAAATTGCTCCTTGTGTTGCTGTCCATAACAAATCTTGAACCAATTGTGTTGGAATAGAATGTGCATCCAACTAAGCCAAACTGACACAAAGTACTGATACATAGAGCCAACATCTATATCACCTTATTCACTCATAAGAACCACCTTCCTTGCCTTGCCACTGCAACCACCACCTCCTTAAAACTAATCTTGTGATGGGCAGCTGAAGTGCTTCCCTACTCCAAGTGGCAGGCTACGTGCAACATTGAATTACCATGATGAGCAGAGGCTGACACTGCACATTCAAGGACTATCTCGGCCTCCTCTATCCATTGAAACGCTAACTATCTGTATTGCTCTCAACCTATGACAAAACATATGCAGTGAGGATACCAAGAGTAACACTAATGAATCTGCTCAATAGATTGGCAGGAGGCTGGAAGAACACAGCAAGCCAGGCAGCATCAAGAGCTGGAGAAGTCGATGTTTTGGGTGTAACTTCTTCAGGACAGGGGGTGGGTGTAGGAGGAGCTGCAGGTAAAGGGGGAGGTGGGGGCAGGGTGGGGAAGTGGGGATAGGTGAAGGCAAGTAGAGAGTATGACTTGGTTGGTCAATAGGAGGAATGAATCTGGTTGGTGGTAGGGAGAAATGGAAGGGTGGGGCTGGGAAGACAGTCGGGGAATGGGGAGGGAGGTTATTTGAAATCGGCGAACTCACTGTTGAGTCCTCCGGGCTGTTGGCTGCCCAGGCGGAAGATGAGGTGTTGTTCCTCCAATTGTCTCTCATGAATCTGCGCAGCCCACATAAAAATGTTGGACTGCTATTGAACTATCTGGGTCCCCAGCTTGTCATCACCCAGTCCTGCTTCTGCCGCAAGTCTCAAACACTCTTACACTCCCGGAACCGGTAAACTGCAGCAGCTTTGATGCCTTGATTGTAAATAAGACCTCACAGTTGCATGCGTGAATAGTTACTGTAGGCAATAATGTTCAGATCACTGGGTCGTTCTTTTTTGTCCTCGGCACTTCTGATACGGAGCATCTTAGAACAGACAACATTTGAGTGTCTCGTACTAATAACTCAGACCAACTTTTTCATCCTGATTTGTTTGACTATGATGATGTTAAACAGACATTGTTAAAACTGTAGAGCTGCTGTACATCATGTATGTGCAATATCCATGGAACTTGAAGAGCTGTTTCTCATTCCATTTATTCTTTTGTTTTCCAGCCTGCACGGTTGATGTTGCTGTGGGATTTGACACCTCAGATCAGAGACAGTTTGAAGACATACTTGCTGGTCAAAATATATTGCAAGTAAAGCTTGATGGGATCTTCAAAGTAATTACCTCTCTAAAGACGGTGAGCTGCGAGTCAGTTTCCCATTTGGAAACAAGAGTTGGGGTATATATCAAAGACAAGAATGGCGTGGCAGTTCATGAGACCCGATTTGATGAAAACATTTCAAAACTGGCGAATAGCCTGAAAGGTGTCAAGACAAGCAGTCAAGTTATTTTAAATGCGAAGACTTTAGAATCATTTTGGGGGAAATTCAATGAATCGACTTCAAAAATCAAGGTAATGTTTCCTATTGATAATTTTCTTAACAATACTCTTTAAAGCATTTACAGAATTAGTCGATTCTTATTATATGTTCTTATTGTAACAAAGGGGGTTTCTTTCAATGAATTGGATAACAGATATGATGTGACAGTGATTCCGTTTTCTAAATTTATGCAGGGATGTGGACATCTCTGGCTAGGCCAGCATTTATTGCCCATCCCTAAAAGCATTTAAGAGTCAACCACATTGCTGTGGATCTGGAGTCACATGTAGGCCAGACTAGTAAGGATGGCAGATTTCCTTCCCTAAAGAGCATGATGGAACCAGATGGGTTTTTCCCAATAATCAGCAATTGATTAATGGTCATCATTAGACTCTTAATTACAGATTTTTTTAAATTGAATTCTAACTCCACCAAATGCCATAGCAGGACTTGAACCTGGCTCCCCAGAACATTAACAGTCCACTGATAATACTAGTTAGGTGTCCCTCCCAAATCCTCTCTCGTACCATGGCACAATTTAATTAGACAAACAACTCCATGGTATACCCAATTTTTCCCAGCTGAATTAATGCAAATGTCCACAAGTGTCAGGTGCTGAATCTTCATTGTTGGAATTCCATTTTTGGAAGTTTATGTATGTGTAGCTCTGGAAGCTTGCTCGGTGGATCGCGGTATCTGGTGTTAGCAGATACTGCCTTCAATAATAGATACCAAAACTCTGCTCCAGAACAGATGCAGACTCGTCGCTCAAGTAAAGTAGCTCTGCTTTCTGAAAGTTTTGCAAAACATCTCTTACTTTTCAACCGGTTGAAAAGCACTAACATACATGAAACGGGAAAGTGAATCAGAAAGTTTCATCTGTCTCATCATTAGGTAGAAAAAGCACTCATGTTTACGGAAAGCCTGGTTCCCTTCACTCACCGCCATTAACTAGCCACTGACGCAAAGTGAGATTAAAGAAATAGTTTAAGCTATCAAGGTGTGGTATGGTGGTTCAGTGGTTAGTACTGCTGCCTCACAACACCAGGGTTCCTGGTCCAATTCCAGTATTGGGTAACTGTCTGTGCGGTTTTGCTCCGGTTTCCTCCCACAGTCCTAAAGATGTGCAGGTCAGGTGAATTGGCCCTGTTAAATTGCCCATAGTGTTAGGTGCATTAGTCAGAGGGAAATGGGTCTGGGTAGGTTACTCTTCGGAGGGTTGAGCCGAAGGCCTGTTTCCTCACTGTAGGGAATCTAATCTGTAATAGTTAGTTACCAGGGACACGCTGCTGCATTAAATTTATGATATAAAGTTAAACTGTTATTGTTTTGTCTGCATTCCTACCAGCATTACATTTTATATTAGAATAGAATGGAGTAGAATCCCGACAGTGTGGAAACAGGCCCTTCGGCCCGAGCAAGTCCACACCCACCCTCTGAAGATTAACCCATCAATTCCCCTACTACTCTACATTTACCCCTGACTAACGCAACTAACCTACACATCTCTGAACACTATGAGCAATTTAGCATGGCCAATTCACGTAACCTGCACATCTTTGGATTGTGGAAGGAAACCGGAGCACCTGGAGGAAACTCACGCAGACACAGGGAGGATGTGCAAACTGCATACGGACTGTTGTCCGAGGGGGGAGTCGAACTCGTGTCCCTGGCGCTGTGTGCTAACCACTGAGCAACCCTCTTTAACCCTCTGTGGAAGTTCCATTTTGGATGAAGGGCCAGTGATTTACTTTCACTCACTGGCAGTGCCAGCATTTAGTTGGAAGGCCCAAAGAGCTGTGAAGGGTCATTCATTCTCCAAATTTCCTTTTAATTTCTGGATGTAGGTCCTTTAGGCACAATCGCATTTCCTGCCCTTCATGATACAATGGTTTAGAATGTCAACGTACTGAGCCCTACCCCTTGTTTTATTTTGGTTCAGTTCTCAGATTGTGTTTCTCAATGGTTTCCTTAACACAAAGCAAGGGGCTGAATCTTATGATGTTTTTTGACTAAGTGTGAGTTTTATTTTGGAGAGATTCAGGCCATGAGCCCTGGTGAGATTGTTTACCGCATATTACCAAACCTGCCTCATGACCCGCCTACCCCAACCCTACCGTGTCCATGTGTCCAATACTACCCACATCTTACCATACATTATTCCCTGAACTCGCCAACTACCAGATATCTGCTGAATGATGGGCATCCATTACACCCGCACCATCTTTAAAAGGCTGCCATTCACTCAGATGAATGTGGGCAATCCAAAGTTGCTCAGCCCATTCAAGGATACCTTCTGAAGATGTCTGAGAAGTGGAAGATGGCACTGCAATTCTCCAACAGATACATGGACGTTCTGGTTGAGGGGATGAGGTCAAGGAAAGGAACCCTCTTGCCAGAGGACTGGCAGTGGAAGCCATGCCACCAGACTGTAGCAGTCATGTCTGAGGTTGCCACTTGAATCAGTGCCATCTTGATGGTCTACAGGAATGGCCAGCAATGGCATAAGAAGATCAGTGACCTCCTCCGCTGCACCTGGGTAAGTGTTGCATTTATCTCTCTGCTACTTCACACTCTGTGTCTCTCCTACTGCACACCCCTACCACCAAGGCTCACGTTGTACCAGCCTAATGACGAGATGCAACATTTCCCCTCACCCACCCTTATCCTCCCAATTCCCCAACACCACTAACCTTGCGTGCCTCCTCACTCCCTCAAAACAGCACCTTTCCCTCACCAGATCAGCACCGATAGCTATGCCACCCACTTTCATCTCACTCAATTCCTCGCTTTCTCTCATCGCAGAGCATAAACAGTCCATAGCAAGGGAGGAAGAGCCTGCATGGCTGGAGGACTGCCTCATATGAGGTTCCTCACTCCATACAAGGAGAGAATCCTGTCCTTCTGCAGGGAAGAATGGGACTGCTCCTGAACCTTCACCAAGAAAGGAAGTACCATTCTTCATTCCACCATGACTCTCACAGTAACCCCGCTATGTGTTACATTCTTTGCACACCATTTCTAACTCCATTTGCCACGCTGACTTTCCTTTCTTTTGTCTTACAGGTTCTGCCATCATGTGCACCAGCACCACAGTGAAACAAGGATACTGAGGTCTAAGGGGCAACTTCAGCAAGTTTGCCACGTGCACCAACTCAGATCCTGACACCCAGGTGGGAGCATTAGCCTAAGAGAGTATGGGAGCCCTGGCTGGTGAGCACCTTGCTGGGACAGCTCTGTGGATGGCCAAGGAAGCATGGGACAACCCATGCCCCCTGGCACTCACAGCACCACCCGAGACCAGGCCCCTATTCATCCCCAAGCAGGAGGGAAGCCTGCAATGCTGGCAATCAAGGACTGTCTCCATGTGCACAGGAAGGAACAAGAGAGGCAGCCGTGGATGTAGGATATAATGGCCCTCATTGTCCAGCAGCCGCTTTAGCGCAGAAAGTCACGTGTTCATCTAGCTGAGTCAATTCGCAACTGATATGTAGACCTATGGTCAACTGCAGAAGTACACAAACCTGCACACCATTACCCAAGCCTTCATCTGCAGGACTGTAACCATGACAACAGGGGCACGAGGATCCTGGAAAGCTCTCCTTGTGCCCCTTCGTCACAAAGGTACAGCAGGTGGATCACCCTGAGGTACCCTCCCCCTCTTCAGTACATTTCAGAGGTAGCTGCGCCCAGCGCCTGCATCATGCCTGTCCCACTCTCCCACCTCGAATGTTCACACCGAGTAAGGTCCATTTGCTTCTGGCACAAAGACCCTGAGCATGTCTGGCCCATCCAGGCACAAACACAACCAAACTTCCAGGACCAACAGGCACCACTGTCTGACAGGCTCCCTCCAACCTGATTGCTGAACCAGTACACTAAGCACTGTGGAAGGGAAAGGAAGAAGAAAACTTATTGGTGCCAATGCACTGTTCATGCACTGCACATTATCTGGCACTCTGCTGTAAATGGAACTGTTTTGACATCATGTGTGATATTTGTCTCTCTGTGCATCTCAAAATGTAACTGATTGAACATCATTCCTAACTTCATAACCACACAGGGTGAACTGTGAGTTGCTGTCAGTCGTGAGAGCCTGCTGCAGCAAGGTTAACAAGGCAAAGTCCTGCTGACACTGTCCTTAACCCACAGCATCCTTATTCTTCCTCTGGCCTCAGTGTCCTGTAGTGTTGGTGTCAATGAGGTGGTCACCTGTGTCAAGGCAGGGAGGTGCAAAGCCCTCAGTAAGCAATACAAGAGGATGCTCAGAGATTATGCATTATTTGGGTCTTTGTTACAAAGAGCCTCATGTCATTGGGCCTTGTAGCCTCCTCCCTCAGGTGGAGTCATCCCAGCCACTCTGAGCATGGTCATTTGCTTCCCCATTGCAGACTTCTGATTTCTTGTGCAATGAAAAGTGACAGTGAGTGCTGTCCAACCTCTAAATGTCAGTGAGGCCCCAACCATTCAAATGCCCCTTTCTGTAGATCCCATAGGCTTTGTTCTTCCTCAGCTTGCCACTCAACCCATTTACATGAGCCTGAAAGTGCTAACCTTTAACCCTGCAATCCCTGGCATATGAAGTGACTATGCCAGGTGTGGGTATACACTGGCCTCATCTCAAAGTCAGGGCACTGCTGACATACTATGCCTGGATTTCCTGAATGACCAGTATCTCCAGACATTGCAGTAAGGATAGCTCCCCTAAGACTTTCAGATCTGGCTCTCTACTCACTCCATGTGCAGTGTTACTGGTACTAGTGCATTAATTGGCACAATGAGTAAAGGCAAGGCATGAATGGTCAAGCCTGCAGGTAGGCACTCAGTGAGTGAATGCTAAGAAAGTAAATGAGAAGCAATAAGATACAGCATGGTTCAATCGGTGGGCTGCGTCCCTATCAGTGCATGCAAAGTGTCCTTGCTGCATCCTTTCGATGCTAGTTGCTGGTGTGCCCTCCACTGCAAGTCTGTGTTTCCTGTGTAGCTGGCTGGTGTACAGAGAAATACCAAGATGGTGTTGGGTTGGTAAATGCTGGATGCCAGTATCTGTAGAAGATGTGTGCACTCAGCTGATTTGGTCCAAAGCAACATGGAGATACTTGAGGGAGGCAACGAGCAGAAGTTGCAAGGCATCCCCTCTGATTTCTAAGTCAAATAGGAAGCTGAAAATCAATAAGACAAGTTAAAAAGATGCTTAACAAGCCATAGTCCCCTAAATTGACAACCTGCTGCTGCCTAGTGAGAAATGTATCATGGGATAAGTGATGGCCTAGTGACATTAGCCCTGGACCATAATCCAAAGACCCAGTTAATGTTCTGAGGACCCACGTTTAAATCTTGTCATGGTTGAATTAGAATTCAATAATAATCTAGAAGTAAGAGTCTAATGACCATGACAGTGTCAGGAAAAATCCATTGAGTTCACTATTACCCTTTGAGGAAGGAAATCTGCCATTCTTAATTGGTCTGGCCTACATGTGGATCCAGGACCACCAGCAGTGGATCAACACTTAATTGCCCTCTGGGCAATAAATGTTGGCCTGGCCAGTGGTGCCCACATCCTGTGAATGAGATTTAATGTTGGTCAAAAGCATTAAAGGTGATGCACGATTTCCTGATGTTCATTTCTGGTGTGCAATTCTGCTCTCCTTACTTTAGGAAAGATGTTGTGAAACTTGAAAGGGTTCAGAAAATATTTACAAGGATTTTGCCAGGATTGGATGGTTTAGGCAATAGGGAGAGGTTGGATAGGCTGGGACAGATTTCCTTGGAGTGTGGAGACTGAGGGGTGACCTTACAGTGGTTTTGAAAATCATGTGGGACATGGATAGGGTAAATAAATCTTTTCCCTGGGGTGGAGGAGTAGAGAACTAGAGGACATAGATTTAAGGTGAGAGGGGAAAGGTATAAAAGAGACCTAAGGGGCAACTTTTTCACACAGTGGGTGGTCACGTGTATGGAACGAGCTGCCAGTGGAAGTGATGGAAGCTGTTACAGCATTTAAAAGGCATCTGGATGGGTATATGAATAGAAAGGGTTTAAAGGGATATGGGCCAAATGCTGGCAAATGGGACTGGATTTATTTCAGATATCTGGTCATCATAGACAAGTTGGACATAAGAGTCTGTTTCTGTGCTGTACATTTCGATGGCGCTATATAGACCATACCGGAGATCTGACGCAATTCTGCCTCAAACCCTGAAAATAACATAAGAACGAGGAACAGGAGTAGGCCATCAGGTCCTTCGAGCCTGCTCCGCCATTCAGTAGGATCATGGCTGATCTTATCGTGGCCTCAGCTCCATATATCCGCCCTCCCACCGTAACCCTAATTCCTTTATTGTTAAAATAAATCTATCTTAGCTTTAAAAACATTTACTGAAGTAACATCAACTACTTCACTGAGCAGGGATTTCCACAGATTCACAACCCTCTGGATGAAGAAGTTCCTTCTCAATTCAGTCCTAAATCTAATTTTGAGGCTGTGCCCTCTTGTCCTAGTTTCATCCACCAGTGGAAACATCCTCGCTACTTCTATCTTATTTATTCCTTTCATCATTTTATATGTTTCTATACGATCCCCCCCCTTCTCCTAAATTTCAATGAATACGCCTAGTCTACTCAGTCTCTCCTCATAAGCCAACCCTTTCAACTCTGGAATCAACCAAGAGTACCTTCTCTGCACCCCCTCTAATGCCAGTACATCCTTTCTCAAATTCTGCCCATGATTTCTAATAAACAAGGGCAGATTATTCTTGTAGTTTTCCTATTTTTTTGTAAAGAGTTGCAGCAAACTTTACGAAAAGTGTATTGTTACTGAAGAACTTACGTGTTGTCCTGAATTAGAATAATTCAAGAACAACTGTATGAATGTTATTATATTGAAGTATAAGACTGGTCACGGGAAGAAAATTGGCGTTTTCTGTCTCTTAATTGATTCTTTGGGTTGTCACAGATCAAAAGAATATTTGTTTAAATGTAATTGATTTGCAGGTGATTTTATTCTTCACTGATGGATTAGATGACTCCTTAGATCACCTCAAGCGAACATCGCAAATGCTCAGAGAAAATGGTAAATATATCCTTTTTTTCAAAATGGCTTGTTTTGGAATTGTTGATCCTGATGATAGTGGAACTTCTCAGCTGTCAAGGTAATTGGATTTGTGTGCAGGCAGGAGGTTAAAATGCTTGAGAAGCTAGTCAGATGCCACTGATATCTACATTTAACCCAAACTTGGTGTTTAATGAATGCAAAGCCCCTGTGAGAGAGATAGATCTCTATTTAAATATTGAAATCCTCATGAACTGCTGTTTTGTTACTGGGTTTTGACTTGATATTTGTAATTATACATTTTTAAGGGGTCCTGGGACTCAATCAGAAAAACGTGGTTGAAAGTAGAAGGAGATATTGGGGCCAAGCGAGCAAGGTTTTAAATCCTGATGTCTTTAAGCTGCTTCCTTTCCTGATTGAAAGACCTGATCTGAGAACATGCTTTCACTGCTCTGCAGATGGTTTTCAAAATATCTGAAAGTCACTCCTGCACTGTCAGCCTTTTTTTTGCCCTTGATCTGCACTTTCCTACTGTAAGTCTTCTCAGCAGCATGACATTAGCTAATGCAGCCCCACCTTGGACCTCAGATGCAGAATAGAAACAATAGGAGGAGCACATCAGGAGGACCAGCAGCAGGGGCAGCACCTCACGAGGACCCTAGTAGGAGAACCAGCACAGGAAGAGCACCACAGGAGGACCACCAGCAGGAACAGCACCTTAGGAGGACCACAAGTAGGAGGAGCACTAGTGGGAGGAGGACCACCATCTGGAGCAGCAACTTAGGAGGACCACCAGTAAGAGGAGCACCAGTGGGAGGAGGACCACTATCTGGAGCAGCACCTCAGGAGGGCCATCAGTAGGAGGAGGACCACGATCTGGAGCAGCACCAGCACAAGAAGAGCACCACAGCAGGGACACCAGCAGCCTTCACCTCAAATATGACTTGACTCTCCACAGGACTCCAACCTGAAGGAGGCACTTTCTTCAACAAAAGGCATACAGGCAGATGACTTGTCTTCTCTACAAGGCTGAGCTCAGGGAAACTCGGCTTTCCCAGATTTGAGACCATGTGGAAACAGTCCTTATTCCAAGTGGACCTGCTTAGCACCCATTCCCAGTAGTTGTTAAGGTAAATTCTTAACTTTTGCCTCTCATTCCTTCCAAGGATCTGCTGATGGCATTGGCCCAACCCATATCTGAAGCCCACAGTTGCATCTCTGAGTTGATGGATGGCATATTGGTCAAGGCTGATATTCATACGCACTTTACTGTTGATGTACCCAGTCAGAATGAGAGAACACTTAGACTTATGACAGGCCTGGGAAGTCATAAAGGTGACCACTACAGTTTCACCATTTTGCACACCTGTATTGCCCATAGAGACATAGAGATGTACACGGAAACAGACCCTTCGGTCCAACCCGTCCTTGCTAACCAGATATTCCAACCCAATCTCGTCCCAACTGCCAGCGCCAGACCCATATCCCTCAAAACCCTTCCTATTCATATACCCATCCTGATGCCTTTTAGATGTTGCAATTTTACCAGCCACCACCACTTCCTCTGGCTGCTCATTCCTCACATGTACCACCCTCTGTGTGAAATAGTTGCTCCTTAGGTGTCTTTTATATCTTTCCCCTCTCACCCTAAACTTATGCCCTTGAGTTCTGAACTCCCCCACCCCAGGGAAAAGACCCTGTCTACTTATCCTATCCATGACCCTCATGATTTTATAAACCTCTATAAGGTCACACCACAACCTCCGAGGCTCCAGGGAATACAGCCCCAGCCTGTTCAACCTTTCCCTATAGCTCAAACCCTCCAACCCTTGCAACATTGTTGTAAATCTTTTCTGAACCCTTTCAAGTTTCACAGCATCCTTCCAATAGGAAGGAAACCAGAACTGCATGCAATATTCCAAAAGTGATCTAACCAATGTCCTGTACAGCCACAACATGACCTCCCAATTCCTGTACACAATACTCTGACCAGTAAAGGAGAGCATATCAAAAGCCTTCTTCACTATCCTATCTACCTGCGACTCTACTTTCAAGGAGCTATGAACCTGCACTCCAAGGTCTCTTTGTTCAGCAACACACCCTAGGACCTTACCATTAAGTGTATATGCCCTGCTAAGATTTACTTTCCCAAAATGCAGCACCTCACATTTATCTAAATTAAACTCATCTGCCACTTCTCAGCCCATTGGCCTATCTGACCAAGATCCCATTGTAGTCTGAGGTAACCTTCTTCACTGTCCACTACACCTCCAATTTTGGTGTCATCTGCAAACTTACTAACTATACCTCTTATGCTCACATCCAAATCATTTATATAAACGACAAATAGTCGTGGACCCAGCACCGATCCTTGTGGCACTCCACTGGTCACAGGCCTCCAGTCTGAAAAACAACCCTCCACCACCACCCTCTGTCTTCTACCTTTGAGCCAGTTCTGTATCCAAATGGCTAGTTCTCCCTGTATTCTGTGAGATCTAACCTTGCTAATCAGTCTCCCATCAATGAACACAGGTGTTTAAAGAAACACAGAAATTACTGACAAAGCTCAGCAAGTATGGCAGCCGTTGGACCAAAGGGTCTGTTTCCGTGCTATAACATCTCTATGATTCTATGACTCTATCTGGGGAGAGAAATGAGAGTTTAGTTTTGGGTCGAGTGACCTTTCCTCAGAACTGAGGAACAGTCACTCGACCTGAAACATTAACACTGATTTCTCACCACAGCTACTGCTAGACCTGCTGAGTTTTTCCAGCCATTTCTGTTTTTGTTTCTGATTAACAGCACCCATAGTTCTTTCCATGTTTAATCATTCAAAGGTTAACATTCATATCAGTGCAAGAAACCTGGAGAGTTGACACGATGTATTGAGCCTTAATCAGGATTCCCACATATATTTACACCTATGCAGCATCAATAGATAGCTCTGTTGAGGCACGATCTACTCCCGATAAACTTTGATTCTGTTGCCTAACAAAAATGTATCTATCGCTACCTCTAGCCAGACTTGCTTGTTTTCTGAGGCTGTCTCCCACCTTGCCTCCAGAGGGAAGACAATCTCCCTAGGTGTCCTTACAGACCACACTGTCACATCCTGGCATGCACCAGAGGTTCTTGCTGGTGCCTATCCACATTCAGACTCTACCAGTAAGATTCCTGGACTCTTATCCCTTGTGTCTTCCACCACACTCCCACACGGTCTCCTTAAAAAGCAGAGCTAATTGAGACAGGTCCACGTCGTCATTATCAAGGCCAAGGGAAACCTGGGAGTCGGAGGCAAGTGTATCAGCTGGATTCAAAAGCTGCTAAAACTTGTGGTCCTAAAACTTCCACATTGCCAGTGCACTGTTGGTCCTGCCTCCTGTGACCAGGTTTGGAAGGCACATTGCAACTTCGCAACTTGAACATCCACAACCATGAACCCATAACTGGAACTCTTGGCTAATGAGTAATGATCAAAACAATTAATAACTCAGAAGCAAAATGCTACATTTTTGATCATTGCATTTGAGGTTTAAACACAGATTTACTTTCATTTGTTTGATCGGAGAGCATTGCACTGTACAACAGTGTATCAGTAATTTTTCCAACATCAGCTTTTTAGTAAATGATTTTACACAGTTGCTATAATGTGTGTTGTTAGAATTAACACACAGACTGTAGCAATGAGCTATACAAAACAGAAAGCCACTGTCTTAATTCCTGCACTGTAATTTCAGAGAGGGAATGAGTAAATGTTGGAGTTCTGTTGCTTCTTATTACTCCTTACTCCACCTTAATCAGGAAAAATAGAAAAGGTCTTTGCTTCTCCAGGCTGACTTTAGGTTTGATCAGTTTCTACACGGTCGGTTTAATTAGCCAACAGAAATTTAGATTATTCGTGTCTACTTTGCCTTTAAAATCCAAATTTAAAATCTTCTCATCTCTCCGTCAATGTAGATTTACAGTGAAAATACTGTAGCTTGTGATGTTTTTCATCATTAAGTGCCAACTGAGCCGAAAAACAACACAAGAACTATAATGGCTCATACAGAACCTCAAAACATCTTGCAATAAAATCATAGCTAGTTAAATCTTCTTGCTGTCAACACCATTCTCCTGTCTTGACTTCCTTATAGTTCAAAAATCATTCTGTTTTAACCTGGAAAAGATCCTCTGACTTAGACAACATATACCTCTTGGGTGGAGAATTCCAAAGTTTCATGTCCATCTAAAAGAAAGAAATGCCTCTTAACTTCCACCATAAATAGAGCACATTTTGTCTAAAAACATTTCCTGGTAGTTCTAGATTTCCCCCAAGACAGGCAACATCCTATCAGCATCTAACCCATAAAACCTTTTCAGAATCATAAATGTTTTAATCAGATCACTTCTCATTCTTTGGGCCTCTCTTTTTTTTGGAGGTTCAATCTGTTCAACCATTCCTCATTGTATAATGTTATGAAAATGATAAACATGGGCTACCGGTATTTAAACAAAAAGACAAAAGACTGTGGATGTTGGGTATTGTGCTAATCACCTAAGAGGGGTTTAAAAAGACTGTAGCTGATTCAACATCCTCAGCTGGATAATGGATTTTAATGTCAATATTGTCTTCTTTCAGCTGATTTTAATACTTACAATCTCCATAGGCTAAAGTGACTTCTGAAAAGGACAAATACTGACCTAAAATGCCTGCTATGATAACCTGGCCAGGTTGAGTCAAGCTCATGAAACTGGTAGTAAACTAGGATCAGTTGTAAATGAAATAAACATCATTTTAAAAAAAACATTGAAACTCAAATCTATATTTCTTGGTTGATTTGCAACTTTCTGAAGTCACTTGCAGATCAGCCAGTTTGAAAAATGAATGATGCCAAACACCAGAATTCACAAAAGCACTGTATTCAGGCAACAGCTTTTGAACAGCAAAGCAGGGGCAAAAAAGAAATATGAACTGATATCAGCAAGAAGCTGGAAACCTTTTGTTCTCTGTCTCTCAACCGTCAAGTCTGCCTGGTGAAAATGCAGCTTATAACTATTCATTGAGAATTCAAGGAGATCTAGCAAACTTCACCAATACTGAAGAAACAGGACTACTACCAAACAGTTTGGATTCAGATCATTCTTACAAGTCAAGGACTCTCACAAAATTGAACTGCAATGGCCTTCATTTTCATGTCTGGATGAGAGGTGTTCTCTCCACTCCCTTCTGTTTAAACCTACAACCTGTTTTTTGCAACTGATGTCACAATTTTATTATTTATGGGTTTGAGGGTAGTAAGAGAATAAAATTAATCTTTCATTCAAGGGAACCAGGTAATTGGTTTCTTCAATTATGCTGTAATTAGTAATATTTTAATTAAACTACGATTGCTGTGTGTTAAAAAAGATCAGAATCAATTAAGAAGGGGTTAACAAGAGTGGAGCTGCTTCAATATCTTAAACTGGTCAAAACAGCCATCATTCACTCAGGAATCAAATTACTTAACCCTCTTGGAACTGATTGTAAGCATTCTCCTCCCTAAGTAAAGAGATCAAAACTGTACACATTACTCCACATGTGGTCTTGTCAGTGCACTGAACAATTGCGCCAGGTCTTCCCTGCATTTATATTCTATACCCCTTACAACAAAGCTGTTTTTGTAGATTAATAGCAGCTGTTAGACACTTCATCTTCATACTACCTATAGCAGTATGATAATTAGTGCGCATTTTGTAATTCCAGGAGTCCATGCACTCATCCCAGTGGCTCTGGAAGGTGCTGTACGTGTTAATGAAATACATGAAATTGAGTTTGGAACTGGATTTGCGTACAAAGACCATCTATCAATGCAAGTTGGCAATATGGAAAGTGCCTTGCTGGAAAAGATTGTAAGTGTCCTTTTGAAAGGGAAGACATAATTGTTCAACATTCTGTAGAGTTCTGCAAAAAAGAGTTGAGGTTACCACAAACGACTCTCCTTCTCAACCTCTCCCTCACCTGAAGCATAGTGAACCTCAGCTGTGTCTTTATCTCTCCATTGAGAAGAGTGTCCCTATGGTCTAGTAGGATTATGGTAACTTTGCCTTTATAAATTTCTATAAGAAAATGAAATTTCAGACAAAGAAGTCCCAATCTTAGTTAATTATATTAATGATTGATGATAATATCGGTCCAATCAGTAGTAATTTATTCTGTTGAAAAATCAGCTGCTCAGTGAAGTTTCAAAACATTAATTATCATGAATGGATTCATATGCTTTTTCTAAAATTGTGTCAACTGAATTAACAATTCTATCCTTTTTTTTGAAAAAACAAAGAGAGCAGTTGCGGAAAAGCGATGTTGTAATGTAAATTGCATTTGCACTGGAGAAACAGGAGGATACGGAGATGCTGGAAGAAACGGGGATCCGGTAAGATGTCAAAACAAGCAAATGCAATGTCTATTTTCCCCCATTAAATTGAAGGATTATAGAATATAAATCTGCATACATTGCCACTTTTCGAAATGAATCTCACATGAATGTTTTGACCTCCGTATTCAAACAAACTCACATCATTTTGGAAATGTGTTGAAAGTGGGCTTTAAGTGTAGTTAATGGAACAGGATCAGACACCATTCCAAAGGACAAGACAGATTCAGTTACATTCTTGTCATGGGATACAGTTCGGCTTTTAACAGTAACATCTTGCAATAGAAACGACAGAGCATTTATCTGAAGAAAAGTAGTTAAATTCCACTAAAGTAGATGACTTTAAAATGAAAGAACTTCCCCATGGACTTCATCAGCATCGATGACGTCTCTTGGTTTTCCGTAGTAGGACCACTTACACTTGGAAAGAAGATCCGGAATATTGTCCAAGGGTTTCCCATCTCTGCCATCGCCCTTTTCCCCCTAGATGTGTAGAGGGGAGGCAGAAAGTCCACATCCACCACTGATTTCTCAGCTAAAGATACACATAAGCAGGCATAAAGCAGAGCTAGGTAATACTTTTTTTCCCATTTCCAGTCTACTCGATCCCCTCACTTCACACACCAAACCCCCAAATCAGAACTTTAAACACTACTGAAATTTATAAAAATTGTTATGATCCAGTGAGGAACCATTTTAACATTCACAAAGAAACTTGAATACTTGTTTTAATGAGAGAAATTTGGCACAAGATTTCACATTTTCTTTTACCACACAAACTTTATTATTGATATAAGAATTAAACAGAGACAAAATTATTGTCCTAGCAAAATGGTTTGTTTCCAGAAATGTTATGCAAAACATTTACTTCCCATTTCCCCAAGAATTTCCTTATAAGACAAATCAATCTTAAAGTTTTTTTCTTTCTGTAAGATGTACTGATGTACTGCAAGTGTGCCACTGTACTCTCAAGAATTTTTCTCAGCTATCAGAGTTGAAACATTCATTACCACACCTTGACAGTGCAGGCTGTAGTCCCTCACACTGATAAGGTTTCCAATGTTTTCACAGTATTCTGCTGGTTACTTTCTGTTGCAATAAAACAGACGAAGCATATATTTTTTTCTTTATTCATTCACAGGATAAGGGTATATCTGGCTAAGCCAGCATTTATTGCCCGTCCCTAATTGCCTAGAGGGCAGTTAAGAGTCAACCATATTGTGAGTCTGGAGTCACATTTCGGTCGTACCAGGCGAGGATGACCCTTTCCTTCCCTCTAGGACATGATTGGACAAGATGGGTTTTTTTTTTTGACAATGGATTCATGGTCATCATTTGATTCTTAATTCCAGACTTTTTTTAATTGAATTCAAAATCCACCATCTGCCTTGGCAGCGTTCAATCCCAGATCCCCAGAACATTGCCTGCGTCACTGGATTAATACCCCTAGAGATAGTACCACCAGGCCAATGCCTCCCCACAATGGACAACATTACATCTTCTGTTTCTCATAAGATTCACACTGATGTTAGTCTCACTCACTTATCATGCCGTCAGTGAAAAATTTAGAGTTTTATTCTTTTTTTTAATTTTGTCTCAGTGAGATGCAAACCACAAGATCCAATTTGCAACTAAAAATCTCTGCCAACAAACAGACAGACAAATTGAAACTGGAAAGAGTTTTTAATCTCTACCCTTCTCAATGACAACATAGCCTGCTCTGGTGTTCTCTCAAACTGACCTTCAAGCCAATCATCCCTCATTTACAGTTTCTCCAGATACTTAAACTCAGCCGTAGTTTTGTCACTCTATCTTCTCTTTTCTGATGCTTTAACATAACACAAAAAAATGAATTGCTAAAACTAAAATTATATTCAAACCACCAACCATGAATTCGATAATTGTAGTTCAATATAAAATTTATTTTTGCATTGAAACATCAGTTTGTTTTGCATTCTAAGATTAAAACATACATTTATAATTGTTATTAATTACTTATTGGATGTGTCATTATTGCAGGGAAATCCTGGCCAGCGTGGACCCACTGGCTTTCCAGGACCAGAAGGGGATATGGTGAGCTCGCTTATTTTCTGTCATTAGTGGGGAAGTTTATTGGCTTTTAATTTATATCTGTGTTCTTCTGGTTTACAATGTTAATGGATTGGGGATAACAGGTTTATCTGACACGACAATGGCTAACATTATCAGTTTAATGATATTTTGATTAGTCCTTTGCCCTTATAAAGGATGCTAGTACGATAAAATGTGATCAACTTCTATATTTTGGCAACATACAGCAAATCTGGATTCTTACATTCCCTTTATTGACATTAAAAGGAGCTTAGGAGCAATGGGACTCAAGCTGCAGGATCAATCAGCCAGTCCCAGTCAACATTCTGATGCAGACAATGTGCAGGGCACAAAGTAAACTTTCTTGCATTACACTGGAAGTGAAGCTTTATTGTATTTCACAGGGACCAAGAGGCCCACCAGGTATCACTGGTACTCAAGGATTCACAGGATGCCAAGGTTACAGAGGCAGAAAGGTAAGTAACTGTTCAATTCATCTCTTACATCAGCAACCAAAAGCATGCTCCAACTTTTGCTAATTATATTCTTACAATTGTGCATTATGTTTCAGGGAAGGTCAGGTTATCGAGGAATGAAGGTAAAATTGGTTTATTTACTCCTCTTCCATTCCAGTGTCACACAAATACTTCCTGTTATCTATCGTCTGATTTTGCTACTATGCTAATACCCAATATTGTTGCTGTAACAGGGTAGCGAAGGGACCTGCGGTATTGATGGAATTCAAGGAGAGCAGGTAATTGGTGATAGAAAGTTGTCAGAATTCACTTTTCACTTTTATGTGCATGTGTTAATGCAAGATTGTGTTTTCACAGGGAGAGGCTGGAGAGCCTGGACAGGCTGGGGAACATGGGAAGCCAGGATATCTGGTAATATATTTTGTTGGCATTTCCTGACACTCAAATGAAACTTGACCCAAAGAAACTTGTAATCATTGCATATCTTTCAAACTGTCCCATTCATTTTACTTTCAGGTGCAGCATTTAATTTGTCCTTTCTTAATTAAGTAGTAGTCATAAAAAGTGAAAGCTATTTGAAATCCCATTACTGAAGAGTAAAGTTCACTGATTGTTGTCATTAATCTCTGGAGAGACACTGTTATGCCTGTGTGATTTTGTATCTTAAGCTCTCACAAAGTGTTGTCACTCTAGTAGTAACATGGTATGACAATGATAGACTAAGACTTTGCATAATGGAGATTCACCTCTTGTGGTACAGTGGTAGTATCCCTACCTTTGGGCCATGAGTCCTGCATTCAAGTCCCACCTGCTCCAGAGGTGTGTCATGACTTAGCTGGACAGGTTGATTAGGAAAATATCTCAGGCCTATATAAACAGACACTGACTAAAACTGGGATAGGAAGTTTATGTATCAACTGTGTAATTTTGTAATTAAATATAACATTGAGTAAAGATTGGCACCAGTTTAAAATAGGCTATTTTGGCACAGTGATAGTGTCCCTACCTCTAAACTAGGAGGCTTGTGTTCAAGTCCCACATGCTCCAGAGTCACGTCATGACATCACTTGATGAGAAAATATCAAGACATTATATAGAGAAACTGCATAACTGTATAGGGATGTATGCGAGTAGTGCATTCAAGTGAGTATATAGTAGAATTATATGATTTTATTTTGCATTATGACTACAGTAAAAGTCTATTCCTCAACTTTAAAATAATGTAACTATCAAAATTACATTGCAGTTTGATATATTTATCTAACTACTGCAGAAGGTAGTTGCAAAGAAATGTTACTTTTCAAAGTAATGTTCTAACACTGCAGCCTTCATGGGAATAATCAAACGTTTTATCTTAGGGTAAGAAAGGCTCGAAGGGAGACATGGGTGAGCGTGGTCTACTTGGATTACGTGGAGACCCTGTAAGTAAAATGATATGGCCCTGTGAGATACAGAGGAACCTATTTAACTCAGAATGGATACTTTGTGAATACAAGTCGACAATCCTTTTTCCAAAACACTTGGGACCAACTGTCCTTTGGATTTCGGAATTTTTCGGATGAAAGGTTAAATGACATTTTCATAGTAAAATACAAAAAAATAATTACCGAACAGCAGACCCACCTGTGATTATGACTAGCCCCGAGGCAGGATTGATGCCTGCCAGTGGTAGACTACGCCACTATGTCACATCTGAGTGACATGGGTCGAGTGGGTGTGGAATTGTATTAACTGTTTGCACGCCAAACAACCTTGTTAATGAGAAAAAAAATTCACAAAAAATACTTTGGATTTCTGATTTTTTTTTCAGATTTTGGATAAAGGATTGTCCACCTGTAATATGTTGTCCCATTGTTCATTATTTTCTAAGGGTTCATTGAACATTCAGGAATCAAAAACAATGTATAGTTGAATTTCCAAAAGATGAAACAGTACTGACTCATAAACATTCCCCTCAACCATTCTGCAAGCTTAATGACATTTCAGGAAAAGTTTTGTTTGTACAACTGTAATTAGCCTTGTGCCTTTGGGAGCCTGTTTTTCATAGGAAACAAGTTTCAAGACAACTAATTAGGAGACTGCCTCTGGAAATTATTGTTGCCTCACTCCAGTGGCAGCAAGCTTTGGTTTTGGATCCATACTTGATCCTGACATCATGATCCTGAAACCTGAAATAAAATTCAGTTCATTGAGCTCAGCCAGCAGCAACATGGACTTGCCAAAGTGTTATCTGGTACTGGGCTGCAAGGCAAATCTAAAACATATATTCCTCTATGTATTCTGAAAACATTCTTTCCTGATAAGACAATTCTTGTAGAGTTCTGTGATGGTAAACAATAAACAATTAGGTTTCACATCAATACTAGCCTTAATTACTAATACTTATGTATCTCAGAACACAGAGTAGGATAAGCAGCCAATGTATTAGTCCATTGTAACATCAAGTCTCATGAATCTCAGTCATTGAAATGGCTTTGTGATTAGCTCTTCTCTGTCATGAACATGCAACATAAAGAACTTGATCATGTACCAAATTAATTGGCCATTTGACATCACAACACATTGGAATACTTAAAGATACATTGTTTCATAATTCTGGATCAAGTCCAGTCCCAAAGTCTTGTTTTTTTTTTGTTAGTTTTTTTTATTCACTGACTGAAATGGGAGGGTGAACGTGAGAAAGAGTGAACTGTTTTGCTCTGAATCATTGCAGTGGAAAGAGGTGTTGGAAAAAGAGGAGCCCAGAGGGCTGTAAACCCAATGAAAAGGAATCTTGATTGTTGTTGACTGTGTAAACTGCGATCCAGATTAGATTACAGTGTGGAAACAGGCCCTTCGGCCCAACAAGTCCACACCGACCCACCAAAGCGCAACCCACCCAGACCCACTTCACCTAACACTACAGGCAATTTACCATGGCCAATTCATCTAACCTGCACATTTTTGGAGGAAACCGGAGCAAACCTACGCAGACACGGGGAGAATGTGCAAACTCCACACAGAGAGTCGCGTGAGGTGGGAATTGAACCCGGGTCTCTGGCGCTGTGAGGCTGCAGTGCTAACCACTGTGCCACCGTGCCACCCAACTTTCTGTATGTACATGTGTCTGCTAAAAAACAAGAGTTCACTTTAGTTCTGCTGGTTCTCTATGGAAAAAGTCATTTCTATTCTGTTATTATTTAAAGGAAACAATCATAAGATTTAAATAAGAAAGGACACTTAAGCAGCAAAATCAGCAAATTTTGGAAGTGTGCACCAGGTTTGCCCAAATCTGTAAAATGAGGGAAAGTCTAATGTTAGATCCTGTTTTTGAAGGAGGGGAAGGAATAATTTACTTTAAAAAACCATTAATTATTTTCTCTCTTTTCATTTAAGGGCAGTCCTGGTATTAATATCAACACACCAGGTGAAAAAGGCAACAAAGGAAATCCAGGACTACAGGTATGTTTACCAACTTTCTATGCTATTCCTTCGGTTGGATTTTATGTGACAGCAAATATGTCCACCTAATTGAGGGAGAGGCCACATGCCATGCTCCCAGCAGCAAAAGAGTCACCCATTGTGATTAAATTGCAGGGTGGATGGAACTTGTATGCGATTCCCAGTGCTGGCGAGCAGTTGGGGAATTGCTGGTTTCTGATTGCATGGTAGTTCTTGGTTAAAGTCCTGAATCCCAAGTAAGCCCGATGATGGGCTTCTAATCATCAGAAAGGGCACTTAATGCCACCATAGAACTCTCAGGTTTTCTCCAAGTGGGGCAAGAGACCCTTGTCAGGTTGATTAAATTCCAGCTATATATTTATCGTGCATCATGTTATCATTTGGTATCTTTTATTGAGCAAAATCATGATTTAAACTACACATTGGTCGTACAGTGAGTTAGGGAGTACACTGTGTATGCTAGTATAGTAGTTGTGTTACTGGGATGGTTAGTTAAAAGACTAATTAATCCAGAGATTGTGTGGTCAATCTCCACCATGACCTTTTGAAAATGTCTGGAAATAAGAGATTTTTTCAGAAACCATGTTTTTTGTTTCAGTGTCTTTCAATGAAGGGAACATCCCTTTCTTTCCTGATGGTCTTTAAGTGGAAACCAATGTGATCTTCTGACCACCCACTCACACCCCCCTAAGATGGTCATTCTACACTTCTGTAATACTGCCTACTCTGCCCCAGCTTTGGCTCATCTGCTGAAACTCCCTCATTTGTGCTTTTGTGACTGTTATCTCTAAATCTGGCCTTCCTCCCTGTTCTATCCTCAGTAATGTTGAAGCCATTTAAAGACCTGCTGTCCATGTCCACACCAATATTTACTCATGAATCACCCATCTGCACATTGATGGACATTGACTCCAAGTCAAGCAATTCTATAAGTTTAAAATTTTCATCTTTGTTTAAAGTCCCTTTGTGGCCTTGTCCCTCACTCTTTATATTCTCCCGTAGTCTCATAACCTTTCAGGATATCTTTGCTTCTCTATCTTGAGCTGACCTCTTGTACATCTCCCATTTTGTTTTCTCCACTATTGGTGGCCATGACATTTGTTGCCTAGGCAATTAGCTCTAGAATTCCCTTTCCAAACTTATTTGTGTCTCTACCTGTCTCTGCACCTTAAAGATGTTCCTTAAAAACCAGTTCTTTGACCAACATTTTAATCTTTTCCCATGATTGGATGTTGCTTATGTGTGACCCCTGTTTCAAAACTCCAGGGTTGTGTCTTAAATGTGGCCACTCAGTTACCTTCTCAGGACAACCCAGGATGGGCAAGAACAGGTGGCTTTGTCAGTGATATCTCTTCCTGAGAATGATGAATAAAGTCAGAAAGTTGGGGGGATATATTGTTCGAGCACAACATAATCAAGAATTTTGGGTAGGAAAATGAGAGCCATGGAATCCCCAAAATCATGTTCAAACTTAAATTGGTCAACTTCTTTTAAAAACATTGTTTGTTTCCCATCACTACTCTGCCTCCACCAACTTTCGGCCCAGCTCTCTATCTGTCAGGTTTCTTTGGCTTTACATCTTTGGAGATGTTCCCCTTAATGGATCTACAAGTGACAGTTCACCTTCCAGTGCCCTGTCCAACTAGAGAAATTGGCACAGCTAGCACAGACAGAGCCAAACCCAATTTAATCTGCACACCCACAGTTACATTTGCTGGAGTAGTTACTAAAAACCAATCAGTAGCTCAGGTAACTTTTTTGCTTAAAACAGGACATTGTATCTAGCTACTATGCTCCTGTAAGTGCATCAGTAAAATCAACATCACTCTGTACAAACATTTATCAAACTTTTTCAGATGATGCAGCTCCTCATTGCATCAATCATTGCAAGATGACAGACGGTGATAAGATTGACACTATTGTATGGGCATTAGGCTTTAATTTGTTGCACTGTTTAAATTTAAAAAAAATTATGACTTCAAACTTCTGGAGTGTAGCATTGGCCACTGAGCGCTCAAATCAAGGATTTGAACACATGATTCACTACTTCCTGTAGCTTTTTGTTTTGTCTATGTGCATCAGGCCAAGAGGATCCTTGTCCTGAGAGCAAGATGTTGTAAATTCCACTCTACACAGTCAATAGTAGTGGCTCTCTAATGTCATGTCATGACAGAACAAAGAGTTCAATAAGAATACACCAAAATAATTGAGGAATCAAGGCAAATGGCAGGAAGGCTCATTAAAATGCTGTAACATTCTGGACCTTGCAAATTAATATTCTGTTGACTAGTTTCAGGCACTGAATAAAAAAATGTTTGTATTTAAATTGAATTATTCACAATCTGAGAACATCACTAAGTACTTTACAACCAATGATGTGTAGCGCCTTTAGAATGTTGGGAAAATAAAAGTCAATTTGTGCTCAATCAACGATGTCTTAGAAACCACATAATTGGTTTTAATATTAGTCAAGAAATGAGGGTGACCTTCTCCATTCATCTTGAAAATAACACCATAAAGTAATTTATATTCACTTGAGATGGTAGCTAAGACTTCAGTTTAACAATTTAACCACAGGACTGTGCCTCAGACAATCTCAGCACTGAACTAAAGTGGAAGTCTGGGATGTTCTGAGTACACCTCCAGACTGGGACTTAAATCCCCAGACGTTTTAAGAGAGACGCCAAGTGAATCACAGCAGACAGTGCTGTGGAGATTTATCTGTAATTTCAACAATAGTTCCTGCAGACTTTTCTGTGCCTGGACAGCAAAGTCATCAAATGTATTCTTCTGTGTAATGAAAGGGATCATCATTGGTAAATTGCTGAATGAACTTAAAATGGTTGGAGGGGGGAAAAGAAGCTCCTGTACTATTTTCAAAATAGAGGCTTCAGTATTTCCCCAGTATCAGCTAACATTCTATGCATAAATCTTTGGACTGGAAGTTAAATGCACAACATTCTGTGGACAACACGGTGGCTCAGTGGTTAGCAGTGCTGCCTCACAGCATCAGGGACCCAGGGTTGATTCCAGCCTTGGGCGACTGTCTGTGTGAAGTTTGTACATTCTCCCCATTCTTAGTGTGTATGCTCCAGTTTCCTCCCACAGTCCAAAGATGTGCAGGGTAGGTGAATTGGCTGTGCTAAATTGCCCATAGTGTTTGGAGATATGTAGGTTAGGGCGTTAGTTGGGGTTAATGTAAAGGAATGGGTCTGGGTGGGTTACTCTTGCGAGGGTTGGTGTGGACTTGTTGCGCCAATTAGTCTATTTCCACACTAAGGATTTTATGATTCTGGTTCAGGCGAGAGATTGTTGAAAGTCTTATTCTTAACTACCAGAAGTTTTTATTCCTGACAAGATAATTATAAGATATAAAGGTGGCTACTCATTCTGATCTGATCAGGATATTTCAGAGCAGATTATACAAACTCTTGAACAAAGACATTTATAGGGTGTGATTAGCAAGTGAGAAAGACACAAGTGGTATCTTTGAGCAAATATGTCTAATATGGGCCTGACATTGTCCAATCTCAACAGGCCTTGTAACTGTGCAGATACTGTTATGACTCAATGGGAGACAAATATTGATCTGAAATAGTTATTATCTGCATTTATAACATCTTCTCTGAGTGTTCTGAATCATTGGAATTATTTTCCACAGATGGCTGGATCAATGAGAATATTCAAGGGTGAGACAGACAGATAATCAATAAGGAAATGAAAGCTTATAGGGAAAAGGCAGGACAGTGGAGTTGGTGATTATCACATCAGCCATGATCTCATTGAATTGCAGAGCAGACTCGATGGGCTGAATGGCCCATTGCTGCTTCTATATCTACTTGTACAACTTTTCCACAGTTTGATTTGTTCTGAATATAGTAAAAGTAGTTGATGAAATGTTCAACCAGCAACTGAATACAGCTTTGACAAAGGTAGTCTTTTTAGGGATTGTGAAGCAGTTCCAGTTGAAGTCCCAAGAACACCAAATTTATTTTATTGCAATTTAAAAAATAAGGAATATCTCAGCTTCCTGTTGGCACCTGTTTGAATAACATTCTGAGGGAATACTGATTTTAGAATGTAGCTCAAATAACACTGCAATCTTATTTTTCAGGGTGAAGCAGGAAAACCTGGTGAGGATGGAGTTGCCGGTGCACCAGGCAATCGCGTAAGAGAATCTACTCCTTAGTGAGATAATGATATATGTATTCATGTAACAGTTAAGGATGGGCTAGTAACTGAACAACTTAGGGCCAAAACTCCTTCCGTCCTTGTTAAAAATTCAATAAATTTCCACGATGTGTACACAGTGCTTTAGGGGATTGTCACGATAAGTGATTTTCTGTGAACAGTGAAAATAGTTAGCTGCACACGCACAATGTGTGAAACATGCAGTATGCAGATTTACCCCAGAAAAGCACGAGTGAGTGAACATTAGAGCCACAGAGGGCAAGAGGATATGGAGGAAGAATCCTGCGGAGAAGTAAATACATGGTGGACACAACGGGACTTGACTCTCGAGAATTGTAGACAACATGAAAGAAACCAATGATCAAGGATTAGATCCTGTTTCATGTTCCCCTTGAACAATAGATTAATGATATAAAAGTGGGGAAGAAAATGGATTTTAGCTTATTAATGTCTCGGTGAAAATCAATGAACTAAAAACCTGATCACAGGTCCATAGGTGAGAAGAAGTATCACATGTTGCAATCAAGATAACTTTGGCATCAAGAAGCAAATAACTTGCTTTCATCTATAAATTGCATTTATACATACCACTACTTACCTGAAACAAAAGAAAAAAAATCATCAACATGAATTTTTATATATTCTCTTCTCGTGAATCCCAGACTTTGCAAAGAGTTTTTCTCATATATGCTATCTAGTTTTTTTTCATTCATATATGGGATGAGGGTGTCACTGGCTGGGCCAACATTTATTGCCCATCCCTAATTGCCCAGAGTGCAGTTACGACAGGTCAACCCTGATATCAAGCTGCCAATAGCAGAAAGTGACAAATTCCTCAATGTCTAAGACACAAGTACAGTCCAGAACTCCAAACGAGCCATCCCAGCAGTCAGCCATGTTGCTGTACAATGCTACATTCAGAGTCTCGTTGAAACTTTGCATAATCAAGAATCCCATTGATCCATGGATCCCATCTACAAAATCTTACCAGTGAGCACTACAAGAAGATTCAATCCCTTTGAACTCCAGACATTTACAGTACAGAATAAACTCTCTCAACTTCCCAGCTGCAATTTTCCAGAGATCTGTGTACTTTTATAGAAATGTTTACTTCTGTCCATTTGTGCAAACAAAGAAGGTCAGAACTTAGTTAATATTGGTTGCATTGCAAAGTGATTGAAGTGCTTGGCAGTAAGTTCCTTATCTTCAATAAGTGGGAAGTGATCCGGCAGAACACAACAACATCAGTAGAACAATTCATCTATAATAGACTTAAAATTGGGCAGTTTCTGGATACTTTTAATGACCCAGCTCAGAGATGTTATTACACGCATCTGAAGTAAACAGGATTTGAACCCGGGCCTCCTGGCACAGATTACAACTGTACCACAGAGCCACCTTCATTGGGCAGCTTCAATAACCAGCAGCCAACCCCTTTACGCAAATAGCACGGATTAAAAAAAGCTTCATTTTTTTCTGGTTCACTCACTCAGTGGAAGCCACTGGCTGCAACCTATTCATCATGTTATCCTACTCCTCATTACACTTGTCATTGAAGGATGGCAATACGTTGGTGACTGCAGATTGCTTGTTGTACAGTCATTTTGTTTGAACATCTTATTTTTCACACTGTTGAATTCCCTCTCTGATTCTACTGGGACAAGGAGAAACGACTTCTCTTGCCCAGCCAAAGTGTTTTGTTTTACATATTAAATAAGCTTAAATGTGCTTTTGTTTTACATATTAAATAAGCTTAATGTGTTTTTCTTAATTTTCTTTAGGGCCCAGAAGGTCCAAGGGGAATGCTAGGCACAAAGGTGAATTTGATCTTAACATTTTACATGGTTCAAAAATTGATCCATATGTGTTTTTATTTGTATTTTGTCACATGACGTTAACAAGAATTGTTAAATATATTGTTGAATCTAATTCAGATTTGAGTTCAATACTTTGTTAGACCTCTTAATTATCATGAACCACATCCACAACTTGTTCAATAACTTCCCACAGTGTCATGATTTGGAGATGCCGGTGTTGGACTGGGGTGTACAAAGTTAAAAATCATACAACACCAGGTTATAGTCCAACAGATTTAATTGGAAGCACACTAGCTTTCAGAGCGTTGCTCCGAAAGCTAGTGTGCTTCCAATTAAACCTGTTGGACTATAACCTGGTGTTGTGTGATTTTTAACTTTCCACAGTGTGATATCATTAGCAGTATTTAAAAACCTGATGTTGTGCTGTAGGTGTTCTAACATTACTGAATCCAAACTGATTTTAAGGCATTAAATTATAAGTATTGAATAGGCTTGACAGGGACTGGCTACAGCTTTTTAAAGTGATTTCAGAGTTGCAGTTCACAAATACTACATGAGCTAATGATTCATGATAGCCACTGATGCATCAGTGACCAATCCTTTTAACCCCAGCCTACAACAAGCCTGTAGGAGAACAGCAGAACCAAACAATTTATAAAACAATACAGAAGCAGGTTAGTGTTGCCTTCTTGAGTAAGTTTTGAAGTGCCAAATGTCCACAGGTTACCCAAACATTTTTAAATCCGCTTTATTTTGGATGGAGTTGTACTGTAGGCGACTGAAGGTAGATTGACCGTCTCATTATGTGGATATATATACTACTTAGCTTTAGTGCTGTTAATGCTAGTTGGTTCTGTTTGTACATGATACAGAAGAGACTTTTATAATGTGATATGCAGCCCTGTTTGTATCTGTGCATAAATGAAACATATGCGTTTGGCAGTGTAACTGCAGATGTGCCTTCATTAGAGGTGGGTTTAAATTTGGGAAATTTTATATGAAATGAGTATTATTGATGTGCCATACATTATAAGATCTATAAGAACTTCTCATACAATCCCTACAGTGTGGAAGAGGCCATTCAGCCACCAACCCTCCAAAGAGCATCCCATCTGATACCCATAACCCTGTATTTACCATGGCTACCCCACTGAGCCTGCACATCTCTGGACACTACTGAGCACTTTGCCATAGCCAATTTATTTTCAATTGAAACCAAAAGATAGAAACTATCCTGGATGACTAGTTTTCCCCTGGAATTTATATTCTTGTCAAATAATCCTAATAAGTGCCAGATGAAAAGCTTCACCAAAAATTTAGTTATTAATTATATTTTAATGAACTAACGGAAATATAGTTTGCCTCTGTCCTAATTGAGGGCCCTAACTTAGTGGGCGGCACGGTGGCACAGTGGTTAGCACTGCTGCCTCACAGCGCCTGAGACCCGGGTTCAATTCCCGCCTCAGGCGACTCACTGTGTGGAGTTTGCACGTTCTCCCCGTGTCTGCGTGGGTTTCCTCCGGGTGCTCCGGTTTCCTCCCACAGTCCAAAGATGTGCAGGTCAAGGTGAATTGGCCATGCTAAATTGCCTGTAGTGTTAGGTAAGGGGTAAATGTAGGGGCATGGGTGGGTTGCGCTTCGGCGGGTCGGTGTGGACTTGTTGGGCCGAAGGGCCTGTTTCCACACTGTAATGTAATCTAATCTAACTTCAGCCTAGAGTGTTTAATAGCTGGACTTGGATATGCAACAGGGTTCCCAGTGTGTTTTAAAAAGTACAAAGTGTGTTTTAATAATCACAATTTCTCCTGGCTTTGTGTTCAGATTTAATGGTTTTATTTAAAGGTTTTGATTTAACCATTGAGATCAGGCTGTGCAAAGCCTAGTTTATCATTTTGCAGCAACATTGTGTGTTTTCTGTTGAGAGATTAATTCATCAAAAGTCGCACCATTAAAACTGGTCTCTTTTCTCGCAAAGGGACAATCTGGGAGCCCTGGGAAGCCAGGTCGTAAAGGAGATCCAGGAATCCGAGGACCACAGGTAACAATCAGTATTCATTGACAATATTCCTGCTGTTACACTGCCACTGCTTTGCTGGTTTCATCGCATGATGTGTTTTTAATATAATTTTGAAAAATTAACTCCAGATGATGTACACAGCTTTGCTGCCTGATCTCGTTTGTCCTGGAAGCCCAGAACATAAATCACCCCAGATGCCATCATATCGTCTCATGGAGATTCGTGTTGTTGAGCTGAGACTGGATGGGACCTACTTCACGTGGTGCAGAAATGGGATCCTTTCCTCATTAAGGCAACACAGGGTCCATTCTAGAGCAAGGCAGTCTTGTTTTAAGTCAGTTGATTTGTTTTCCCAAGACGGGACAGGAGGGGGGGTTAGAAACCAGTATGCACCCCTGTAACATTCACACTGGAGCAGTTCTGAGGGACTGGAACAACAGGTTCAGTCTGCTTCAATTCAAGGGCACATTGAGCGATTGCAAATGGAAAACATGAGGAAAAGCCGCTGATCAGAATTGCACAGCGATAGGGTTAAAGGCTAAAGTTGTGAAACTGGGAGACATAAAGGAAAAATAGTTTATTACTGATTAACAAAAACTTTAAAGCATGATACAAAAAGAGAACAAATTAATTGAGCTTAAAGGAAATTGGAGAGATTCCCTCTGTGTGTGTGTATGTGTGTGTGTGGGGGGAGGGGTGGGGGTAGTGTTGGTGAGGGGCAATGATCAGGGATTCACTGTAAAGAAAGGCAGAATTTTAAAAATGCGTTCAATAGCTTCTTAAGTTGGAACGTGCCAGTTGAACTGCAGAGTATAGACTATAACGGACAAGTTGACTAACAAAAACTGCTGGAGATCACAGCAGGTCAGGCAGCATCCAGGAAGAGAAAGCAAGCTAATATGTTGAGTCTAGATGGCGCACTAAAAATTGGTTTGAGCAGTAACCACAATTTTTGTGCAGGCACACTGAGACTCCTGCAAATGCTGAAATCGAAATGACTCCTGAAAACAAGGCAGGCCCTGGGAAAGGTGAAGCACCAGTCCAGAGGCAATCATAATTGGTAATCTGGAATAGGGTCTGAAGTCACAAACCTTATTTTTTGCCCTCGAAATTTGAAGTTGTAGGAGAAAAAGGAATAAGGAAAAGGGCATTTGGAAAATTATGTTGATTAACTTGCTTGGTTCACTTCCTCAAATTAAAGATTTTCTCTTGGTTTCTAAAACCTGACTGGTTGTGCCAGAAAAGATTGTGAAATAAATACTTGAATGATTTGCTTAGTTGAGTTTGATTTATTGATAGGATTCTTTCCTGGCTTGCAGTTACTGTGTTGTGGTTTATAACCATTACACATAACTCAAAATCTGAAGCCAGAGATTTTCAACAGGATTGGTTCTGTTTTGATTATTATAAATCACAAGCTGTGGGATGATCAGTAAAGCAGGATTTCACTGTCAATTACAATAACTGGGAATAGCTAGAAGAAAAATGACTGTGGATTATTATCTGTATAATTAGTGTCTAATATCTCAATTTACAAGCAACATCTGATTTTATTTTTCTGTCTTTTAAAAGGGAGAACATGGGATTCCAGGATCTAAAGGTCAAAAAGGTGGGAGTGGAAACAGAGGTCAACAGGTTCGTATTATTTGAAACTTGTTAGATGCTCAAGAAATATGATAATGAGAGGACGTGTTGGAAAGGCATAGCAAACGTGTTACGCGAGAGGACAAGACAAGTGATGGTGCTTTGAGTATATGCCATGCATCAGCGCCAAGAATTATAATAGGACTAAGTTTTTAGTAAGGTTAGAACAAAACAGAGGATAAAGGAGGAGAGCTGCACTGGTGGCACAAGTTACAGAAAAGGAGATAATGGGCTGAATGGCCTGCAAAAACATTTTGGTAGAATTCTGTTAGAATTAAAAGTTCATCAGTGGAATAATGGAGAAACAGAAATGAAAAATAGTGATTCAGCCCTTAAGTGCAGATGGGAAAAGGAAGAAAAATGCAAGTGACAAACAGCAGTTCAGAAATTGTGAAAATCTGGTGACTTTCATTGTTAAATAAATTAAATTTGCCTCATTCAGGCATCAAATATGATCTGAAGACTTGCACAGTGTACACCAGGAAGAGAGGATGTTGTAGCTGAAATGTGTTTGGGGACAGCACAATTTAATGTTCATGGATGGGAATTTAATACATCCAGTTATTCCAGAGTAATCAGCAAGAGGAACAGCCGCAGAATTTCACAACGAGTAGGGTTAAAGGCGAAAGTTGTTCAAGTGGGAGACATAAAGGAAATATTGTTTATGACTGATTAACAAGAAGTTTAAAGCATTATGCAAAAAGAGAAGAAAATAATTGAGCTTAAAGGAAATTGGAGAGATTCCCACCGCGTGTGTGTGCTCAGTCCATGAGATGCTTTATCCTAAATATCAAATCACTCCACTTGCTTCAGACATGACCAAATTATCCCTCCCAATTCAGTTAAATGAGGTAAACAAGGTTGGTTCAGATTCCTGGCAACAGGGTTCAGAGGAAAGCAGTTGAAAATACTGAACAGAAACATTGAATATTGTTTCTAATACTTTCAGTGAAAGCTGCATAAACAAAACTGGTATCTGAAATTTATGTAGTGTGCTGAAGAAAGTAAAACATGCCAAAGTGCAACACAGGGTCGTTATCAGACAAAGACAATACGGACGACGCAAGTCCATGACTCCCTCTCATATTCAAATTCCAGAGTCTGCCCTGGAACTATCTGAGTCAGATAAAATGGTCAAGCCTATCAACAGTAGAACACAGTGTTCTTTCACCTCCTTTTTACACCACTGATAGCATGCAAATACATTAATCACTCCAATTTCTATCAATAGCAACAAATACTATTCACTTTTCTTCCCTTTCATTTCCAAGTATTACTCGCTCCCATGATCACTTGAAGTTATGTTCAGACGAAGACTCATATTGAATTCAAAGCATTTCTCTCTCTACAGATGCTGTTAGACAGGCTGAGTATTTCCAACACTTGCGGTTTTTCACTTTCGAACTCCAGCATCTGCACTATTTTATTTTTATTTATTGACAGATTCTCCCATATGTGCAGATTCTCAAGCCTGCCTGTGGTTATCCTTCTAAATTGCGTCTCCACCCCGAAGTGCACACTAAATTACAAAAAAGCCTCACCTCATTGACAGTGACTGGCTCAGCTGCGCCTCTACTGGCAATCCTATTTTTGACTCTTGTATCAATTCTACATGTTAGGTTGTGGGCTCTCTTTAACACATTAAGAGTATTTTGACAAGGACTATTCTGAACTGAGATTGGTGAATGGGTTTTACCATCTGAAACAGGTTTGAAATTCTGTGCTTCCAAGGAATTTGGGTGCCGAACCAATTGTTATGGGATCCAGCTGTTAACTTTTATGTGCTATATTCAGTTTAGCCCCAGAAGTTCAACAGCCAACACAGTCTGGTTAGTCACACATCATTATGTGATCTGAATGCATCGCCATCATGAAAACACATCATTGCATCTATCAGTTTGAATACAGTAGATCCCCCCCCCCCCAGCAGCTCCCCGTACCTGTGGGGGAATCATTGTTAAACCTACCGTGGAAGCCCAAAACCATGGACCGGAGCAAACCCATTCATTTCAATGGGAAATTTACCTTCCCGGCGGTCCCCAATCCCTGGTTTCAGAAGGTTCCCTATAATATGTTCAGGCCACAGTAAACTACAGGTAAGTGAAACCGTGGGAAATGATTCTGCAGTTACGGGGATCGCCCTGCACTTTGGTTTCAGCTATTGGCTTTTGTTTTCTTAAGTTCAGTTAAAGGTAGTGGTCACGGCTAGAGTACAAACTTTGATGATTATTCATTTACTGCCATGCCTCATTGGGGTAGCACATTGATATAAAGCCCACTATTCCCAGAATCATTACTAAAGTTAATTAAAACTTCTAAAAAAAACACACACAAGATCCTCCAATTTATCTCATTTCTACACCAAGGTTAACAGAAAGCACAGATCAGGTTTATGACTGTTTATTAAATAGGAAACATAGGGACAGGAGTAGGATACTCAGCCCCTCGAGTCTGCTCTACCATTCATTAAGTTAATGGCTGATCTGTGGCCTACCTCTGTATACATACCTTTGGCCTGTACATCTCAAGACATTCATTTAATAAAATTTATCTATCTCAGAATTAAAATTAACAACTGATCCAGTATCAATTCCATTTATGGAAAAAGAGTTCAAACCTCTCCCACCCTTTGTGTGTAGAAGTGCTTGCGATATCTCTTTGAATAATCTGCCCATGATTTTTAGACTATGCCCCTTCTAGAATCTCCAGCCAGTAGAGTTACTTTGTCTTTACCTTCTGTATCTTTTCCTGTTAATATCTTGAAGATTTCTATCGGATCACCACATAACCTTATAAATTCTCAAGGAGATAGGCCTATATTTTATAATCTCACCTGATAACTCCTGAAGTCTGGGTATAATTCTTGTAAACCTACATTATACTCCCTCCATAGCTGGTACATCCTTCTAGAGGTGTAAATGGACTCTAACTACAGTTGGTTCTGCTATAATGCCGGTTTCCTCCAAAGCAAATTGGCTTTAACACAATTGAAGAACTTAGACCATTATTTGTAGAACACAAACTTTCCTTACCAGTATTGCCTATAACACGACTCCGGCTCCATTAGTTTAAATGGTGCAGCTATTGTGCAATTTTCTTACAACACAACATCGCACAAGAATGGGACTATCACTATATATCTTAACTGACTGTACAGGTAAACAACTGTGAACTGATTAAAACTCTAACATCTTTATAAATCCCACCATATATGAGCACACAGGTAGAATAAAAAACATAGGTGGTGATGGGCTAAAGGACAGACTGGAAAGGAGGTCCAGTGGTACCTGTTCACAAGACTACTGAGGTGACTCAAGCTGATCAGAATGTTGCTTCTTAATCTTCCTTCTCTGCATGCTTTAACTGGTTTACTGGAAGCACAGGGTGAGCAGTTCACTGTTAGTTTTACCTTTAGCGACTTTACACTAAATTTTGAATTCTGACTAGTTCATTAAAATTCACAGCCAGTTGAAGGAACTATGAACTGGTTTGCTTCAGGCTCAAAGTGGATTTTGTTGCACAGATCCAAGACAGCTCCTGAGCTGCTCTGTATCATGTTCATAGCCCTAAGCCATTCAGCTACCTCAGAGTCAATCACATAGTTGTTGGCAAACAGAAGGCCTTTGTCATCAAAAACTGGTCAGTAGTCCATAGACCAACCAACTATATGTTTCCAGCTGAATCTCCATTGTACACATCCTTGGCTCCAGCTTATCTGCACCTTCTATTCCTGCTCCAAACAGCAGCTGTGTAAACAGTATTTACAATGAGTGTCAGACAAATTGTTTTCAAAAAGAAATGCAGAAATCTTTGATTTTAAAGCAGTTCTTTTCCTATTTCAGTCCACAATTAAAAATAGAGAAAAGTAGAAAGGCACGGTCCTCATATTATAAACTGTCTTATAGTCACATGCCTTGTAATGTCAGCTCCTTTTACTAAATGTACTCTAGCTGAGGCATTGGATAATTCAAACCCAATCAAAATTTTCCCTGCTCTGCTAACAATGATCTTCCTGTCCTTGCGTTCATCAAATCGTTCCCTACACTGACTCCTTCACCCATACACATGGCCATGATTTCAATCCCATGATCAGGCCAGTTGTCAAAACCTCTGAGATCTCTCTGCTGTATCAATGTCTGTCTTGTATTTGCCTCTAGACTCAACCCTCCTCCATTTTCATTTTCTCTGTTTGGATAAAGAAACCTTTGATCACTCCTCCCATTCTATTGCTTTTCTCCTGTGAAGATGTTCTTCACAATGACCTTAGTTCTGCCTTCAGTGACTTTACATTAAATTTTGAACATGTTCCAAAGTCTGTCACTCTGTATCACAACAGCCACTTCATGCATTGGGTCCATGGGAAGTAAATCAGAAATGCTAATAATATATGGTCAGCTTTTGTAGTTTATAGCAAGATTTGGCATCAACACTGAAATGCATTCATTATTCTCTCTCCCAGGCTATATATTCCTGAAACTTCAAAATAATGTTTGGGAGTGGAAACAATTCCAAACCACTACTTTCTCAGTTAATTGCTGATCTGGTTTGGCTGTTCTTCAGCACTATTTCCGTTGCTTAAATTGCTTCTCATTAC
This sequence comes from Chiloscyllium plagiosum, assembly GCF_037043375.1. Lineage (NCBI taxonomy): Eukaryota > Metazoa > Chordata > Chondrichthyes > Orectolobiformes > Hemiscylliidae > Chiloscyllium > Chiloscyllium plagiosum. Next base: position 27,355,153 of record NW_028270172.1, on the reverse strand, counting down.
AGTTGATAGCTGCTTGCTACAATTATTGCACTACCTGATGCAGGATAATTTGCTGTGAGAGTCTGCTGATAATGTTGAGAAGTCCCATAACATTACTGAGTGGGCCTTTCCCCTTCCTGAAGGTGGTGAGAATGTGTTATGCCTCATGGTCTTATTTGAGCTACACAGGTAGAGATCTGCCTTAGTTACTAGACCAAAGCAAGACACTGAAGCATATAGAAAAGTTATTTATCTTTGCACTGTTAGCATCTCATTATCCACACTCCTGTCTTCCTTCATACACAAACAATAAAACAGATGCCCCTTCTATGTCATAGGTTAATCTCCTTCAGCTAGACAGGGTATAAACAATCAAGCTCAAACCAGATGTTGCCCTCTCTTCCTTTGGCAATGTTTGTCCAATTCTGTCTCATCCTGAGGCCTTCTTAGAATGTTTTTTCTAAATGTCACTCCTGTTTACCAAGGTGCCAACTGGGATTCTACTGTCATTAACTCTAAGTTGCTGCTAATATGGAGGCATTATTTATCTCTTGGAATTAAAAATTAAAAGTTTCTCCCTGATATTAGTTACCACTGTTATGGACAAGGCCAGGCCCCTCAAAACATTTCAAGAAGGTAGCCCAGACCCTAACTTTGCTATATGATTTCAGCAGGTGTATAGTGGATATTCCAGGAGAGAATCAACTGGTCAGACTACTTAGTTTTAAACAAAAACTGAATTTATTTACAAGATTACTGAATGAAACACAAAGAGCAGAAAACAGAAAACCAAATAACTTGTCCTATTTGAACCCAACAGACTGTCCCGACTTAATGATGCTAATCCAAAATACTTTCAACAATCCCCATGAACACCCCTTGGCATAAAAGGTAAAATCAAACAAGGGTTTACAGGCTTGAAGTTAGAAGGAGAGAGACTCCAGCCTGACCTTGCCCCAGCCACCTTTCTTCACAAACACTGCTGCTGATCTGTCAGAGCTACTAAACTGACCACTCCCCTTTCATTAGGCAAGTTTTTTAAAAAAACTGGAAAGCCTTCTTTCTGTGGCACTATCTGTTAGCTTTAAACAAATGGACCTTAAAATCTATCCAAACTCTCAGACTTTTCAGAGTCTGGGTCATTTACAACCCCTCTGAAAAAGATTCAAGGATGACATCACCTTGCCAGAATGAGCAGCCTTGTCACCCCACCTAACATGCCGGCCTCACATTTTGACTCATGTACACTGATTTAATCTCTGAATAGCACTAAAGGTCAAAATGGCATGGACAAATTTTGATTTGGGGGTCTCTGCATTACAGTGACATTTCTCCAGAGGTCCTTGACTGGCTCAGGGTCCGGTGCAAATGCATTGGGTATGGTTCGAACTCTGCTCCAGGTAGCACCAACACCAACCTTGAGGTTTGCATTTTCAACTAATCACTGTTGGTATCAAGCTAGCACAGTCACTGTTTATTCATGGAAGATTAGGTATATTTCTTAAACCATCAGTCATATGATAGATAATGGATGAATCAATATGCAGATAGGGACAGATAGGTGAGTTTTCAATATTTTAGTTCACCCCAAGATTGTGCACAAGTTAGTTCCAATGCCTGAGTACTTATGAAAACAGAAAAAAAATTGATTTGCCTGTAATACAAAACTGAATGAACTTATTTTCAGATTCTACTTTAATTATTTTGGAAGTTGTACAAGCTGCCTGATAACCAATCAACTATATTACAAGTCATAATTCCAAAAAAAATTGAGGTTGCTGAAAATACTTCTGGAGATCAGCAGTGGACACCAATGACCTGACTTGGTCTTTCTCCAGTTCACATGGGTTATGTCCTTGTTCACATACTATTTCTGTGTATCTTTTAATTGCCAAGAACAAAACAGAATTGGCAACAGATGTATGTTTCACTGCCTGCTTTTAAGATAAAAGTAAATAATTTCATAATGCACTGAAGGTTGAGCAGTATTTTTGTCTGTTAATTACTAACAGGGTCCAAATGGAATTTCTGGTCTTGATGGAATAGATGGAAATCCTGGAGCTAAAGGACGTGCTGTAAGTGTACTTTCAGTTTTAATCCAGTCCAATCCATCATTTTAGAAAAATAGGCTTTATGATTCCATACACATGTTACAGCATATTATCAGGTCTTCAAACAGACCTGTTACCAGCTGGAAATCCTGTTGTAAAAATAAAGGAAGCTTTGGAGTTAATTCCATTGCGTTTTGGCATTTATGTGACCAGAACTCCTTTATCCAGCTTGGAAATCTCATCCCTGTAAGGATGCAGTGTCCTTTTGTTGGATTAAAATTCCATATAAACTTGTAGTGTTGTTTCTCCTACTGTAAGCACAGTGAGTAAATGCCATAAAGGAAATAGGAAAGTATAAAAGGACATGAAGGTATTCCTTTCAGTCGATGGCCCAGTGTTGAGGACATTACGTTGTCACCTTTTATCAGTTTACCTCCAAGTACTTAGTGAATCTCAAATTGTCTGGGGCCACCTACTCCCTCTGTTTCCATTGGTCAATCCCACACATCCATCACGCTGAGGCAAAATTTTTAAATCTCTTCACTACCTTCAGCCCAAAATTCCAAATTCAATGCAGAAGAAAAAATCATGGTCCAGTCACGGATAATGAGGATTTTCAAAATTAAAGACTAGAAACCAAAATTGGATCTTCATGGATGAGACAAAGCAGAGATTTGACCTTTTAAATGGTTTTCCATCCATTCAGTTTGTTCAAAGAAAATTCAAGAAAGCATAGTCTTGGTTTCTCTTGTTTCAACCCAATGAGGGCTATATCAAACACAGGCATTAATGTTAGAAAAAACTTAACTAACAAACTCTACCTCTGATCCACTGGGCAGATCTGAAGAATCAGTTGCTGTTTCATCTCTTCCAATACAATTGTGAAGAACCAATCTTGGCCTCCTGTCTAAAATTGTAGTATCACATATCACCCATTACTAGACCAAAATCAGTCGCTACATTAATAAACATTTTAAACATACTAAAAGAGTAAATCATTGCATACTCTGTTCCAGGAAGGCTTCCTTATGGTTGGGAACTGTTCAGATTGGGTGTTTACTTGCATTACATGGAATGGTTTCGATGAGATAGGTTGTTGGATGTGCCTACTGAATGGAGTGAAGTAGGTAATGTCCACTTCTGCACATGTGGAAGGAGTAGGAAAGGGTTTTACTAATCAGTCTTTTGGGCATTCAATAGGGTCAACATGGAAATCCAGGTACCAAAGGCATCATAGGACAGGCAGGACCTCGGGGGAGCCCGGTAAGCTTCCTTTTGTTATTATTCTAAGTTTTGTTAACAATTTCTTAAAAACAAAATGATAAATAGTCTTGCTCTTAAAGAACTCCCCAACCTCACTGATAACCAGCAATAAAATTGAATCATCAGCAAGTATACAAAGCAAGGTTCCGTTATTATAGTTCCCTCAGAAAATTATAGTGTATGTGTAAAAGTAAGGGCAGAATGTGATCTGGCCCAATTATCTCCAGACTTCTGCACTCTTCTCTAATTATTGTACTGGATCTTGATGCTCTGAGGGTAATTTTTGCCTTTTGCAGTGATGTATAATGAATCGTAATGAATTGGGATCCTTTCATTGAAGTCAGTGAAATAAAGGTCTATGAGAGATGCACCTGTTTAATTCCATCACACAATGTAGTCAATGACCTCATTACCTATGTGCATCAACATTGAGGTTGAATATTTACTAACAAATTATGATGAACATATTCTTTGTCACACAGGGCATAGATGGTGCAAGTAGATTTGGTTCTCCAGGAATAAAGGGAAGAAAGGTAACAGACTATATTATTGACAAATGGAAAATATGACCGGTAATTTGCTGAAACATTATTGGGGCTATAACATCACATCCTCCTGTGGCACACTGGTTGAATAGTTAGTCAATGCACAGGGTGGTAAATAGCTGCCTTATTGCTGAAATATAGGGATTGGTAGTAGTTGCAGAAACAGACGTGCAAGTCCCATTGTCTGAATCAATATTCTTGATCACTAACCACCTGATGAAGGAGCAGCACTTCGAAAGCTTGTGCTTCCAAATAAACCTGTTGGACTATAACCTGGTGTTGTGTGATTTTTAACTTTGTCCACCCCAGTCCAACACCGGCATCTCCAAATCATGACTATTGTTGGTGGCATTCTTAAGTGACACTGTTGAGAAACAATTTTTCTTTTTCAATAACGTTGAAGATATGAATACAGAAGAAAATGCTAAAGGTCAGTATGCTTTCCTGACTTCTGATGTCAAATTGATTACTTTTCCACACCAGAAATAGTCGCATGAACAGAAAGCATAAAAAAGGAAAATGGATAAATATTTTCAAAAGAATAATTTTAAATGTTTGAAGGAAGGTGAGTTCCTTATGAGGGATAGTTCAGGCATTATGTGCTGAATTTTAACTAAGGGATGATGTCCCTGAACCCTGTAGGAAAGGTCTATGACAAATTCATGTGTACTTAGCTGACTAGCCCCACAGCTATTGAAAAACCATTGAGATGTTGACCTAAAAGCTGCTGCCGGAGAGGAGTTCCTATCTCTGCCTGCTGCTGGCCAGTCAATAGCATGTAATGCTCCTGTCCCAGCAGCATTAGTGGGAATAATGTCCTGAAGAGAAGATGCTGATGGAGCCTAATCTTTTACGTATGTCTGGGGTCGTGCTGGGACCTGTTGACAGATCAAAAAGAGAGGTGAGGGGGTGTTGGTTGGTGCATCCCGTTCAATCGGGCATGTTGGGCAGAGTGGTACATTAGACACAAGATGCCCAAGTAGGATATACCGCCTTTCTAACTTAGCTGCTAACCTGGACACTTGACATGGACCATGGGAAAAAGTCCATTGGCAGTTGGGTGTAGACTATTGAGTAACCTTTAGTTAGTCCAACATAGCCCCCACTTAAGGGTATCAATTGCACCATGGGCAAGGCTTCCTTCTCTACAAAGAATAGGCAGGAGATGGACATGGAGGTGAACTTTACTAACCCTTCGCCTGCTATTGCACTTTGTAAAAAAAGTTCAGCCCCAAATTTGTGCATGGCACCAACCCTGCCTAACACCACCCCCCACCCTCAACTCTGCCCAACAGCGCACCCTGCCCCCAACCCTGCCCAATACCCCCTCCCCACACCCAACCACGTTAAACACTGCCCCTGCCCCCCCAATCCTGCCCAACACCGCCCCCTGCATTCAATCCTACCCAACAGTGCCCCCCCGTCCAACACCTCCCCCGGCCCCCAACCCTGTCCAACACCGCCCCTGCCCCCAACCCCGTCCAACACCGCCCCCGTCCCCAACCCTGCCCAACACTGCCTCCGCCCCAACCCTGTCTAACACCGCCCCCGCCCCCGCCCCCAACCCTGCCCAACACCCCTGCCCCAACCCTGTCCAACACCACACCGCTCCCAACTCTGTCCAACATAGCCGCCTGCCCAACACCGCCGCCTGCCCCCCAACCCTGTCCAACACCGCCCCCACCCCCAACCCCTTCCAACACCGCCCCACCGCCCCCAACCCCTTCCAACGCCGCCCCCCCGCCCCCAACACCTTCTAACCCCGCCCCGCCACCCCTAACCCTGCCCAACACCACCCCTGCCCCAACCCCTTCCAACACCACCCCCAACCCCTTCTAACACCACCCCCGCCCCCAACCCCTTCCAACACCGCCCCGCCATCCCCAACCCTGCCCAACACTGTCCACGCACCCAACCCCATCTAAAACCGCACCCCGCCACCCACCCCATCCAACACCTCACCTCAAGTCAGTCCAACACCGCCCCTGCCCACAACCCTGTCCAACACCATCCCCTACCCCACGCAACACCGCCCCCACGCCACCCACCCCAATAACACCGCCCCCCACCCCCAACCCCATCCAACACCGCCCCTGCCCCAAACCCCTCTAACACCACCCCCAACCCCATCCAACACCGCCCTCCTGCCTCCATCCCTGTCCAACACTGCCCCCACCCCCAGCACAAAGTGCGTAAGCCCCCACCGCCCACACTGCCCCCCCAACCCCATGCACAACCACCCCCTCTCCGGGGCAGCCGGACTATTTACCAACAACAGGACTGCACACACGCGCGCGCACATACGCACACACACACACACACGGCGCGCACGCACACCTTTTTACTGCAACCTTTTCACAGGTTCCACCTCTGCCCTGTACAGGACAATGTTGGAGAGATTATCTGGGGAAGGTGGGGGGTGGTGTGGTTTACGGTACACCCCTTTGTAGAACTCCAGAGCAAGTGTGGGGAGAGAGAGAGGGCAGACGGTCAGTCATTTGGAGACAGTGCCTGTTTAATCACTGTAAACAAAAGACGCGATCACTGTTGGAAACACGTCTTTGATGTAATGTTTCTATTGGGACCTCAAGATCTCCTTCAGATAATCCGATTTTTGGATAATTGGTATTCGGATAATCGAGGTTCCCCTGTACTCCCATGAGAGGCGAGGAAAGCAGCAGCTCTGCTAAAATCTCAGAAAATTATTGAATATGTTCACTATGACTGGTCAAATCTAGGATAAGGTCACTTGCTGAGTCATGTAAGGTCATTTTCAGGATTACATGAGTTCTGTTTGAGTAATTATTTTGTTTGAGGTTGCAACATTATTCACCATGCAAAAGTGGAGAAGAATATGGATACAGATTGCAAATACCTATCACAGCTGAATCACTCATTCAACACAACCGTAAGGTTCCGTTAAGAATCTTAGTTCACTATGCATTCAGTTTCAGATCCTACATCCCACTTGAAGTGAATAAGAAACTAGTCTCTAGACAGGATTTCCCCAGCATTTTACTTTAATTTATTCCCTAGGTTCTAAAGTTCATTTAAAGCAGAATGTGGCACATGGTTAATGTCCTTCCTCAAATGCAATAATGTGGATTGGTTGATGATCGCATTTGGTGAACAAAATTCAGATTACTCATCCTGTGAATATGCAAGACTAAAGCATAATCCAATTGTGAAGTTTAAGATGACTAAGGACCATGAGAGGGCAGATAAATGACCAACACCTGGGAATAACTTTAAAATTAGTGTTAGGCTGTTCAAGGGGAGTGAATATAAGGAGGTGTGTGCTAGTCTGATAGGTGAAAGATGCTTGATGCTCAGTAAGGCTGAAACAGCAGACGTTTGAATGATCTTGTCTACAAAATGTACAATATAGGAGACAAGGCAGTAGTGAGTTGGAATAATCTAGTCTGGAGATAACGAAGATACAAATGAGGATTTCAACACTTGACCAAGAGGCAAAGTTAGGCAAAGTTTTGGAAGTGGAAATGAATGGTCTTAGTGGTTGCTTAATTATGTAGTCTGAAGCTATCCTTGGTGTCAACAATCATGACATCAAGCTTGCAGATAATCTTGTTGAACCAGGTAGTTGAAACAGGGAGAGAGATGGAGTTGGTGGCGAGAAAGTAGATTTTGGAGCAGGGACCAAAAACAAGGGATTCAGTTTCCCAATAGTTAATAAGAGGCCATTTCTGCTCATCCAGGGCTGGAATTCTGATAAGATTAATAATTTAGCAACAGTGAAAGAGTTGATGAGATAGAGTTGAATACATAACAAGTAGCAGTGGGAAAATTACACTGTGCTTTTATTCTATTAATATTACTCAGGGTGATGTGTATATAAGAAACAAAGTGTATCCAGGGATCATGAATCAAAAATACTTGATAAAACTAAAATGCAGACTAAACATGATCTAATTATAATAAAGGAAAGCTCTGGGGCTGATGGCTTACTATAATTTCTGTGATCTGCCCTGGAGCGTGAACAAAGAATCAATTGGAATCCAATCTAGTTATTAATTCCAAAGATGGACTTAGAGGTATTGTAAGACTGCATGCAGTTAACACAAAAAATAGTTCATTGGAAATGGATTTTAAAACAGCCCTATGTTTTGCTGCTGTTAAGTATTTTAATCATCATTTCTAATCACCTGTATGCCATTGGGGATTCATATCATTTTTGTCTTCATTAATTTATCTTTAACGTTTTGTTTCTTAACCATTCAAGTGATAATGCGAATGTCTAATTATACATTTTGTTGTTATCTTTTCAATGATACGAGCTGAAAGAGCTTTACAACTTAGTTTTGTACTTACAAAAACAAAACTGTCTTTGTTTTTCCTCCAATCCTTCAGGGGGACGGAGGAGGCATTGGAAGCCCTGGACTTCAGGTATCAGCAATATTTCAAAAGAGTTCTAGTTTTTCCTGTTGTGTGATAAGAAAAGTCCTGATTTTCATTCAATGTTTTTTGTTTCAGGGAGAAATTGGCGAACCTGGTCAATCGGGCAATGCCGGATCCAAAGGAGCAAGAGGAGCAAGGGTAGATGTTCCATTTAAAACATTTAGTTGATCAAAGACACTTGTACATTCTTTTAACAAAATAGAGTCATAGAGATGTACAGCACGGAAACAGACCCTTCGGTCCAACCTGTCCATGCCGACCAGATATCCCAACCCAATCTAGTCCCACCTGAGAAATTTTAAAAACGCTCAAGATTATTTCCATTTAATCATTTTCACTGCCTGGTTCTGCATTGTGCCTGAGCAGATTCATAGCTTACGTGGTGAAACGATGAGAATGAAGAGAATTTTGAACAATTGAAAAGCTGTCACACTACCTCTTTAATAAGTCGTCCAATTGGGTCTTGCAGCAAATTATAGAATTATGTCAACAGTATACAAGTAAAGCAGGGCTACTCATCACAAAATGATAAATGAGGTGATCTGTCGAGATCTAAAATTAAATAGCCTGCTCTCTTTGCTCTTTTTTTTAGGGTGATGCTGGACCTCCTGGTGAGCATGGGATTCCAGGTGATTACGGACCTCCTGGACCTCCTGTAAGTTGGTCAGATACGTGGAGAGATTTACTTTTGCCTTTATCTACCTGCTCTTTCACAAATTCAAAATGAGTGTATTCATTGAATTGATGCCAAAGGTTTTACGAATTATTACCATGCTCCTACCGGCCTACACAGCTGCTCTGTTATTTGAGGGATGAAAATGTGTTGCTGGAAAAGCGCAGCAGGTCAGGCAGCATCCAAGGAGCAGGAGAATCGACGTTTCGGGCACGAGCCCTTCTTCAGGAATGAGGAAAGTGTGTCCAGCAGGCTAAAGATAAAAGGTAGGGAGGAGGGACTTGGGGGAGGGGCGTTGGAAATGCGATAGGTGGAAGGAGGTCAAGGTGAGGGTGATAGGCCGGAGTGGGGGTGGGGGCGGAGAGGTCAGGAAGAAGATTGCAGGTTAGGAAGGCGGTGCTGAGTTCGAGGGATTTGACTGAGACAAGGTGGGGTGAGGGAAAATGAGGAAACTGGAGAAATCTGAGTTCATCCCTTGTGGTTGGAGGGTTCCTAGGCGGATGATGAGGCGTTCTTCCTCCAGCCGTCGTGTTGCTATGGTCTGGCGATGGAGGAGTCCAAGGACCTGCAGGTCCTTGGTGGAGTGGGAGGGGGAGTTGAAGTGTTGAGCCACGGGGTGGTTGGGTTGGTTGGTCCGGGTGTCCCAGAGGTGTTCTCTGAAACGTTCCGCAAGTAGGCGGCCTGTCTCCCTAATATAGAGGAGGCCACATCGGGTGCAGCGGATGCAACAAATGATGTGTGTGGAGGTGCAGGTGAATTTGTGTCGGATATGGAAGGATCCCTTGGGGCCTTGGAGGGAAGTAAGGGGGGAGGTGTGGGCGCAAATTTTACATTTCTTGCGATTGCAGGGGAAGGTGCCGGGAGTGGAGGTTGAGTTGGTGGGGGGTGTGGACCCGATGAGGGAGTCATGGAGGGAGTGGTCTTTTCGGAAAGCTGATAGGGGAGGGGAGGGAAATATATCCTGGTGGTGGGGTCCGTTTGGAGGTGGCGGAAATGACAGCGGATGATACGCTGTATATGGAGGTTGGTGGGGTGGTAGGTGAGGACCAGTGGGGTTCTGTCCTGGTGGCGGTTGGAGGGGCGGGGCTCAAGGGCGGAGGAGCGGGAAGTGGAGAAGATGCGGTGGAGGGCATCGTCGATCACGTCTGGGGGAAATTGCAGTCTTTGAAGAAGGAGGCCATCTGGGTTGTACGGAATTGGAACTGTTCCTCCTGGGAGCAGATACGGCGGAGACTAAGGAATTGGGAATATGGGATGGCGTTTTTGCAGGGGGCAGGGTGGGAGGAGGTTTAATCTAGGTAGCTGTGGGAGTCGGTCGGTTTATAGATAAAATGTCCGTGTTGATTCGGTCGCCCGAGATAGAAATGGAAAGGTCTAGGAAGGGGAGGGAGGAGTCTGAGACAGTCCAGGTGAATTTGAGGTCGGGTTGGAAGGTGTTGGTAAAGTGGATGAACTGTTCAACCTCCTCGCGGGAGCACGAGGCAGCGCCGATACAGTCATCGATGTAGCGGAGGAAAATGTGGGTGGTGGTGCCAGTGTAGCTGCGGAAGATGGACTGTTCCACATACCCTACGAAGAGGCAGGCATAGCTGGGGCCCATGCGGGTGCCCATGGCTACTCCTTTGGTTTGGAGGAAGTGGGAGGATTGGAAAGAGAAGTTGTTCAGGGTGAGGACCAGTTCAGTCAGTCGAAGGAGGGTGTCAGTGGATGGGTACTGGTTGGTACGGCAGGAAAGGTAGAAGCGGAGGGCTTTGAGTCCTTCGTAATGGGGGATGGAGGTGTACAGGGACTGGATGTCCATGGTGAAGATAAGGCGTTGTGGACTGGGGAAGCGAAAATCATGGAGGAGGTGGAGGGCGTGGGTGGTGTCCCGAACATAGGTAGGGAGTTCTTGGACTAAGGGGGACAAGACCGTGTCGAGGTATGCAGAGATGAGTTCGGTGGGGCAGGAGCAGGCTGAGACAATGGGTCGGCCGGGGCAGTCAGGTTTGTGGATTTTGGGCAGGAGGTAGAAACGGGCGGTGCGAGGTTGTGGGACTATGAGGTTGGAGGCGGTGGATGGGAGATCCCATGAGGTGATGAGGTTATTTATGGTCTGGGAGATGATGGTTTGGTGGTGGGGGGTGGGGTCATGGTCAAGGGGGCAGTAGGAGGAGGTGTCCGCGAGCTGGCGTTTTGCCTCAGCGGTGTAAAGGTCGGTGCGCCAAACTACTACCGCGCCTCCCTTGTCTACCGGTTTGATAGTGAGGTTGGGGTTGGAATGGAAGGAGTGGAGGGCTCCTCCTACTGCCCCCTTGACCATGACCCCACCTCCCACCACCAAACCATCATCTCCCAGACCATCCATAACCTCATCATCTCAGGGGATCTCCCATCCAGCTCTGATCTCCAGCATCTGCAGTCCTCACTTTCTCCTGTTATTTGAGAGACACAACTGGTAATGGTTTAACCCTAGGGGAGACTTTGAGAAGGAGCATCCTTCTTAGTGACCTCAGCTAGCACAGGAATTGCACCTACACAGTTGGTATCACTCTGCATTAGCCGTCTGGCCAAGTGAGCTAATCGATCGTAAATAACCTATCCATTAAACAATCATTTATAGCTCATGCTGCTCCTGTCACATGGACAAGTGAACATAGGAATATGAGCAGATGTAGACTGAAATAACTTCACAAAGGCCAGTATCCCATCACTAAATCACCCCTTTATTTACACAGGCACAGTACATGGGCTGTGACCAGCCAGCTCAAATCCTGTTACTAGACTGAGGAGAATTGAGAGTGTTACTGGAAAAGCACAGCAGGTCAGGCAGCATCCGAGGAGCAGGAAAATCGACATTTCGGGCCAGAGCCCTTCATCAGGAATGAGGCTGGGAGCCTGGGGGGTGGAGAGATAAATGTGAGGGGGGGTGGGGCTGGGGAGAAGGTAGCTGATTGTGCACTAGGTGGGTGGAGGTGGGAGTAAAGATGATAGGTCGGAGAGGAGACTGGAACGGATAGGTGGGAAGGAAGATTGACAGGTGGGACAGGTCATGAGGGCAGTGCTGAGCTGGAAGGTTGGAACTGGGATAAGGTGGGGGGAGGGGAAATGAGGAAACTGGCTAAGTGCACATTGATGCCCTGGGGTTGAAGGGTTCCGAGGTGGAAGATAAGGCATTCTTCCTCCAGGCGTTAGGTGGTGAGGGAGTGGCGATGGAGGAGGCCCAGGACCTGCATGTCCTCAGCAGAGAGGGAGGGGGAGTTGAAATGTTCAACCGGAGGGGTGGGAGGGGGGTTGCAGTTTGGTTGGTGCAGGTGTTCAGATTACTTTTCTGATCAGCAGAGAAGCAGCGAATTAGCAGAGAAGCTGCAATTGGAACTGCCTGCTTCTGTGAGGAAAGGAGAGATAATTACAGCAGTAGCACAGCATTGAAACTTGCTGCAGAAACCATCAGAATCTATAGAGATGGCAAGACTTCGATTACAAATAAAGCAGCTTGAGTTAGAGACGAGAGATAAAGAAAGGGCAGCAGAAATGAATCAGTTTGAGTTATGATTAAAACCAGAAGAGAGGGAAAAAGAGAGCAGAAAAAAGAAAAGAGAGAGCTTTTGAACTTCAAAACCTGACACTTAAAAAGGAAAGTCCAGCTTAAAAGGCTGGCGATAAAGGCTGAGGGTAGGCTTAGTGAGGCAGAGAGTGAGGTGGAGCAAGCCCCTGGTAGTCAGAAGCCAAGTGAGAAACTGTTCAAGTATGTTCAAGCATTGCTTAAATGTGATGAGAAGGATGTGGAAGGTTTTTTCATCTCCTTTGAAAAGGTGGCTAAACAAATGCAGTGGACAGTGGCAATGTTGTTTTTTTTTGATCTAACAAAACTTTTAGGTAGGGCTAGTGAGGTATGTGCATCACACTCAGAGGAGGTATCTGGGGAGTATGAGGAGGTGAAAAAAGCCATTTTACGTGAGTATGAGCTTGTATCAGAAGCCTATAGACAATGTCTCAGGAATCTAAGGACCTACATTGAGTTTGAAAGGATCAGAGAGAGTAATTTCGAAAGATGGATAAGAGCTTTAAAAATCGAGCAAACCTATGATGCCCTTAGAGAGGTCATTATTTTGGAGGAATTCAAAAATTCACTACCTAAAGTAGTGCGAACTCATGTGGAAGAGCAGAGAGTTAAAACAGCAAGGTTAGCAAACTGAAGTGGCTGATGATTATGAGCTGGTCCTTAAAACACGGTTTGACTTCCAGAATCAATTTCAGTCCACCGAGGCAAAGAGAAATCCTCACGTGGAAAGGGAAAGGTAGATCTCAGTGAAGATCATAAGGCTAACTTACCACAGGGTAAAAAATAAACCCTTCAGGGGGACAAAGAAGTCTTATTCACTTTTTGCAAAACTCCCAAAGTACCTGCATCCACATCCAGAAACCCTTTGGCAACTAAAAGAGCCATTTCTATCCCAAGCTTTGTCCACCTAACCAAACCAACACCTGAAATAAAGAAACTAGCACCTACCACTCGCTATTTAAAATCCCACACAGCCCCTAATCTGTTATGGACTCGGCCAGACCACTCAAAACATTCTTAAGCAGGCAACCCAGACGATATCTTTGCAATTTGTTTCGGTAAGTTACAATGAAAGTTACCCAGAGTAAGATAGCTAGGTTGACTACCAGGTTTAAAACAGACAGAAATTTATTCACATAATTACACGATGAAACACAAAGGTTGGAATGAAGAACCCCTACAGAACTCAATCTATCCAAACCATACTTAATTATGCTGACACAACAGTCCCAGTAAGCAAACCTTCTTAAAACACAGTTTAAAAAGAAGCAGATGCTTACAGGTCGAAGTTAGGGCAGAAAGGGAGAGAGCCTGTTGACACAGTCTGCTGCTGAACTCCCAGCTAGTCAAATACATTAGTTCAACATAGTTTCTTCAAAGGAAATCATGTTGACTCTTCCTGACTAACTGCTTTTCTAAATGTGCAGCTATAATCTAAGCCCAGCCAAACCTCCTCAGTCCCATCTTCATGACAGCAGACCCTAGCCCCCAGTTCTTTTCTCTTCCAGCTTTTCCTGAGCAGTACAATGTGTTGATTAGATGATTGTCACCTGAAAGAGAGGGTTCTTCTCAGCACTGTGATACCTCACTGTACTTGGCACGTGGATCTCCAACATTAAGGGAACAACATTTTGACTCAAGTGTTTCTTTTATGCATTTATGGGATGAGGGCATTGCTGACTAGGCCATCATTTATTGCCCATTCCTAATTGCCCAGAGTGCAGTTAAGAGTCACACACATTGCTGTGGGACTGGAGTCACATGTAGGCCAGACCAGGTAAGGGTGGCAGTTTCCTTCCCTCAAGAATATTAATGAATAAGATCAGATTTTCTGACGGTCGACAATGATTTCATGGTCATCATTAGTCTCGCAATTCAAGATTTTTATTGAATTCAAATTCCACCACCTGCCAGGATGGGATTCGAACCTGTATCCCCAGAACATTAGCTGGGTCCCTGAATTAACAATCCAGTGGTAATGCCATTTGGCTGTTGCCTCCCCAAGTTTTATATTTTATAATATTTCATATCCATGCTTAATTTTGGAGAACAAAACTGGAAAGTCACAGGTGATGAACAAGTGTTTTTTTACCCTGCTAAAGCGACTGTTTCATTTCTCCTCATTCTAGGGCCACAAAGGACCGGATGGCACTACCTCCATGTCGGTAGGTCACGTTGTACATGTATGAAAGATGTTTACAGTTTATTCACTTCTTAATGTTCATTGTCTAAGCCATACTTTTCTACTTTTTAATCACAGCCATGTGAACTAATATCGTATGTTCGAAAGAATTGTGGTAAGTATGGTGTTCGAGTTGACAGTACATTTTTGGGGAGTGGACCAGTAGGTAATAGGGTGCCAAAGTCTCCAGAAGCAGAGCGTCATGACCATCGCCAACCCACCTTGGCTGGAAGTGATAAGTTAGGTGTTGGGTAGGCCAGCTCCCCTGGGACTAATCAAAGCTCTTAAATAACCAACCAGTAGTACATGGAGGGCCTCCTCAAGCTGTTGCTAATATGTTACTGGTGGCAGTAGTAGACTTCAGGCCACCCCCATTACCTTTTGTGGCTACTTGTCACTACCCCTCTTTCCCATGACCACCACCTCCCCAACCTTCCCAGGACCGAAATGACTGACCTCTGTAATGCTGCCCCACTTAACTTGGTTATCCAGTCTTCATGGCCCATTGCCATTCAGCAGAGGAGAGCTGCAGACTTTCTCTAATTGCCCAGCAGCACTTGTGGGTGGACTTGTTTGCTGGTGATGTCAGACCCCACAGGGTGGCTCAGTGTGTAGCACTGCTGCCTCACAGCACCAGGGACTCAAGTTCAATTCCAGCCTCCGACAACTGTCTGTGTGGAGTTTGCGCATTCTCCCCGTGTCAATGTAGGTTTCCTCCCACAGTCCAGAGATGTGCAGGTTAGGTGGATTGGCCATGCTAAATTACCTGTAGTGTCCAGGGAGTTGTGGGTTAGGTGGATTAGCCATGAGAATGCAGGGTTATAGGGATGGGATGAGTCTGGGTGGGATGCTCTGTGGAGGGTTGGTGAGGACTTATTGGGACCAAATGTCCTGTTTCCACACTGTGACGATTCTATGATCTATACCCTCAGGCAGTTGACTGCCATGACCATACAATCTGGTGGAGCCAAGCTCATCCACCCCCCCGCCCCGACCTTTAACTGGGTGGATGGGAGCAACCACGGACATCTCGAGCTTTAAATTTCCATCAGAATATTCCTAAGTGGAAAGGTTTAAAAGCTAACCCGACCTGACAATTAGAAATGAGCCACTCTCCAAGAAAGCAGACTTTGCTTTTCATCAATCACAAATCCTTTGGCCTATGTTCCTACTAAAACATGCCTGTAAGGAGTGAATGAAGTGAGGTTGTATTGTCTCGGTGTGGTTTATTTTGAACTGTTTAAAGATATGGTTAAAGTGCTGGTCTCCTCTGCAAAGATTGATTAGTTTAGTCTTTTGTATTTCCTAGCGTTAAAATTGTTTCTTTTTATTAGCATGAGATTTCCCACCACAAGCAGCTGAAGACAAGGTAGCAGTGTGAGATTAATTAGGGACTGTGTGGAGAAAGGAATATTGTCCTTTCAAATCTGTCACCTGCACAAAAAAAACTGCAGTTGCTACTGTTAAGTAAATTATTAATTTCATCCAATTTGCATATGTAGGATAGGAGGAAATGTTGAAATTAATTAAGAGTTGGGTGAGGCTGAATCTTATCAGCAACCTTTCAAGGTAGCTTTGGAGGTGGGAGGGTGAGAAAGTTCTGAAAGCTGCCCTTCAGGTCGTCCAACTGACATATTCCTGTCTCCCTGTTGTCTTGCTGGAGGCTGTAGAGATTGTGTTGTCCAACATCTGACCTGATATCTAGGGGCTAGTGCCAAAATTGGGAGAGCTGTCTGACAGATGTATCAAGCAATAGCCTAAAATAGTAATACTCACAGGCAATGTCCCAGCCACCACCAACACCATTCCTGAATATGCCCTGTCCCGCTGGCAGATCAGATGCAGCTGAAGTGGCGGCACAGCAGTCTACACTCCAGAGAGACTTGCCCTGGCAGTCCTCTACATTGTCTCTCTGTGCCCAGTGACGTCTCATGGCATCAGATCAAGCATGGCAAAGAATCTTCTGTCTGATCACCATCTATTGCACCCCACTTCCTCCCTCTCTAATGTACCAGTGCTCTTCCATGGCGAACAACACTTGGAGGAAGCACTGAAGGTGACGAGAGTGCAGAATGTACTCTGGGTGGGGGATTTCAAAATCCAGCACCAAGAGTAGCTCAGCAACAGCATTACTGATCGAGGTGGTCGGGTCCTAAAGGACGTAGCTGTAGACTGGGTCTACAGCAGTTGGTGAGGAAACCAACAAGAGGGAAGAATGTTTTTGATCATATCCTCACCAATCTGCTAGCTGCAGGTGCATGTGCTCATGACACTATCAATGTGATTGAGCACCACTCAGACCTTGTGGAGAGCAAGTCCCATGTTCACCTTGAGAATACCTTCCATTGTGTTTAAGGGACACTGTCAATGTGCTAAATGGGACAGATTTTGAACAGATCTAGCAACTGGACATCAATGAGACAATGTGTACCATCAGCAGCAGCAGAATTGTACTCCAGCACAATCTTGGCCTCCTGAGGATTTCAGCATCACAGATGCCAACCTTCAGCCAATTCAGTTCACTCCATGTGATATCAAGAAACACTGGGAGACATTGGGTACAGCGAAGGCCGTGAGTGCCAAGAACATTCCGACATTATCCAGAACTTGCTGTTCCCTAGCCACGTTGTTGCAGTACAGTTATAATACTGGCATCTACCTGACAATGTGGAAAATTACTCAGGTATGTCCTGTACACAAAAAGCAAAACAAATCCAACCGAACCAAATATTGCCCCATCAGTATACTCTCAGTTATCAAGAAAGTGATGAAGGGGTCATCAGGTTGCTGAGCACCTGCTCAGCAACAACCTGCTCAGTGATGCCCAGTTTGAGTTTCTCCAGGTTGACTCAGCTACTGACCTCATTACAGCCTTGGTTCAAACATGGTCAAAAAAGCTGAATTCCAAAGGGGAGATGAGAGTGACAGCCCTTGACATCAAGCCTGCTTTTGACAAGGCATGGCCTAAGAAGCCATAGCAAATATGCAGTCATTGGGAATTGCAGGTAAACTCTCATCACTGATTGGAGTCATCCCTGGCACAGAGGAAGATGGCTGTGATTATTGGAGGTAAATCATCTCAGCTCCAAGAAAACTCTACAGGGCGTGCTCAAGTAGAGTCCTGGGTTAAACCTGTTTCACCAATGACCTCCCCTCCGTCATAAAGTTAGAAGTGAGATATCTGTTGATAACTACTCAATTAATTCCATTCCTGACTCCTCAGATACAGAAGCAATCAATGTACCAATACAATAAGATCTGAACCATAACAAAAAAAAAGAACTGGAAATCTGAAACAAAAAACTGAAATTGCAGGAGAAGCTCAGTAGGTCTGGAAACATCTGTGGAGAGAAATCAGTCAACATTTCGGGTACAGTGACTCCAGTATAAGTGCAAGCCTTATCCAGGCTTGGGTTGAAAAGTGGCAAGTAACATTTGCACCACACAAATACCACGCAATGACCATCAGCAACAGAGAGAATTCCTTGACATTCAATGGCATCACCGTCACTGAATTCCCCCGTGTGATTCCCCAAAACATTTCCACCATCTACAAGACATAAGCAAGGTGTGTGATTGACTACTCCCCGCTTGATTGGCACCACATCCGCAAACATTCAGTCTCTCTACCAACACTCAGTAGCAGCAAGGTATACTGTCTACAAGATGCACTGCGACAATTCACCAAGGCTCCTTAGAAAACATCTTCCATGGCCAGGATCATGATCATCTCAAAGGACAAGGGCAGGAAATGAATGAGGACACCACTGCCTTGAATATTCCATTAAAGCCACTCACCATTCTGATTTGAAAATATATTGCCATTCTGTCAGTGTCAGTTAATTAAAAATTCTGGAACTTCCTACCCAAAAGCATTCTGGGTCTATCTACAGCAAATGGACTGAGGCTGTTCAAGAAGGCAACTTTCCACCACCTTCTGAAAGACAATTGAGATAAATGTTGGTCCAGCCAGCAATGCCCACATCCTACTAATGCATAAAAAAATTCACATAGTCTTTCCAAATTCACTTGAAGCCCTTTGCACCTTTGTCACCTTACATTGCAATTGATCGATACATCCAACTCATTTGTATTGTTGTATAGATTTTGAACAGTTGCAGTCCTAATACCGATCATTGCACTACCCCACTGGTAACAACCTGTGATCCTAACAATAACTCATTTATTTACTCTCTGCCGTCTCTCTGTTAATCATTCCTCATTCCTAATTATACATTCCTCCTAATTCCATCCAAATATTAAATTTACTAATCTCCAGTGTGAGACTTCAAAAGCCTTCTGAACATCCAAATGGATCATATCTACAGCTGCTTGTTTATCTGTGCAACAGGTAACATTCCGAAAAATTTCCCACTGCTTTGTCAACCATAATTTTCCTTTTGTAAATCATTGTTTATGCTGCCCAATTTTCTCATTATTTTATCAGTGTCCAGTTATTATAATCTCTCTGTTAGATTTTAACTTTCTCTGAGAGGCCTGAGGTTTGACAGTCTCCCTTTTCCACCTTAAATCATGGAGTTGCATTTGTGACTTTGCAGTCCGCGAGAATTTTTCCAATATCAATAATATTGTGAAAGATAACCACCAATGCATTCATTGTCTTAGTAGCCACCTCTTTCAACACTCTGGGATGTTGTTTACCTAGTCTAGGGGATTTATCAAGCTTCAATCCAGTCAACCTTTCAAGTACCTGCCTCTTATTAGTAATAATTTCTTTCAGTTCCATATTTCCATAAGCCCATTGGTTGCCTAATATTTCTGGGAGCTTTTCTGTATCCTCTCCTGTGAATTTAGACACAAAGTAACAGTTTAGTTTCTCCACCATTTGCCTACTGGCTGCTGTGAGTTCTCCAATCTCTACTTGTAATGTCTATAGTTGGTTCATCTTACCCACTGGTTGTTTGTGCCTTCGAGGAATGTATATCTGTTGAACTTCTTCTTAAATACTAGCCATTCCCTCTCAGCTGTCAACTATTATATTTTCACAACATACCATAGCCAACTACCCCTATACCTTAGTTTAGTTTCCTTTGTTATGATTTTAAGTCACTGGTTTTAGAATTTAAAATATCACATTCAAGCTTAATGTGAATTTAGCTTTAGATTTTATTGTTCCAACATATTATGATTAGAAGTTCCCAAAAGCTCCTTTTAAAATATGGATATTAATTAGCCCTTTCTTATTACACAATACTAAATCTAAAAAACCCCAAAACATACTTGGTTCTTCAGTGTACTTCTCCAGAGCCTCATTCTCATACACGTTCTAGGAATTCTTCAACCAAGCTTTACTGCTGGGTACATTTACTCAGTCTTTATGTGAATTGAAGTTGCCTATTCATACTGTATTACCCATATTACATATATTTCTAATTTCATGATTTATACTATGTCCAAAATTATCATGATCGGTTGCTGGTCTATTTGTTGATTCTTGGCTCCACCCAAACTTAATTGCTACATTCAGATCCTTTGAACGAAAATCCTTGCTTATTAATATACTGATCTCATCCCTTATTAAGAGTGCTACTACACCAATGTATTGGACAGGGTCCTCACAGCATTACAACTCAATTAGCTACCTCTGAAGATTATGCAGGCAGATAGGACACAGGCGTTGGGACTGGCACGTGATCCCAGTCCAGAGTTAAAGACAATATTAGTGAGGTTATGCTCATGATATCTTTAGCATAGAAAATGATGCAATACATTGCACAAAGCTGCGATCCAAAAGTAAATGCAGAGCTGGAGAAGGAATAATGAGCAAGTTTGAACAGAGGGTTTCGGGCAGGGACTTACAGAAGCACACCTGCCTGCACCAAGAAATGAATTGAATTCCAGAATGACAATGTTTTCAAATGTTAACATTTGTTTTTTTTTGTACCTACAGCTTGTTGTTCGAGAAGTAAGTAATTCCCTTACGCATTTCTCATAGCCAACTGGCAATTCCTTTGAGCTTTAGCCCTCACACATTTGAGTAAGTTACATCTTTAAATATTTTGTTTCCCTGCGTTGTTCCAGGAAGAGGACAATGCCCGGCGTACCCCACAGAGTTGGCATTTGCTCTGCATGTGTCTGAAGATGTTACACCTGCAATATTTCAAAGGATGAAGACCATTGTAATAGATTTTGTCAAGAATATTAACATCGCTGAAAGCAACTGTCCCACAGGGGCCCGTGTAGCAGTGCTGACCTACAGTAATGCGGCAGAGACTTTCATTCGATTTTCAGACTTTAGGAAAAAACTGTTACTGCTAAAAGAAATGGAGGCACTGACATTTGCGCGATCAAGAAGCGGACGGAATATTGGCGATGGTATGGAGTTTGTTGCAAGAAATACTTTTAAGCGAGTTCGTAACGGTCTCCTTGTGAAGAAAATAGCTGTCTTCATCACGAACGGTGGACCCCAAGACATTGAGGCTTTAGTTGAAGCTGATAAACGGCTCACTGCTACAGGCATCATTCCAGTCATCATCTCCTTTAGGAACATCCAAGATGTAGAACAGGTTTTCGGGGTAAGGAAACAATGTTTTCTTTTATTGGACTCCACTGAAGTAATTATCCTAAATACGACAAACATTTCCTTCAGCTCTCAGCATAGGGTGCTCTTTGAGAACTCTGTTTCTCTTAACTAAGTCCTCCAGATTTGAGGAGGACTTACTTGCACTCTGGTTTTCGTTGAACTCTGAGGTAGCTCGTATGTGCATGAGGTCAGGTGGTTCCTGGTGGTTTGGTTAGTTGAGTTGTTTAGCAGTTTCTGTGCTCTTTGCAATTCCACTTCTTTCCCTCTGCATGGTTCTCACAAAGTCTTCAATACGTGAGGTACCTTTCCAGATGAATGTTCTCCATTTTGCTTGAGCACAAGCCAGTGTCTCCCGCGAGGTGGCAGGAATGTTTGATCTCTTCATGGATGCTCTGAGGATATTTCTGGAACCTTTCTGCTGCCTTCTGGAAACTTTCTGCTGTGACTGAGCTCTGAGTGGAGCAGTTGCTTTGGGATTTTGGTGTCATACATTCGAGGAATGTGCCCTAACAAGCAGAGGTGGTTTTGAGTGGTTTGTCTCAATGTTTGGCCAATTAGCTTCAGAGAGGATACTGCTGTCAGACTGGATTTGGAGGTCTTACACAGGCACGACTGGTTTTACATCTCCATTACTTTGAGGTACCATGATACTGGAGACAAACCCACTGCCTTATTTCTCGAGCTCCATAGTACACTTTATAAATGCTGGGGGAGTGCCAAGAGCTTTATCAGAGCATGGACCAGATGGGGCCCAGAAATAGCTAATAATGTCCATTTAGGGATCATTTCACCTCGCTACTTGGAATTTTCACCAAGTCAAACCTAACTGAATGGTCTTCAGGCCAGTGGGGCTCCGTGTTTACAAGTCCATGATGCCCATTGGGCCCACATCAAGACAGTCCTTCCCACCACACAAACCTGTCCCCTATTTCCCCAACATTTTCTTGGCCTGTCCACTCCCAACTCCCTTTTCTCAAATTCCTGATGAAGAGCTTTTGCCCGAAATGTTGATTTTCCTGCTCCTCGGATTGCTTTTCCAGCACCACACTCTCGACTCCTCTTTCTCAGGTCTACCAAGCCAACCCACTGTGACCCTGGACTTTGCTTTGTCTGAGTTCCATCTGCATTTCGCCATTAGGGCTGTCACAATGCCAAAAAGGATCCACCTTCTAGTGGTGGAAAGAAAGTGTTGCTGGCCACTTGGTTGGACTGTTGCTGGCAGAGATTGGTATGTCTCACAAATGGGGGAAGGGGGGAATAGGATTGAATTGTATTGGTACCACTACTCACCTTCCTCCTCCAATACTGACATCGGTGGAAATCTACATGTGGGTAATGTAGGGGTACCATTTCTCACTTCATTCCTTGGGTGGTAATCTCAAGGCATCGACGTTTCATCAGTTATAGAACCTGCCTGATTCAGTTTTTCACACATCAAAGTAATGTAAAAATGAGCTTATTTAATAACATTGCATTTCACCAGATTACTATCTGGGTGAGGTCACTACCACCAGGCATTTCCACAGTGCGGTCAGTGAACTGTGAATTGTTAATTTCTTCATTCTGTGAATTATATAGCCCATTAAGCCTCCTTTTGAGAATTTTATTTAGTTTTCAGTATCAAAAGTAACTAGCAGCAAGTGTTACTTTTAAACAATATCAAACTTTAGTTTATTGCTTAAAGTTCTCAGTAAAAATGCAATAGTTGTTTGATAATAAACAGATATATAAAATAGATAAAAGATACTGAAAAAGGTGGATATGCATTCATGTTGCAGACTTTTTACTCACATGAAGATTTCTACTTTGACAAGAAGGGATTATAAACCTGAAGTCAGAATTCAGCAGTTGTGATAGTTTCTGTAGTTGAAATAGTTGGAAGTTGCTTGCAAAGGTAGAGCAGAGATAAGCAGAGCTGGCTTTGAGAGAGAAGATTATTTGTTCACCATTGGTTCTGTGGCTATGGCACTTGAAGACTGGCTGCACCTTTTTGGCAGAATTGTGCTTAACTTCTGTAATCAACCATATCTCTTCAGTTAAGAACTTTCATTTCTGGGAATTCTGGTTTTTTAAAACAGTGTTTCACAGCTTATTCAACTTAAATTCGCTTCTGTTAACTCTTGATGAATCACTATCCCACAAGACAAAGGCAAAGTCAAATATGCTGGAATTCCGTGTCAGAGTTTCTTCTAGTCTCCTTCAGCCTCACCTCGCATGCATTTTCATAGAATCCATACAGTGTCGAAGCAGGCCATTTGGCCCATACCAACCCTCCAAAGAGCACCCCACCCAGACCAATCCCCCAGCCCTGCATTTTCCATGGCCAATCCACATAACCTGCACATCTTTGGATTATGGGGGGAAACCAGAGCACACCCACGCAGACACAAGGAGAACATATAAACTCCACACAGAAAGTCACCTGAGTTTGGAATCAAACCTGGATCCATGGCGCTGTGAGGACTACAGCTAACCACTGTGCCACCCCATACTTAATCCTCTCGTGTAACCCAATCATCCAGATTGGAGCAATCCATTTGATGCATAGAAATGTATGCAATCTGTAGATTTAAAGCTGTTTATTTTCTTCCATTGCTCACTGTCATAATACACATAATGAATATTAAAAACATCTCTTTCTGAGTATTTCAGCTGATCGAGATCTTGGGGGTGCGGTTTCCTGTATCATTAACGAGGCCCTGCAGAAAATATATTTTACCACTATCCTTTCAGCATCCTCAAGTATATTCCTCTTGTTGGGATTGTTGGTAATAAAAGCCCTCATTTTACCTCTGGGTGAGAATCAGTCAGTGTGAGCACATGGCTTGTTTGAAACAAGCCCATTCCATCCTGACCCATCCCCACTGGCAACACTAACACAAATCCAAGAAAGCCCAAGCCTTAGGTTTACTCCTCCGCTCAGTTTCCAGAACTCGGGATGAAAAAGTGAGGTCATATTCAGGCTGCTGCTTGGGATCTTCCCACCTGGGAAATTTGGTGTTTAAAAAAATGACTTGTCTGCTGAGATCACTTCTGGCCCTGCTTCCCCCCTTCCCACTCTGCCATCTGTATTCCTGATGGCAAATCACACTATTACTGAACTTCTTTGTTGCATTTTTCAGCCTTAAATGTTTTTTAATAGTCTTGACTTTTTGATATTTTTATTCCTTATTTTGTACAAGGATGCAGTGGCTGTATTGCCAAGGCAGACTGCAAGATCGCAAGAAATGTTACGCCGCATCCAGTTGTGCACATTATGCTATGGTAAGTTTTCAGATTTATCATATTTTTAATCAAGTAAAATTCTTACATCCAGATGCGCTTCTGACACACTTTTCCCATTAAAGCTTCCCATGTGCACTGGTTGGAACATCTTTGGTAAATGAATGATTTAGACATGCATTGGACCATGATGAAAGGTATTGAAGGCTTGACAAGGTAGATGCCAAGAGGATGGTGCCAATCATGGGGGAAGTCACAAATGAGTGAGAAAATAAGGGGTGCCCATTTAAAACTGAGCAGAGGCAGGATTTGGTCAATCAGAGGGTCAGTAGTCTTTATAATTCTCTTCTGGCGGAGGTTGGGTCATTAAATACATTCAAGGGTGGGTTAGTTAAGTATGGATTATGAGGGGGGGTGGGCAGGCAGGAAAGTGGATTTAAGGCCACAAAGAGATCAGTCATGTTCTGACTCAATAACGGAACAGGCCCAATGAATGGCTTACTCCTCTGCTCCTGTTTCTTCTTATGATGTTACAAGGTTCTCAGGTAAGATCGCAGACCTCAAGTGTTGGTCTGTTTCTGTCTCTCCACAACTGTTCAGTATTTCCTGCAGTTATGGTTTTCATTGAAATATCCTTAAATAGTTTGAAGATGGAGGAATGCAATGATAACTAACAACCTGTATTACATATTCTAATTAAACTGCCTTCTCTCTGCCCTCACCTCCAACAAATGTGAGGGGCTCACCAACATTTTTGAATTAAGAACAAGCCCTTATTTTGCCTTCCGCCCTTCCGCTAAGTCACTGGGTCAGACATCCCCATGTACCTCTGCTCTTACCCTCACCTTGCATCTTTCTCCAGACTCGATGCTATCTGTTGCCTTGCTTTCAATATACACACCATGTCCATGAGATCTATCTCCTGCTCTTGTAAACCTGTTCAGACCAAACAATTGGCTAGCAACACCCTCCAATCTCCCTTTCCATTTCAAAGTGTTATCATCTTCCAAAGTTGTGTCTATTTATTTTCTGTAATTCTATATTTGACAGTCTCCAGTCAGACTCTAGGACAATACCTAAATGGCTCTTCTCAAACACACAAATGATATTTTTGTGACCGTGACTGATGACAGACTGTCCCTCATCATTCATTTCGACCTATGTGTAGCCTTTGCTACAGTTAGCCACAACAACCATTGCCAAAGTATCTCCCACTGAAGGGAACTGTTGTTATGCAGGTTCCATACTTAACTATCAATCATAACTAAAGCACCACTGACAAGGGCTTCTCCTTCCACTCCAGGACCATTACCTAAGAAGTCCCAAGAAACTATCTTTAACCTCCTTCTATTTCTCATCTATATGCTACTCCTCTCAATATCTGCTGAAACACATCCAGATCACTGACTCAGCTTTATCTCACCAGCTCCCATCTTTCCTTCCAAAAATGAATTCTTCCATTATCTCTGATTTGCCACACATTGGGTTCAACATCCAGTATTAGATGGGCAAGCATTTCCTCCAGTTAATTGTGGGGTAGATTTCTGGTTCCTGTTACAAACCTCACTATCTCCTTCCATTCTGGCAACTATATGGAGCTGATCCAGGCTGTTTGCAAAATTGCTATTGTATTTGATCCTAACCTGAACTTAAAAACCACCTGTCAGCTCCATTACCAAGATTGTCAATGTCTACTTACACAATATTGTCCAACTCTAACCTAGCCTGTGTTCTTCTGCTGCTGAAATCCTAAAGACAACCAATCCAATATTCTCCAAGCCTTCCATCTTCCACCCTACTTCAATTTGTGATCACCCAAAATTCTGCTGCCCACATCTTAACATGCTTCAGATCTCATTCCCCCATTATTCCTGTACCTGCTGTCAGTCTGACAATACCTCAGTTTTAAAATCTTTGTTTTGAAATCCCTCCAAGAGTGACCCATTCACATCCACATAACCTCTTCCAATCCTAGAGGTTTAAAGAATCACTGTGATCCTTGAATTCTAGTCCCTTTCGCATCCCTAACTTTAATCTTATCACTTTTGGCAGCCATATTTTCAGCTAGCTAAGGTCTATGTTTTCCCCTCTCAAACTCTCAATTATTTGCTCTTTTTAAGATTCTGTTTAACGGCAACTTCTTTGACAAACCTTTTCGTCATCTTCCCTGATGACAGTATTACATTTGATGTACAATATTTCAACTGTGCACATTCACAACAGAAAATGCTTGTATAAATTTAGCTGTGGTACATTTCACAATTCCACCACTAGAGGTGCTACAGCACTGAAAATGTGAAATTACGAGATCAGACAGTTTTTACATTATAAATATGGCATTGTAACTTGTGATGAAAGTAGATCTAATGATGAATACAACATGTAAGTTCAGAGAGGGAACTGAATTGCATTCACTTGGGCAAAATCATCCCCTGCCCTTTCATCTCAAACAAACTCGAAAACTACTGTTGGTCTTCACCAGACATGGGCAACATAATGGGAGATCAGTATGAATTGTATATTGTGACAGATGTAAAATTATTGTGTTCAAAATGTTTACTTATTTCAAAATGTTGATCCTATTTGTATGGAATCTGACAGTAATAGTGTCCAAAATGTTGATCAGCCATAAGTAAGCTCAGGACTTTTATATTCTTCCACAGATGGGTGTGAGCCATCTTCTGACTGTCTAACAGCCAGAAGCGCCATTAGTTTTCCAGTGAACTTGGACTTCACAATCATAGTCGATGACCTACAGCAAATGGAACCTGAAAACTCTGAAAATATTCGGCGTTTCCTACAATCAACGATTAATGAGTTTATAAATTCCACAGACTCAAACACCCGGCTGGCTGTGGTACAGCAGACACCAAGATACGGGAAAGATTCACTTAACCTCGAGTTTGGAGTTTTGGATTATACTGCAAAAACGCTGAAGAAGAGACACATTCAAGATTCATCCAATCAACTACAGAGCTCCTCTGGCATTGGCAGTGCTATTGAATGGAGCTTGAAAAGCCTCATCTCAAATTTCTCAACTCAGCAAAAGGTTTTCTTTACAATATTTTCAGAAGAAACAAGTATCGATGAGAAAAAACTGCTGGAAATATCTCAAGATGCCAAATGTAAAGGTTTTGTAATGTTTGCATTAGCCCTCAGGAAGGTAGCTAATATTACAGCCCTGAAGGAGTTTGTTAGTTTTCCTTCTGATCAACATCTCATTCATCTGGATAGAGTCCAGAAGGATGAAATTGAATACGCACGAAAGTTTACAATGGCTTCTCTGAAACATCTTGCAAGTAAGTGCAAACAACATTAGAAAAATTCAAAAATACAGCCTAGCCAGTGTTCTGTTTACTATTCATAAAATCATAGTGCAAATTCAATCCAGTCATGTCTTGCTCTAATTTAAATGAATAAGAATGAATCATTTAAATGATTTTATGTTGATGAATACAATGAGAACGGAGCTGAGACATCTGTTCCCAACTTAGTCACTGAATATAACAAGGACAGAAGTGACAAATTTAGGGATAAATTTTCCTTTGCCAATTTCAGCATCAAGGCAGCAGTGATGATAGGACTGTTTTATATTAACATGTACTTTGTAAGCCGGGAATGATATAAACTTTTGACTGCAAGGTTCTCTTATTTATTATCAGCAAATATTTCATGATTCAAGCAGAGGAAATCTAAAATCTCAGTGACAAATAATCAGCAGCAACATTTGACTCAAATACATTTAAAAAGCCTACTTTCTTTACCGTGTATATGAAACACCAATTACATCAAATTGTCCAATTTGTTTGAAACAAAGGAAGAAATTCATGGTGTTTATTTCACAACCTCAGCAATTTGCAGCCAATGAAGTGTTTTTGAAATGCATTCCATTGTCATGCTGTGGGAAATAAGCCAACATAAGAACCAAGAACAGGAGTAGGCCACCTGGCCCATTGAGCCTGCTCCGCCATTTAATTAGCTCATGGCTGATCTTTTCATGGACTCAGCTCCACTTACCCACCCGCTCACCATAACCCTTCATTCCTTTACTGTTCAAAAATCTATCTATCTTTAACTTAAAAACTTTCAACGAGGTAACCTCAACTGCTTCAATATAAAAATCTTCCTCAAACTGCAATGGTATACATGTCAAGGTATTTCAGTGATGTTAGTTGGAGGATAAATATTCACCTAGTCACTAGGAGATCCCCTGTGATTATCTTCTACAAAGTGCCTTAACATCTTTCCGATGAAGAACTTATGCCTGAAACGTCGACTCACCTGCTCCTCAGGTACTGTCTGACCTGCTGTGCTTTTCCAGTGCCACACTATTTGACTCTGATCTCCAGTATCTGCAGTGCTCTCTTTCTTCCTTCTTTTATATTTGGCAACTGTTTAAAATGGCCCCCAGAAGAGATACCCTCCATCAGTGTAGCAGCCTCAATATCAATCTAGTATTTGGGTTCAAGTCTCTTGAGTGAAACTTGCACCGTGTGACCCAGAGACCCATGTTCAATGAGGCAGGTCACTCCCACCTTCTCATGGACAACTAGGGACAGGCAATAGTGATGCCCATGTCCCATGCAGGAATAAAAAGACAAAATCCTGCTGCTGAGTGTGGTGCCAGTCGTCACTGGTGCATAAATTATCAAATGTTACTTAGTTCCCAAAATCTGTCAGTCTTGTAAACAATTTCCCAGATGGATAATACATGCCCCCTGCCCGATGTGTTTGTAGCTGGCGTATGGGGCATGTTTGTTGAGTTTCTTATACAGCCCACCACCTTTCCACTCACCCTTCAGCTCATGAACATGAAACGAAGAGTGGGCATGTGCCAAAACCGGCAATAAAAACCGATAGAACTTTGGATGCTGGAAATCAGAAACAAAAACATAAACTGCTAGAAAAACTCAGGAGGACTGGCAGCACAACAATGGCTTGTGTGTAATAG
Organism: Chiloscyllium plagiosum; assembly: GCF_037043375.1. NCBI lineage: Eukaryota > Metazoa > Chordata > Chondrichthyes > Orectolobiformes > Hemiscylliidae > Chiloscyllium > Chiloscyllium plagiosum. The sequence continues at coordinate 27,325,783 of NW_028270172.1, read as the reverse complement.
CAGACAGTGTGATAATAAGGGCTCGAGACATCTTCTCTCATGTCCTTACACAAACGCACGCTACAGGCCTTGTTATCACATGGTCCACTATTGCACGCAATCCATTGTGACCCACTAATAGTCCCCAGTAGTAGCTATTCATTCTCCTGGGCTGATCATTATTCACTCCTCTGTCTGTCCAACTGTTCTTCTCTGTCCTTGGACTCTGTCACTTCATCCTTCCCACTCTCCCCCCCACCACCCCCCCCCCCCCCCACCCTACCTCTGTATAAAAACAACTTTTTCCAAGCTACCATCAGTTCTGAGGAAGGTCACTGGACCCAAAGGGTTAACTCTGATTTCTCTCCACAGATGCTGTCAAACCTGCTGAGCTTTTCCAGTAATTTATTTTTGTGTCAGCCCACTCACCATATATAGATGAATAATAAAGGGCCATTTGAGCTAGCTAAAAACTCAATTAACCTGGACTTTACTCGACCCACACCATAAGTTGATTGTGGTAGGCTTCTCATTCTCATTTAGTTTGCAAAATGACAGGAAGAAGGTGGGGACTGCTTCAGGATGCTGCCTTTTGGAATAGTTGGGGGGAGCTGTGGGGAAGGTTTGTTTTCTGCATTGTTACTAACTCCTCTCCTCTGGCCAGTGGGGAGAGGTTTGCTGAGGCATTTTTCCCACATTATCATTTAAATTTCTCTCCCACACCCTGCCTAAAACTTGCAAAGGAACTCATAGTTCCCAAGATTTGCCAACATCTTCAGTATCTGTAGAGGCAGTGGTACTTGCATTTGGTCTGTTTTGACCATCTTGCATCCTCATTCCCAGCAGAGGATTCACATCCCTCAGTAAAATCGTTTATCCATAACTCAGTCCTAATGACTGACCCTCTATTTTGAGACTGAGCCCCAATTTTAGATCGACCAGCATCTCCCCTGTCAAGTGTCTTGGCAATTAATCTTCTTAATCTTCTAATCGCTAGAGAATGTAGGCATAGTGTACTCAGTCTCTCCATATAGGACAACCCTTAACAACACATCTCCATCTGATTGTATTCTTTCCAAGGCTGGTAGAGTTTGTTTAGTTAGGGAAATGTTTGTGGCTGGCAAAGTGGTGCAGGAGTTAACTCTGCTGTCTCACAGTGCCAGGAACCCGGGATTGAATCCACCCTCAGGTGACATTTGTACGATCTCCTTGTCTTTGTGTGCTCCAGTTTCTTCCCTTGCTCCAAAGATGTGCAAGCTAGGGTGATTATCCATGGGAAATGCAGGGTTACGGGGATGGGGGTGTCAGAGTGGGATGCTTTCTGGAAGTCGGTGTGGACTTGATTAGTCGAATGGCCTCTTCCACACTGTAGGCATTCTATGATTGTATAACAAACTGCAGGTATACCCTAATGAGAATCTATGGATGAATAATCGTATAACTGAGCTGCCCAGGGTTCGGAAAGAGATGAATGTTAAGCACATAGGCAGCAAAAGGACATGTGATAAAAGAGATTAAGAGGGAAGTCAAAAACACTAGCAAGGTAAAATGGAACAAAGAAATCAAGTTATCAAGGAATGTAAAATATTGTACAAGTACATCACTAAAAAATTCATGCTGCATTGGAATAGGACCATTTCTCGAACCAGAGGACACAGTTTAAAAATAAGGTGTAGGCCACTTAGAACAGAGTTGAGGAGAAACGTCTTCACCCAGAGAGTGGTGGGTGTACGGAATGCTTTGCCCCAGAAGGCTGTGGAGGCCAAGTCTCTGGATACTTTCAAGAAAGAGATAGATAGAGCTCTTAAGGATAGTGGAATCAAGGGTTATGGGGATAAGGCAGGAACAGGATACTAATTGAGGATGATCAGCCATGATCATAATGAATGGTGGTGCTGGCTCGAAGGGCAGAATGGCCTACTCCTGCACCTATTGTCTATTATCTATTATCTATTAAAGAACAAGCAGGATAACATAAGACAAAAACAGAAATTGCTGGAGAAACTCAGCAGGTCTGGCAGCACCTGTGAAGAGAAAGCAGAGTTGACATTTCTGAAGAAGGGTCAATTGAATCAAAATGTCAACTCTGCTTTTTCTCCACAGATGCTGCCATACCTGTCAAGTTTCTCCAGCATTTTCTGTTTCTGTTTCATATTTCTAGCACCCACGGTTCTTTGTGTTTTATCATGGGAAGGATGATATTTAGATTTAGATTTTATTGTCACATGTACTCAAGTACAGGAGTACAGTGCAAAGTGTACAAAGTCTTCATTCTCCGAAGCCATCTTAGTATGCAGAAGACAGGATTGAAAACAGAAGCAGAAATAACAGAAACAGTGAAAAGGAAAGAAAGTGTCCAGGTCACACGTCACTAGAAACAGCTGGCTGAAAGAAGAGCCAGGAAAGTAGACCAGATCAACATTGAATGATGAATTGAGTATGAGATAAATGCATTGACAGTATAACAAGAGAGTGTGTTGGATAAATTCATAGATAGCTAGATGTATTGCATCCAAGTAATTTAAAAGAATTTAGAGAATAGCAGAGCCATTACTACTTATAGTCAATAAATCATTAGAGAAAAGCTGTAGTGTCAGGGGACTGGTGGATAGCTAATACAATTCCTACCTTGAAGAAGGGCTCCAATGTGGTTTAAGAAATTATGATCCAGTCAGCTTAACATCAGAGACAAGAAACACAATGGAAATCTTAACACAGGAGAGAATCAAAGACCATCTAAGAATAAGAGATAAATTCATGAAGTCAGCATGGATTTTAAAGAGGAATTTTTTTGAGGCAGTAATATAGTGTGGAGTAATTTGCCTTTGGATTTTCCAAAGGCTTTCAATGAGATACCTTGAAATAGATGAATGAATTAGTTTGGATTGGATGGATTGCTGACTGGCTTCAAGACAGAAAGCAGCTGGTGGCCATAAAGGTTAGAAGAATGGGAGAAGATGACAAGTCCTGTAAAAACCTGTGACCACTGCCGTTCATCATTTGCTTTAATGATTCAGACTTTGGAATCTAAAACAGTTTCTGAACTTGCTGTTCAGACCAAATTTGGAGCATAGGGAAGATAGTTAATACTGAAGAGGACTGCAACAAAAATTTTCACAATGGGCAAATCATTGGTAATTGACGTTCAACACTGCTAAATGTGAGGTAGTACGTTTGGTTGGAATAGGAAGATTGCTAATTAATTGGAAGATGCAAGACTAGGTGGGATGGAGGAACAACAGAATATAAATGTATCAATCACTAAACATTCTATCACAGGTTAGCAAGACCATACACAAAATTAACCACCAAAGTAAAAACACTGTCTATTTTTCCTGGAAGTACAGAATTGAAATGTAAGATTATGCTAAACCTTTAGAGTTCTACTCTGTACAATTCTAGTCACCAAATAACAAAAATATAAGAAGGACAGAAAAGGGTAAAGAGAACACTTACAAGGATTATATCAGAATTGAGTAGGTATGTTCATCAGGTAAAGATTGAAAAGCTGGGTCTCTTTATTCTTCAAAAAGAAGGCTGTGGTAAGACCTAATAAAGGTTATTAAAATTACAAAACTTTGAATAGCCTGCATATAGAGATAGTATTTGTTCTATTTTGGGGAAAAGCATAACTGGAGGCCACCAATATTAAATACCCACCAAGAATTCCAGTATAAATTCAAGAAATGTCTTCATCCAAAGACTCATAAGAATGAGGAATTTGATCCCAGGATTGGAGTAGATGGTGTAAATGTATTAAAGGGGAAACTAGCAAGGCATATAGCAGAGAAGAGAATAGATGATTCCAATGCTAGATTTACATGAGAAAATTAGAACGAAGGTCAACTGGAACATGAACATCAGCATGGATTAATTGTCTGAATAGTCTCTTTCTGTGCTATATATCCTTTGCAATCCCATTTAAGAGCTTTTATAGGATCTTCATGTTAACTTGCTATGACTTGTGTACAAGGCCACCAGTATTCTTGGCATTGAATAAATGATGGGTCTGCCAAAATCTGAAACAGTATCATTCTTAACTCTGCCCCATGGTTGAAGTATTTGGGATTTTATTTAAAATACATCCATTTCACCCCATTTCCTCCCTGAACACATTGATGATAAATGTAACTTGTCAGTCTGTTCTGGCTATGTAGCCCTCTTTATGTTTTCCAATTATCTCCAATTATAGGGATAATTAACTATAAAATGCAAATTGACAAAGAAACTGCAGGAAAAGCCACTCATTGATGAATCAGGAAACGGAAAGATGCATCTTTGTTAACTCAATCCCAAACAAATAAGGTCAAATCTCTTGTTCTTTTATTAATTTTGAAATCAATACTGGGCTTCATGGCATGCTTCAAAGAAGGAAGACCAGTCTCTCCAATAGGAATGTAAACTTGTTGACAACTGATGTTTATGACACAGAAGTATTACTTTCTGGGTCACGTCTTTATCTACAGTTCTCTCTGAATGGAGTAATACACGGAAGCTTATCTTGGGTTTTACTTTGATGTGGATTCACTAGTAAAGAGAAAGTCTGTTTGTAATTTTACAGTGGGAATCAATAAGTATCCACCTGCATCTCTACAGAAGGAATGTGAACGAATAAAATCTCAGGGAACAAGAAAAATCAGTACCTCAGCAAAGTTAGAGCGGTATGTTTTATTGATATTTAGTACCAGATATTGAACCCCCATATATGTCTTGGTCAGTGACTAATGTATTACCTTTTCATTCCAGAGTGCAAAACATGATGCAAGACATGGAAGAAGAAGAACCAAAGGCCAATAGTAAAGGCAAGTAATTAGGAAAATCATAGGAATGATACAAGTACCAGTGGTCCTGCTGTAATGCGCTTTTTGTCAGCATGAATTGGTTATAACGCGATTGATGAATTGTGGGCAATGTTTGAATAATGCAAACTTTCTACTGAATGGGTATAGTGATTTCCTTTAGCAATCTTCAACAGCGGGATTTCTATAGCGGTTTTCCATAGTGCAATTCTCTATAGTGCAAGGTTGCAGAAGAACACAACTGACATGTTATAGCAGAATGACCTGTAAAAGGGTGCCATTTAGTCTCTAAAATCTGCTTTGCATTTTCAGTTATGGCTGGCCAGTGCCTCAGTTCATTTTACCCACATGTGTTCCATATTATTTAGTAGTTTCATCTCCAAAAATCTATTGAAATGGCCAGTTATCTCTGAGAACTATATGCTTTGACAGAGTGAGTATAAACATTTAAATATATTGCTGAAAGTATTTTCATCAGTTTTATATGACAGTTTAGTAAATAAATCATATTCTAGGAAAGCTAATGTCTCAATGCATAGTTATTATGCTTTAAATAATAAAAATACAAAACTACAAAATTTGTCTCTGCCAATATAGAAACAAATTAAATACTACAAACACAGTAGTGATCACTTTCCATCAATATAAATATTACAAATGCAATAACAATCGCTCTTCTGTGACCATAACTATTCAAAATGCAATAACATTCACATTTCTGAGACGATTGTGAGTACAATGATAATTCCTCCACTGTGACCATAAATGTTAATCCATAAACATTTTATCATTTGCGTTTCCTTCAGGAGCACCGAGGGAAAGTTTTGAATGTTTATTACCTGACCTCAGCCCCACAAGTTCCCTTATAGTCCACAATATGCTTGGCTGTGTTGCCATCTCTCTGGCCCAGAAGACAGTAAGACAGTAGATTCCAAGAGAATTTGGACACGAGGCAGTTTTAAGCGAGAGCTGCATTGACTACATGCCTTAATTCAGATGCCTCTGAAAGGTATAAGGTTAGAATACTAGGATTGTTCTGGAATGTTGATATTAAACTTCCTTTCACTCAATCTCTTCCCGACCGCAACTGTCACCTACTGTCACTTTGTGGCTTCTCTTCATACACATTATGCTCAATGCTTCAGTGTGACCTGTCTGTTATTTCTTCCATTTTCTCCTCTGCAACTCTTGAATACTGAACCAGCTTCCAACACTAAGGCACTAGATTTTCACCTGTTTACACATTTAGGAAGACTGAAGCCTTTGCTGTTGGCTTCCGCTCAAATCTCTTCACTTTATTTTCTGCACCTGTCCCATACCTGTCTACTTGTTCAGGCTGAAATAGTTTTAATGTTGTGTTTGCAAGTATATCTGCAGCATGCAGATAATGTTGGTGTATGTGCAATCTCAGAGGACATATTCCAGACCATCATCTGCACCCTTAGGTATAGGAGAGCATGGGTCTCACTACGAACATCCGCAAGATGAAGGTCTTCCGTCAGCCTGGGCATTGTGGAACGAACCCCCAACCATCAAGATCCAAAGGACACCTTCGAGAACGTTGACTACTTCCAGGACCTTAAAAATGTCCTGTTGGCCAAAGCAGTTATTGTTGAAGAGAACCTGCATCGCCTCCAGTGTGCTAGTGCAGCCTTCAGTCTCCTAAGGGAAAGGGTGTTTGACGACAACAACAACATCAGATTCGACACCAAGCTCACAGTTCGCAGAGCTGTAGTGGTTCCCACCCTCCTGTGTGGCTCTGAGATGCGGACTATTTACAGCAAGGCACTGCAGCAGTCCCACCAATGGTGCCTACGCAAGATCCTGCCAATCCACTGGGAAGAAAGATGCATCAACACCAGTATCCTCGGCCAGGCCAATATCCCCAGCATCGGGGCACTGCTATGCTTGATCGGCTACAATGGGTTGGGCACGTTGTCTGCATAGATCACAAGAGACTCCCCAGTAGGTGCTGTACTCCCAGCTCTGAAATGGCAGGCGAACCCCCTAGTGGATAGAGGAGGGGCTTCACTGGCAAAGTGCAGCATTCCCACGGACACCTGGGAATCACTGGCTCAAAACCGTTCAAAGTGGAGCAGGAGCATCCAGAGAGACATCGAGCACCTCGAGACTTGCCATCGGGTAAAAGCGGAAGCCAGGCGATAAGAGCGTATGGAGTGTTCTGCCACACCAATGCCCCACCCACCCTTTCCCAGGGCCACACTTTCCTCAAGTGTAATAGAGCCTGCGGTAGCTACATCGGTCTGTACAGCCACCTACACACACCCTGTGAGTGGAAGTGACTTGATGATGATGGTGATGATGATATCTCATCTACCATCGGGAAAACCTACTGTCAAACTGTACATTGTTCCCCATTGCCTCCAGCACTGCTTAAACCTTTATCCACCAGCATCATCAGCTCTCGAATTAACCTACAAGTACCCATTCTGTTAGCTTCCCAACTTCGACTAACTATCCTATTTAATTGTTCAGTATTTGGTTATGTAAGTCTGGTTATTTCTGGTGCTCGTTGCATTTGATTTGTTAAGCTAGGATGTGGATTCAGGGAAAGTGCTAATGGAAATGAGTTTACCGTGACAGACTCCTGCGCCTTGTTTCTTTCTTTCCTGGGTGATCGACCTATGTGGGGGCATCTACAGATTTCATGGTTTCAGATTTTTGCTGTGGGAATGGACAATCCTAATGTAGTGAAAGTGAGGACTGCAAGTGCTAGAGATTAGAGTCGAGAGTGTGTTGCTGGAAAAGCACAGCACGTCAGGCAGCATCCAAGGAGCAGGAGAATCGGCTTTCCTGATGAAGTGGGTTGTTGTGGGAACTTGTGCTTAGAGTCAATAGTGTGGTGCTGGAAAAGCACATCAGGTCCAAGGAGCAGAAGAATCAATGTTTCAGACAAAAGCCTTTCATCATGGCTTTTGCCTGAAACGTCGATTCTCCTGCTCCTTGGATGCTGTCTGACTTGCTGTGCTTTTTCAGCACCACACTCTCAAGTCATAATATAGTAGCAATCTGCAGGAAGGCAATTCTTGTATATTGTCTCAGAACAGAGCTAAGCAAATATTTAAACAGCTCACAGAAAACACGTCTTTGTTTAATGCAGTGCTCTGGAAAAATACTTGAAGCTGAAGAGAAGTCTGATGATCAATGATATGTATTCAGCCAGAGATGCTAGGGAAATTATGAGCCTGTTAAACAATACAAGGCACCTGACTTCTCATTGTGTCAATTTGGTGGACCAAACACTAGTGTAATTTGTTATCAATTAATTGAAAAGACTAAATTCCACACATTAGGGCACAACTCCTAATTAAAAATGAACTAAAGTTGGAAGCAGCCACATTCTTGGCAGTCAAATCACATCTAAGATGCAAGATTTCAAAATGCTATGCACAAAGGCACCCTTTATCTTGAGGTTACCAACACAGCTTGTCCAGCCAGCTGAAGTGCCAAGGATATCGTCAAAAAGATCTCAAGAGCAAATGCCAGATCATGGTCAAATATCGTGAAAACTGTGCCCAAATTGTGGAGGTGTCCATCAATTCATAATACCATGTCCAGCTGCAAGGCAAAGAAATGTGAAACAAGCTTAAAGAGCATCAATTCTGCAAACGTGTGTGAGTCGAAGAAGACAATTTCATCAGTTCAACACATGGAAAGTGAATTACAGCTTGTGCATAAAATCACGTATCATCATGATCTATAACACATCAGGTCCTTTGAGGGAATGCAGAGTTGAGATCGAGGACACCTCAGTGTCAACAAACGTGCACTGTTTGATGACTGTATTGCATGCAGAACTCAAACTGTTATCCCAAAAGTACGAGGCAATGTGCACTGTATCTTGTCCATCTATGACATCCATCTGTTGTTCAGATGAAATAATAAGTCTGTGAGATAGACTGGTAGCCAGCAATAGATTGCTGCCTGGAAGGGCTTGATAAAAAAACGTGTACACTCTGAAACTGGGCTCTACAATTCTCCAATATATTTTATGGCCAAAATAATTAATGGCAACAACTCTCTTAATAATTTAGAGAAGTGGAAGCAGTCCCAAAGAATCCAATGTGTTTTGAAAATTGTTTGGGATCTACGTAGAAAACAGCCATAAATCTCAGAACCACCAGTAACCTTCATGTTTACAAAATCAGATTTGGCAAAAACAGTCGCGACAAAACAATGTATTTCTGATTACTTCCATTCTGTTTATAGAGTTCCCAGCAAATTCTGGAATTCATCACCATCTGACATTGCAATTTGACCTACAATCTAATGGTGGCATCAAATAATATGTTCTTTCAATAACAGCATAAAGGACTTTCTGAAAGCTGGGACAAATCATTCTGATAGTGTATTGGACCAATAGATAAATCCTACACTTTCTGGCTGGGAAGACACTGGCCAAACTTATAGTAAATATTGTGAGGCATTGGCCATTCTTAAACCATCACTGCCATTCAGTGAGGATTTCGAAATGAAAACTCAAGAAATTGCAAAGCGCAGAAGCAAAACAATGCCATACTCATCAAGGAATTGAGAGAACCATGATTTCAAATTGCAAATTGGATTTATATCAATCAGCCAAATTACAACCAGAAACTCACGTCATCTCTGTTTGGACTAAAAAGGATCAATGATTACTTGGTACCAGAATTTACCTGTTAGATGACAACACACAGTGGAACACATGACATTTGATAGCGAGCAGACCAGGATATTTCAAGGACAGTTGTTATGTTGATACTGTGGGTGGCAAGATGGCTCAGTGGTTAGCACTGTTGCCTCACAGTGCCAGGAACCTGGGTTTGATAACAGCTTCAGGCAACTGTGGCTGTATGGAGTTTGCACATTTCCCCTGTGTCTGTGTGGGTTTTCTCTGGGTGTTCCAGGTTCCTCCCACAATCCAAAGATGTGCAGGTTAGGTGAATTGGCCATGCTAAATTGCCCATAATGTTCAGATGTGTAGAATAGAATATGTGTAGAATGTGTATTAGTTAGGGGTAAATGTAGAGTAGGGGAATGGGTCTCAGTGAGTTACTCTTCGGAGAGTTAATGTGGACTTGTTAGGCCAAATGGCCTGTTTCAACACTGTAGGGATTCTATGATTTCTTTTCTGATGAGCAATTCGATGTTGATCGATAGATGACACAAAACTGCAACCTTTAATTCCAAGGTGTCAGCATTATCAATATCAGTGTCACTTTCATTTCTCAATACATTTTTTTGTATTTGGAGAAGTCGAACAAATTCAACTCAAGAAATGCCATGTTGTTTTTTGTTTGGATTGTTTCATTTAAAGTAAGGTGTTTGATTTATATGGAGGATAAAATGCAGGATGCAGTTGTTCTGTATTTGATTATGTGAGTCTCTTTACTATTGTTGCACATTGTGTTTTATTGGTTAGGCCTGGATATGTTCACAGGGAAATGTAAGTAAAGCAAGAGGTAAAGATGAAAGCAAGAGATGGAGTAGACATTCTAACAATGTATAAATAAACTAATCCAAACATAGGAACTAATGTTATCTCTACATACTCTGAGCTACAAGGTACACAATGCCTTCCATGAGTTCCAAACTTTCCAAAAGATGCATTTGCACTGTTCCAAATTTAATGTCACTCACTCATCAAATATCCATCTTATACCACTAACAGCCAGTGACACACGAGACTCCAACTTGCCTAATATATTTACTCAACACACTCTACTACTGGAACCTTCTCCAGCTTTACATTTGTTCTCTTAACTCTGGCTCCCAGGTCATCTTTTACTTTTCCCCTGGCAGAGACATGGTTTCTGCAGTGCGTACTTTGTAACCTCATTTCCAAGAATCGTCAATTCCTCCTTCCCAACTTAAAAAAAAATCTGATAAAAAATACATGATGAAGCCCAAATTTTCAGTCACCTCACCAGACCATTCGACAAGCTTTGGCTTCAAATAAGTTTCTTTTTCACTTTTTATGATTACAGTCAGACAATTTTCTTCTTTAAGCTTCTTGTGATCTCCAAGAGCTTGGATTGTAACCTACTGTTTTCATCAGGTGATCCAGAATCCCTGGGACTCCAAATGAACTGTGTAGCTCCAGTCCATGGTGATAAAATCTAAACCAAGAGCAATTTTAGCCTGAGACCTGAGCAGAGAAATAATGCCTTCTCCACTAGGCCAAACCTATATTGAGAGAAAGATGAGGTTTTCTTTGAAGATATGTAGGATTCCTTGCAGAAAGGAAGTGACAGGGTCCTGCAAGTAAATCTTGAATCACCTCTAACCTAGATTTTTATTGTCCCCTGCTATCCCCTAGCCCAGTCTCTGATTGCCTCCAGTGTCTCAAACATCCCAAAGGACCTTTGTAACGATGTACTTCAATGTCTGGCCCATTCTGGTCAGCTCCACAATATCTGCCTTCTTCTGTTGGATATGCCACTTGGGCTCACCGTTCAGCGTATATAAATCCAGGATTGAGCAGGATTTTAAACAGAGACTAATAAATTGGGAGTAGGGAGTTACATTCCCCTGAGCTTCTGGCAATACAAGGCTGAAAATCTTGTTCCAAGTCCTAGCCCCCACCCAGCCAGCTGCAGTGAGTTAAAAGATCTATCAACTCCTCAGGTCTCCTCCGTTGATGCCTCGTAAGATTCTCAGCAATGACAACCTTCACTGCCACAGCTAGTGCAGTACAGAAGGGTAACTTTCCCTGCAGACACTCATGGAGCAGGTAGTACATCTGAGTCAGTGCCTGGCTCTTTCTCAGTCTGTTATTATTATTAAAACCTGAAATATCAGCTAGGATGGTGGGAAAGCTTGATTTCCTCAGAATCATTCTTCATCATCAAAAAGACCTCAAGTTCTTTAAAATAAAGTCATGTTTCCCAAGCCATTGAAGAAAATTAATTAAACTTAATGTTTGATTTTAAAGCTCTACTCATTCAACATAGCATTTTTATTAAAGATTCATTATTTTTTCTCCAGGTGAACACAAAGGAAGTAAATCATCAACGATAAAAAATAAAGGTAAACAAATGTTCAAGGAATCATTTTTGTGACAGTTTAAAATGGTCACTCACAATTCTCACTCTTTATACCTCACTTCTCTCACTTTACAATTCTCCTGATTGAGACAAAGATTGCTGTAAACTTGATATAAAGCAGACTGCTGATTGACTATGACTCTGTTTTACATTGTTGCTCGAAGCTAAACCCCAGAACTAACCTTGGTCTAGTAAAGCAGTTCAGGTATAACTTCTGTTTGCAATATCTATTTTGTCAGCAGTGTTGATGAAGTGTGGTATCCAGCCTTCTATTGAACCCATCCAATTGTGATTTACTACTGGAACCCATGAGCAGGAACATTGGACTATAAGACCATAAGACATAGGAGTGGAAGTAAGGCCATTCGGCCCATCGAGACCACTCCGCCATTCAATCATGGCTGATGCGCATTTCAGCTCCACTTACCAGCGTTCTCCCCGTAGCCCTTAATTCCTCTAGACAACAAGAATCTATCAATCTCGGCCTTGAAGACATTTAACGTCCCGGCTTCCACTGCACTCCGTGGCAATGAATTCCACAGGCCCACCACTCTCTGGCTGAAGAAATGTCTCCGCATTTCTGTTCTGAAATGACCCCCTCTAATTCTAAGGCCGTGTCCACGGGTCCTAGTCTCCTCGTCTAACGGAAACAATTTCCTAGCATCCACCTTTTCCAAGCCATGTATTATTTTGTATGTCTCTATTAAGTCTCCCCTTAATCTTCTAAACTCCAACGAATACAATCCCAGTATCCTCAGCCGTTCCTCATATGTTAGACCTGTCATTCCAGGGATCATCCGTGTGAATCTCCGCTGGACACGTTCCAGTGCCAGTATGTCCTTCCTGAGGTGTGGGGACCAAAACTGGACACAGTACTCCAAATGGGGCCTAACCAGAGCTTTATAAAGTCTTAGTAGTACATCTCTGCTTTTATATTCCAACCCTCTTGAGATAAGAGACAACATTGCATTCGTTTTCTTAATCACGTACTCAACCTGCATGTTTACCTTTAGAGAATCCTCGACTGGCACTCCCAGATCCCTTTGTGCTTTGGCTTTATTAATTTTCTCACCAGTTCTATATTGGGTGGATGTCCTTCCTCCATCAGCTCACTGCCTCAGGCCAATATCCACCTCCAACAAGCAAGCCAATTGTAAAGCACTCTGAGGATGCTGTGCATATTTTACCACTCACTGTCACCTTTAGCTTGGAGTTATTGAATTAATCGGTTCTTGTACGCTTTGACACAGCTCTGAGGCAGATGGTATTTGAACCCAGCCATCACCTCTGCACCACAAGACTGCTGTATTTTTTATCCTGGCTAATTTTTAGGAGCTCTCATAATAAAAATACATGCAGGGATTTGAACCATAATGTGTGACTCCTCAATAAAACATGTAAGTTTCCCAAAGATCAAGAATTGCTTTTACCATCGAGATCCTTGCAGATTAGCTGTCGTTACTTCATTATCATTGGCGTAACATTCATAAAGTGCAGGAGGATACCATGTCACCCATTATGGTTTGCCAGCTCTTTGAATGAGTTAGCCAGTTGGTTCCACAACTTGAAACATAGTTCGCTGTCAATGATGTTAAGAAAATGAAACAAAAACTCATGTCACATCATGTAATGTTCAGCAAGAAAAGTCAACATGGAATGTATAGTTAGTAAGTTTGCCCATGATACCAAAATTGGAGATGTAGTGGACAGTGAAGAAGGTTACCTCAGAGTGCAATGGGATCTTGATCAGATGGGCCAATGGGCTGAGGAGTGGCAGATGGAGTTTAATTTTGACAAATGCAAGCTGCTGCATTTCGGAAAAGCAAATCAGAGCAAGACTTATACACTTAATGGTAAGGTCCTGGAGAGTGTTGCTGAACAAAGAGACTTTGAAGTGCATCTTCATAGTTCCTTGAAAGTAGAGTCACAGGTAGATAGGATAGTGAAGAAGGTGTTTGGTATGCTTTCCTTTACTGGTCAGAGTAATGAGTATTGGAGTTGGGAGGCCATGTCACAGCTGTACAGGACATTAGTTAGGCCATGTTTGGAACATTGTGTACAATTCTGATCTCCATCCTTTAGGAAGGACGTTGTGAAACGTGAAAGGGTTCAGAAAACATTTACAAGGATATTTCTAGGGTTGGAGGATTTGAGCTACAGGGAGAGGCTGAATAGACTGGGGCTGTTTTCCCTGAGTGTCAGAGGCTGAAGGGTGACCTTATAGAGGTTTATAAAATCATGGAGGGGGCATGTATAGGATAAATAGACAAAGTCTTTTCCCTGGGGTGGGGGAGGCCAGAACTATAGGGAATAGGTTACAGGTGAGAGTGGAAAGATGTAAAAGGACCTAAGGGGCACCTTTATCATGCTGAGGGTTGTGCATGTATGGAAAGAACTGCTAGAGGGAAGTAGTGAAAGCTGGTACAATTACAGCATTTAAAAAGCATCTGGACGGGTGTATGAATAGGAAGCATTTAGAGGGATGTGAGCCAAGTGCTGGCAAACGGGACAAGGTTATGTTAGGATATCCTGTCATAGAGTCATAAAGTCACACATGGATGAGTTGGACCGGAGGGCCTGTTTCCGTGCTATACACCTCTATGACTCTAAGAATTATACAAGTTCTGTGTGGAATGTTTACCTAGTAACAGAAGAGATTTAAAACTATCCTTTTATATGGTGTTTAAAATTTAATAAAGAACCACTAGAGATTTTTACATAGGTTGATAGATAAAATGTGCTACCATTTCTGCATCATTGATTTGGATATTGATCAATCCTTTGAAAATGATCTGCTATGGAATGTGAAATAATTCCATAAATCATGCCAGGATTGTGATCACTAGCAACTGCTAATGTTGAGCTTACAAGTTCCTTAGGGAATCACATCGTTTGGACGGGACAGGTTTGAATACATGACATCCCTCTTGTGTCTACCTTGCCCACTGCCTAATCACTCTGACCCTGGGATCTCCCAAGTTCCTTCACCTCTCACTTTGGCCTCACCCTCTCATGCATCGATAGGCAAGAGATAGACCGTCGTAACTCATAGTAAGTCCTGTCATTGGACCTTCTCACTCTTTGTTGCATTAATCAGAGTTGCAGCATAAGTGTACTGGAAGGGCTAAGAATTTCTGCTCCCAATCACATTTCTTGAACTCTGTCCCTTTTTTCCATCGATTCCTGTGCAGTGATCTGTATATTCTAATTGACTTCAGATTTATTGGATTCTGTGTTCTTTTCCGTTATAGATATATGTGCACTGAAAGTCGAAGAAGGGAACTGTTACTTCTACCAATTGAAATGGTTCTTTGACACAACATTACAAGTCTGCAAAAGGTTCTGGTATGGTGGCTGTGAGGGAAATCAGAATAGATTTGATACCCAAGACGATTGTGAAGCCTTTTGTCTGAAGTCCACCTTCTAAATATGATATGCATGGACTAAGTCTTTTTAACGTGAGAGGTAGAATAACAAATAGCAATGTTGTATTGGAAAAAAACAAAAACTCTTGTTTTGCATATGCAAATTAAAAAAAACTTTTGGAAACAGCAATGCTACCAATTCATACCAAGCAAAAATAATCCTCCACAACTTTGAACATAATATACACTAAATAATATACTCAAAATCAAGCAATAAGTCACTGTTTCTTTCTGTGTTTATTCTGAATTGCTCTATTCCAGTCAAACTGTTTAGAATTTGCTTTGGGTTCAACACACATTTTTGTGAATTGATCAATAAGGAACTCCAGTGTAGGAGAGATATGGCACAATGTGAGACTTAGCTATGCTCATCCTGGGTCATCACAGCCCTCTCTGAACTTCATAGGGTTGGGAAAAATAGCCGTGCTGTTTATATTTTTAGTTTATCACAGGTAGGGTAAACATTAAAGACCATTCACTTTGTTTTCAGTTCAGACATATCTAGGACAGAAACATACATTTTTCAGGTCAGTTCAGGTGACATCAGGTTCAAACTTAGAAGTAAGATGAGTTTCTGTCCGAGAAGGAGTTCAGGGAACCAGTTACCTCACTGGAGAGATTTAGTTTGTGTAAGTACCAAACCAGAAGTGTTATCAAAACTGAGAAAGTTAAGCTCTCAGTTTTGACAATAGTTTATGCCAGCAGACTTGGGAAGGATGTATCAAATTGTCTGCACAGTTCAGAGGACAAGTAACTGTAAAGAGTCTGTTAATTGAACCCTAAGGTGTTGAGATAGGGAATAATTTCTTGATACAAATAGTATCAGAAAAAGCTTGAAGCTTTGTTCTAATATTTGTGTTGTAAGATCATTCTAATTGTCTATTATATTTAGATAGCTTTGTTTTATTTTATTATTTCTTTTTGTAATAAATGTCTGTTGTTAAAGAAAGGTCTACAGACTTGTGTGATTGTGTTTCAATAGCTGGGTACATTGCAAAATAAACAGCGCAACAAAAAGCCCGAAACATTCCTAATGAAGGGCTCTTGCCCTAAACATTGATTCTCCTGCTCCTCACATGCAGCCTGAGCTGCTGTGCTTTCCCAACACTACACTCTCAACAGTGAAGGAATACCAAAATAGTTCAAAGTCAGTGGGTTGTTGTGGGAACTTGCGGTTGCATTCAGAAATGTGAAAACCTTTTGTTCTTCTAGATGTTAGTGATCACAGGTGTAGAAAGTGCTGTTGAAGGAGCCTTTAGCAGGTTCCTACAGTGAATCTTTTACTTGGTGTAACCGTTACCACTGTGTGCTGGTGGTGGAGGGAATGTATGTTAAAAGTGCTGGATAATGTACTGATCAAGTGACTTTCTTTGTTCCAAAGGAGCACAGGTTACTTGCTTTTTCTGTGTTGCCTTTATGTCCTTAACACACTGGAAATGTTGAGGAATAATACTGAAGCATATATTTCATGACAGTAAAACCATGACACATTGAAAGACAGCATTATTATCACACAGAGCAGCTTGCAACTTCTATGGAACATGTCTGGCATAATACAAAAGGAATGTTTCCAATCTTTAAAATGTCAAGAAAACCACAAGAGCCCCAAATGCATACTTGTCTTGGAAGCCTTGTGGAAACATTACTGCAAAACACTGAAAGATACATTTCACCTTAGGAGATGCTAGCTGATTAGGACAAAAATTTATGAATGAAAATATTTCCACGGTGACTCAATGGTTAGCACTGCTGCCTCACAGCACCAGGGACCCAGATTAGATTCCACTCCTGGGTGACTGTGTGGAGTTTGCACATTCTCCCTGTGTCTGCGTGGATTTCCTCCCACAGTCCAAAGATATGCAGGTAGGGTGGTTTGGCCATGCTAAATTGCCTGTAGCGTCCAGGGGTCTATCTTGCACAATGGTGGCCATCACCAAACTGTACTGGGAGGGTAAGATAAGACAGGTGGAGTCTCATTTTGAGGTAGTGTGTGCGAACTTGGGTTCAGTGAAGACAGGCTGTCCAGGGAATGTAAGGGAGAAATGGACATGGAGTTTACATTTGTTGGGAGGGGGGGAGCATGCAGCTCACAACTAGGCAGAGTCTGATACTCACGGCATCCAGTGCAACCTACACTGCTTGCGATTATGAAAAGCAGCCTGCGGATGAAAATAGCTGGGACCATGCTGAGCCAGTGACAGTTTGAATACCAAAAACATGGACCCTATTTCTGCGAGACAGGAAGCTTCTCAAGGCACAGTTGCATCTATCCTGGATTTGCAGGGTGCAGGAATAAGGTCAGTTCCAAACGTATCATGGTACATGTGAAATTCGAGCAGTATGCCATGCTTTGGGGTCAAATGCTGGTCACAGGTAACGTCATTGCTCCCTTCAAATAGCAAACAGATATATCTGAAGCAGAATTCATCACATGCAACCTTAAAAGAACCATGGGTGGGCCACAATGCACACGGTTAATGCAAATCTTCCTAAGCTGCAAAGAGACATGGAACTGGTTCCCTCTCCACCTGGACTGTCAAAACTGTCTTTTCTGTAATGTTGATGTGAAGCAGCCGGTGTTGGACTGTGGTGTACAAAGTTAAAAATCACGCAACACCAGGTTGTAGTCCAACAGGTTTATTTGGAAGCACTTGCTCCTTCATCTTTCAACTATCTGATGAAGGAGTGGCGCTCCGAAAGCTAGTGCTTCCAAATAAACCTGTTGGACTTTCACCTGGTATTGTGTGATATTTAACTTTGTCTGTATTGATGCATTTGATGTGCATTGTAGGGTTGAGGGGAGAGGGGTCCCCTACTCCTATAGCATTTAAACCCTGCCACTATCTCCTCACAAAAAGCTGATGGATACTGACCAAAATGTGGTCCAAAGTCAAAGTGCCAAGATGAGTCATTTCCTACT
This sequence comes from Chiloscyllium plagiosum, assembly GCF_037043375.1. NCBI lineage: Eukaryota > Metazoa > Chordata > Chondrichthyes > Orectolobiformes > Hemiscylliidae > Chiloscyllium > Chiloscyllium plagiosum. Next base: position 27,307,614 of record NW_028270172.1, on the reverse strand, counting down.
TGTCAGAATATAAAACATCCCTTTGAGGAGCATGATAAGCCGCCATTTGAAAAGCCTGCAGCCGCTGACAGTTCTCATTGCATAAGTCTGTTCTGTTCCTCACATCCCCCCCCCCCCCCCCCCCCCACCCAGCAAGTAACCAATGGATCCAGACTGCTGTGATAGCTGACCAGGCTCCATCTCCTGAAGAGGTCACTGCTAAAGGGCCATCGTCGCCATCTCAGCATGACCACCATAGTCACATCATAGTTGAGCTTCACGTAAGAATGCTACACTTAATTCAATAACAATATGAATGACCAGTCACAAAAGCAGTTTATACATCAAAACAAAGGATTAAAAACTAATATGGATCATTTCTTTCTGCCAAGTCAAAGCAAAATGATTAATCAGCAATATGACTAATAGCTGTATCTGGCTGTTTGGAAGAAAGTGAGGACTGCAGATGCTGGAGATCAGAGCTGAAAATGTGTTGCTGAAAAAGCGCAGCAGGTCAAGCAGCATCCAAGGAACAGGAGAATCAACGTTTCGGGCATAAGCCCTTCTTCAGGAATGTATCTGGCTTTTGTACAGATAAGTCTCAGGCAAGTAGAGATACTTGGCAGAACAATCAAGATGATTATCCTCATTAAACTCTGACCAAACTGTAAACTGAAACCACTTTTTGCAAAAACATTACTGACGATTTCAATTTAAAATATTTAGCTATTGGAGAGCATTTGGTGAAGGTGAACATTTAAAAATGTGAATGAGAATAGAAAAGAATTTTCTCTCAATATTTTAGGCACCAGAAAGTGCTGGGATTAGAAGCAGGGATGTTGCCATCTGGAATGAGGTCAATAGGTTCCTGCTACATGATTCCGAAGAGATAGGACATGTCAGTGGTAGTGCAAGATCCCTTAAAAAATAAGCATTTGGAAAGTCAGAGTACTGCAGATCATGGAAGGGCAAAGTACCACTTGGATTTACCTGTTTACAAACCCTTGATAGATGAGAAATCCATACTGCAAGTAATGGAGACATTTTACAAGTTCTATTCAACTGAGGAGACCAGAACAAAGATGGCAGCTGCCTGAACTTCCATTGCAGCTTTTTCTCTGTTAATGTGCAATCATTGTAATGATTGGAATGAGATAAACTAGGAGAAAGTGAGGACTGCGGATGCTGGAGATCAGAGTCGAGAGTGTGGTGCTGGAAAAGCACAGCAGGTCAGGCAGCACCCAAGGAGCAGGAGAATCAGCGTTTCGGGCAAAAGCCCTTCATAACTCCTGATGAAGGGCTCTTGCCCAAAGTGTCAATACTCCTGCTCCTTGGATGCTGCCTCACGTGCTGTGCTTTTCCACACTCTTGACTTGGAATGAGATCAAGAAAGTGGACCTCTTTGAATATGAGTTCCCTGATTAGGCCTGTTAATCTAGTCAAGTTAGAGAGAACTGGTTCCAGGCGCAAGAGGTGGGCTACGGTCCAGTACACGCTGCGAGTATCTAAGGCAGACTTTGGAGGAACCAGACTTTGGAGTGAAAACTCCCCAGGACAAGCTGCAGGAAAAAAGTGAGGCCTACACCCCAAACCTTAGGAGGTGGGGGAGCATAGTGACTGAAATAAGGTCAGCCAGGTGCACCTCATAGAATATGAATTCCCTGATAACCTGGTCCAATCAGGGAGCCCTGGCTGACAGAAGTAAACAGGACTGTCAGGGGTTTTGCTCACTCTAGGCACCAACACCGAGCTAGCTGGGTCCGAGTCATGTACTATGCACATTTTAAAAAGGGGTGACTTGGTGATGGGATACTGGCCTCTGTAGAGTTATTTCATTGGGAACAAGAAAAAATCACGCCACAAAGAGATTCATTTGCAACATTCATCTTTGAGCTGGTGTAAGCATTTCTGGCATCATGCCATTGTCTGGAAAGCTTGGCTTGTTCAATCCTGCTGTCAAAGACTGGGCCCAGTATGTGAAAAGAATCTGTTATCTTTTCCAGGCAAATGACACTATGGTAGATGAATAACAACGATAAATTCTCCTGACAGCTTGTGGACCATAGCTTTTTCAGTTATTCACAAACTAAGTTTCCCTGAGGCACCAGGAACTGTAAGCTTTCAAGAGTTGACAGATTTAGCTAAGGAATATTGCATCCCCAAGCCTCTTCCAATTCTGTGACACTATCAGTTTTTCTTGACAATTCGAGGACAAGGGATAGTTGACAAGGAATCCTGAAGAAGGGCTCATGCCCGAAACATCGATTCTCCTGCTCCTTGGATGCTGCCTGACCTGCTGCGCTTTTCCAGCAACACATTTTCAGCTCTGATCTCCAGCATCTGCAGTCCTCACTTTCTCCTAAGAGAGCTCATAGACCAGTTTCCAGGAGACTGCACACCTGGAAAGTCTAGCTACAACTGGTTTGGAACATTTAAATTGTTTAGCGACATCTACATTAGAACCAATCAAAATAAATTTTTGGATAAATGGTCACCCAGTTCTAATGGAGATCGATACCAGCAAGGCTGTATCGGTGATTGCAGAACCAATCTTTACCAAAATCCACTCTGGACTCCAATTCTTAAGTTTGTGTGAGACCCCAACTGGAATGAGAACCTTTACCGGGGGATCCCTACAGATTATGGGTAGCCAGTTTCTTAAGAGAAGCAGCTGGTTCAGTTATCATTGATTGTAGTAAAAGGTTGATGGACATCAAGCCCAAGCTTGATGGACAAAATTGGTTGAGAAAGACTTAACTTGATTGGCTCAACATTATTCTATTAGAAAGTGGCTGCCTGAGTGATGTTTTAATTAAATACAACAAAAGTTTTTGGAAGAAGATCTAGGGACTATCAAAGGGGCCAAGTACACCTTGTATGTTGACCAGGAAACAGTTCCCTGATTCTGCAAGGCCTGTCCAATGCCATTTGCCCTATGTGTGAAAATAGACGCAGAAATCAGGAGGTTGGAAAGAAAAGGAATCATCAAACCAGTCCACTTTGCAGAATCATAGAATTCCTACAGTGTGGAAACAGGCCTTTCAGCCCAACAAGCCCACACTGACCCTCCAAAGAGTAACCCACCCCCCCCCCACTCTACATTTACCCCTGACTAATGCACCTAACCTACACATCCCTGAACACCATGGGCAATTTAGCATGACCAATTCACCTAGCCTGCACAAATTTGGATTGTAAGAGAAAACCAGAGCATCCAGAGGAAACCCACACAGACAGTCATGCTGGAATTGAACCTGGGTCACTGGCACTATGAGGCAGGCAGCAGTGCTGACCACTAGGTCACCGGGCCGCCCCACAGAATGGGCAACTCTGTTCACACTGATTGTGATGTCTAGTGGGTCAGTTTGCCTTTGTGGGGATTTTAAACAAACAGTGAACTGCTTCTCACTCCTAGATAAATACCCAAATCCTCACATAGAAATCTTATACATAAAACTTGAGGGAAGGCTATCCTTCATAAAGCCAGACATGTGTCATGTGTTCCTGCAATTGCGACTAGATGAAGAACCGCAGAAATATGCTATAATTAATACCCATAGCAGTTTGTAGCAAAATACGAGACTGCCCTCTGAGGTATCATCAACCTCAGACAGTTTCCAGCCAGAAAATGGAGAATATATTACAAGGTCTACCCCAGATGGCCATTTATCTGGATGGCATCCTAATAAACAGAAAGACCAATAAAGAGCATTTAGAGAACATGGACATGGTACTTTAATGTTTATCCAAGGCAGGAGTACACCTTAGGAGGGAAAAATGGGTGTTCCAGGTGCCCCAAGTGACCTACTTGAGCCTTGAGCTATAGATTCAGCAAGATCAATTACATCTGTTGGAAGATAAAGTGAAGGCAACCAAATGTGCCCCAGCTCCATATCTGTGTCAGAGTTCAGGTCTTTCTTTGGATTGGTGCATTATTACAGAAAGTTCAGACATAAACTGGCTTCCGTCCTGGCAGCCTTACACCTGCTATTGAAAAAGGGTCAGCCTTGGAAATGGTCTCATAGATAAAGATATATCCCTTAGGGAAGTGAAGAAGCGACTACACTCTACGATCCCAAGTGAGAAGTGGTGTTGACATGGGATGCCTCCCCGTACGGTATCGGGGTAGTGTTGGATCACTGGTGGCCCAGTGAAGAGGAACACCCAATTTCGGTTACATGTTGACTATGCTGGTCCTTTCATGGGCTGTATATTTTGAGTCATCGTGAATGCCCATTCAAAGTGTTGGACATGTATAGAGTTCATTCGTCAAACATGGAGACAATGATTGTAAAGTCGTAAGCAATGTTTGTAATACATGGACTCCCGGAGGTGTTGGTCACAGAAAACAGGCCATCATTTACCAACAGGGAATTTGGGTACAGTAGCACCTTGATTATCCGAACGAGATGGGGGGGGAGTATTTTGTTCGGATAATTGATTGTTCAGATAATTGATCTCATCATAAACAAGCAGTAATTTATGAGTGCCAGGTACCCAAACATTGCTCAGTTATCCATAATGCCATTTAACCAATAGCTGATCTATTGTAAGCAAGCGGTAATTTGAGTGCCGGGTATCCGAACATTTTTTGGTTATCCGGCAATGCACACCGTAATGCCATTTAACTGATAACTGATCTCTCATAAACAAGCAGTAATTTGAGAGTCAATTATCGAACATTTCTTGGTTATCTGGCAATGCACGCTTAAAGCCATTTAACTGATAACTGAATGCTGAGTTGCCTAATGCCATTTTTACAGGACCTTGAGACCTTGTCCAGATAATCTGAAATTCAGATAATTGATGTTTAGATAATCGAGGCTGTACTGTATTTCCTAAAGTCAAATGGCATTGGACATGGAAGGACAACTCCATACCATCCATTGTCCAATGGTCTGATGGAAGAACAGTCCAAACTTTGAAGGCAGATTTCAATGAACATCAACAATTTCACTCAATACCAAACTGTCCCGGTTCCTGTTTGATTGTAGGACCACCCTTCATTCAACTACAGGGATAGATCCAGCAGAGTTGCTAATGGGGACTCTGGATCAGGTTAAATCTGATCCAGAGTCCCTATGGGGGTGGACTCTGGACATGGGGGTGAGTGTGAAATGGCATCAGGGATGCCAATGCCAGACACTAGACTCCTCTAAGTGAGAGAGGTAGTTTACCTCCGGGGATGCAGTTTGGTGTCAAAAGCAGGAGAGTGGCCCTGCATGGGTAAGAGGCATGGTCGATGCGAGATCTGGTCCCATGATGTACAAAGTATGGGTAGGAGAGATGATTCTGAACAAGGCATGTGGACCACATATGAAAGCTGCAACCTTACAAACAGAGCAGGGGCAAAGCATGCCCAGCCCCTCAGAACATCCAACAAGGCTATCAGAGTCCGTGGGTTCTCCCCTTTCTGCCTAGCATCGAAGAAACCTCTGAGGATGAGATGGACACAGCAGATGTTGCAGCCTCAATGACATTACCACCTGGAGAAGAAGATGAGTTTCGACCGTGATGCTCTGAGCTGAAGAGGTGGGCTACAGTCCAGTACATCCCGCCAGTTATTCAAGGCAGAGTCAGAGTGGCTCGATCTGATGTTAAAACACCCAGGGAAAGGTGACAGGAAAAAGAGCGGGCCTACATCCCAGACCTTAGTGGGGGAGGAATGTTGTGACTGGAATTAGGTCAGCCAGGTCAACCTCAAGGAATATGAATTCCCTGATTGAGGCTGTTAATCTGGGTCACAAAGTGTGGCGCAGGAGAAGCATAGCTGGTCAGACAGCATCCGAGGAGCTAGAGAATTGACTTTTTGGGCATAAGCCTGATGAAGGAATGTCGACTCTCCTGCTCCTTGGATGCTGTCTGACCAGCTGTGCTTCTCCTGCGCCACACTTTGTGACCCAGATTAACAGCCTCAATCAGGGAATTCATATTCCTTGACGTTGACCTGGCTGACCTAATTCCAGTCACAACATTCCTCCCCCACTAAGTTCTGGGACTCCAGCATCTACAGTCTTCACTATCTCCCAGTCGTTGTTAATCCTGGCTGACAGATATAAACAGGAATGTCAGAGGCACAGTTCACTCTAGGAGCCAGTCTGAGCTGGCTGGGTCAGTGTTATATCTTATGTATGTGTAAATAAAGGGTTACTTGGTGAAAGGATACAGGCCTTTGTGGAGCAATTTCAACCATATATTGTGGTTGTTTTTGGAAAACTGTTCTAAAAGTTATGCTTTTAAACTTTGGCCTTGGCCTGAACTTAAAGCTATTTTTAAAATTATCTCCGAGGGTCATTTGGCTTTTTCCTTTGAATTCAGTGAGGAACAGCTTCCAAAATGACAAAACGATGTTCTCAAGCATACATAAACAAAGACATTTTGGAGAAATTGAATTTCACATTCTATATCATATCACAGATTGACTCTTTCATTCACCAAACCATGACTTGTAAAGTTTTGGTGTGTGTGTCTGTGATATAGACTAAGTGGAACTCGTGAGTGCATGTAGCTCAGGAGAATTAAAAATTGAAGTTTTTGCGGTCTAATGTTCCTGATGGAGAAAACGTCGGCACTTACTGGGGTAATGACATCTGTCACTGGCCTCCCAATCAGTGCCAGAAGTGCAAAGGAGGCTAGAAGATTGAGAGATGATCTCATTCAAACAAACAGAATACTTACATGCTCAACAGGGGAGATATAGCAAGGAGGTTTACTTCCCTCCTGGCTAGGAGGATCTAGAAGCAGGGGAATATCATCAGAACAAGAGGTGAGCCCTTTAGGACTAAGGTGAGGAGAAATGTCTTCATTCAGAAAGTGACAAGTCATTTGCAAATTTTGCAAATGTTTTAGTCTTGTCATTTGCACTGATGCACTGGCCTCTGACATCATTGAGGTTTGTGGCACCTCTTCCTTCTGTTCGTTGGATAATGATTCACCACCATTCATGATTGGGCATGGCAGAGGTGCAGAGCATTAATTTTATTCATTGGTTATGGAATTGCTTCATTCTGTCTCTAGCATCTAGTTTTCACTGTTTAGCATTTTTGTAGTCTTGTATTGCACCTTATTTTTAAGTATGCCTGGTGGAGCTCCTGACATGCACTACTACATATCTCAATGAATAAAGGTTGCTCCCTTGGCTTGATGGTGATGATAAAGTGAGGGATGTGCTTGACTACGTGATTAAAGATTGAATAGAATTCTGTTGCTGCTAAAAGCCAAGTGCCTAGAACAACCAAAACTGCTCTGAATCAATCCCATTTAGAACAGTGAAGGTTTCTCTGTGTGTAGGCAGAGGTTCTCCATAGGACTGTGTGCTGCACATTCTGAAAAATACTGCCTTGGACAGCTGCACCAAAACAGGCAGCATGATGAAGATAAGGTCAGGTAGATGTTTCCTTCTTGTTGGTTCCTGTATATCTAACACAGGCACAGTCAACAGGTATGTCCTTCAGGATTTGATTAGATTAGATTAGATTACATTACAGTGTGGAAATAGGCCCTTCAGCCCAACAAGTCCACACCGACCCGCCGAAGCGCAACCCACCCATACCCACCCCTACATTTGCCCCTTACCTAACACTACGGGCAATTTAACCTGCACATCTTTGGACAGTGGGAGGAAACCGGAGCACCCGGAGGAAACCCACGCAGACACGGGGAGAACGTGCAAACTCCACACAGTCAGTCGCCTGAGGCGGAGTCTCAGGCACTGTGAGGCAGCAGTGCTAACCACTGTGCCACCGTGCCGCCCACCAAATCAATAAGAAATTATTGGTGATGGCCACTGAAGGTCCTCACACAAACTAAATTCTGTAAGCACCTTTGCTATTCTGAGACTTCTTCCAAGTGATGTTCAATATGCTGCCATACTGATTCATCAAGTTGTGAAAGGGCGATCGGTAGCAGTTAGCATGTGGTTTCCTTGCTCATGATTGGCCTGATGGCATGAACTGTCAGTGAAACAGTATACAGCCCGGCATGTTGATGGGGGACACTGGGGCACTACATGATGACACAGTGGTAAGCACTGCTGCCTGTCAGCACCAAGAATCTGGGTTCAATTCCAGCTTTGGGTGACTATTTGTGTGGAGTTTGCACGTTCTCACCGTGTTTGTGTGAGTTTTATCCAGGTGCTCCAGGTTCCTCCCACAGTCCAAAGATGTGTAGGTTAGGTAGACTGGCCATGCTAAATTGTCTATAATGTCCAGAGATATGCAGGCTCGGTGGATTGGCTTTGGGAAATGTAGGGTTATAGGGAAAGCATAGGGGTGTGGATCAAGGTAGGATGTTCTTAGCAGGGGCAGTGCTGACTTGATGGGCCAAATGGCCTGCTTCCACTCTGTAAGGATTCTATGATTCGCTGAAATGTAAGATTCTATGAATAGAATTATATCAGACTGTTGCTTAATTTGTCTGTGGGACAAAGTGAGGACTGCAGTTGCTGGAGATTCAGAGTTTAAAATGTTTATCAGACAGCTTTTCCAACCAAGGTTGATTTCCCAGACACAAAAACAGAAATTGCTAGAGAAATTCAGTATGTCTGACAGCATCTGTGAAGAGAAAATAGGATTAGCATTTCAAGTCCGGCGACTCAAACATTGGACTTGAACATTAACTCTCCTATCTCTCCACGGATTTTGACGGATGTGCTGAGTTTCTCTAGCAATTTCTGTTTTTCTTTCAGATTTCCAGCATCTGCAGTTGCTTGTTCTATTTGGTAATTTCCCAGATGTAAGTGTTTAATATTTTGCATGGTCAACTGGTTTGCTTTGTCTGCTAAATAGATTGATGCCAGGAACTCGTTCAAGTTTTATTCTCAGTTGCCTCTTTTGTAGCAGTTTGATTTTGAAAGACTAGGCCATTACAGACAGCGATTAGAGTGGTGCTGGAAAAGCGCAGCAGGTCAGGCAGCATTCAAGGAGCAGGAAAATCATCAGGAATGGGTTTTTGCCCAAAATGTCAATTTTCCTGCTCCTTGGATGCTGCCTGACCTGCTGCGCTTTTCCAGCATCACTCTAATCTTGACTCTAATCTGCAGCATCTGCAGTAGCCACCTCCGCCCATTTCAGACAACATTTAAATGTCAACCGTATTGCTGTGAGGTTAGTAAAATGTTCAGGCCAGACTGTAAAGACATAAGATCTCCTTTTCTAAAGGACATTAGTAAAACAGCTGAGTGCTTGTTTAACCACACCCCAATTATAATCTCTTCCAACCTCTTCCATCGGACAGAAGATCCAAAAGCTTAATCACATGTACCAACAGATCCAAGAACAGCACCTTCTCCACTGTTATTAGACTTTTGAGTGATTTCTCAAATTTTAAATTTCATGTTGATCTCACTCTTTGTGCACCATGTCTGCAGTTGTAACATTGTATTCTTCACTCTGTTCTGTTACTGTTATGCACTTTGTATGGTATGATCTGCCTATACTGCATGCAAAACAAAGCTTTTCACTGTACCAAGGTACATGTGACAATAGTAAATCAAATTAAATACAGTCCAATAGCTTCATGATCATTATTACTGAGTCTGTCTTTTATTTCAGATTTATTTATTTACCAAGTTCCTGCATCCTTCCTTGCCTACTTTTCTCTTTCAAAACAGGACGTAGATGAGTTTCCTATAACTTTTCTGAGCAATTGATTGCATAAGAATATGTGTGGACCAGAGAATATAAAAAATATCAAGGATGGACCATTGAAGTTCATCCTTCATGTTGTCTAAACACATCATGCTTTTATTTTTGGAACTTAGACATACAGTACCTTGGCATAGCTATTGCTTTGCCTGTGAGATGATTGCAGGAATTTTTCATGAGGATTTACTCAAAATGTTTTTTTTCTCTCTGGTTTAAATACAGAAACTTGTTTTATTTTAAAGTAATATACACATATAATAAAAGTCAATTATCTGTGGTCAGATTCTCCATTAGTTATACATTCTCTGTTTAGATCCTTAAATTCTGGAAGCATTGATAAATTTTATTGACTTTCTCAACAAAGGTCCTTTCCCTTTGTTGTGACTCAAGTCCTTGTGTCTAAGTTAATGTCTGGTGCAATATTTCTTCTTCCACTTGAAGTGACATGGGAGTATGTGCTATTTTCAGTTCATAAAGTGACATAGCTGTGTACGCTAGCCCATCGATCTCACTATATTTACTGAGACATGGACAAGTAAAAGTATGATTCAGCTTGTAAGAAACAATTTCCACTGAAGCTAGACCACAAAGCTGAAGCCTTAGTAAAGTAGACTGACAGCACAAAAATAAAACACAGCCATCCTTTGAAAGGCTGATATGTTTGCTGAAGTTCTAGTGTTTTCTTAAGCTTGTAGGAGACCACATTATTTCTCTTATTTGGACAACAGGCTGGAATTGAAGTGAAACTGGTATAAAGAGAGTAATAGAGATGTACAGCCTGGAAGCAGACCCTTCTGTCCAACACATCCATGATATCCTAAACAAATCTAGTCCTAGTTGCTTTCATTTGGCCAATATCCCTCTGAACACTTCTTATTCAGGTACCCATCCAGATGCCTTTTAAATGTTGTAATTGCACCAGGCTCCACCACTTCCTATGGCAGCTTATTCCACACACGCAACACCCTCTGCAAGAAAAAGTTGCCGCTTAGGTCTCTTTTAAATCTTTCCCCTCTCATCTTAAACCTATGCCCACTAATTTCCCCCACCCCAGGGAAAAGACCTTGGCTAATCACTCTATCCACACCCCCTCACGATTTTATAAACTTCTATTTCCGAGATACCAGGTGAGTTTTGTCATGGTCACAAGTCAATATATGGTCATGGTCACAAATCTTTGCCTTTCTTTGCCATTTGCTACAATTGAGGATGTTCCAGTAATTTGAGTTACTATTTGTTAATGAAAAAAGACCTGGTGGGACCTGCCTTTGTTGTTGTGGTTCTGTTCGCCGAGCTGTGAATTTGTGTTGCAGACGTTTCGTCCCGTCTATGTGACATCCTCAGTGCTTGGGAGCCTCCTGTGAAGCGCTTCTGTGATGTTTCCTCCGCCATTTGTAGTGATTTGTACCTGCCGCTTCCGGTTGTCAGTTCCAGCTGTCCGCTGCAGTGGCCGGTATATTGAATTCAGGTCGATGCGCTTATTGACTGAATCTGTGGATGAGTGCCATGCCTCTAGGAATTCCCTGGCTGTTCTCTGTTTGGCTTGTCCTATAATAGTAGTGTTGTCCCAGTCGAACTCATGTTGCTTGTCATCTGAGTGTGTGGCTACTAAGGATAGCTGGTCATGTCGTTTCATGGCTAGTTGGTGTTCATGGATGCAGACCGTTAGCTGTCTTCCTGTTTTTCCTATGTAGTGTTTTGTGCAGTCCTTGCATGGGATTTTGTACACTACATTGGTTTTGCTCATGCTGGGTATCGGGTCCTTCGTCCTGGTGAGTTATTGTCTGAGAGTGGCTGTTGGTTTGTGTGCTGTTATGAGTCCTAGTGGTCGCAGTAGTCTGGCTGTCAGTTCCGAAATGTTTTTGATGTATGGTAGTGTGGCTAATCCTTTGGGTTGTGGCATGTCCTCAATCCATTGTCTTTCCCTTAGGCATCTGTTGATGAAATTGCGGGGGTATCCGTTTTTAGCGAATACATTGTATAGGTGTTCTTCTTCCTCTTTTTGCAGTTCTGGTGTACTGCAGTGTGTTGTGGCCCTTTTGAACAGTGTCTTGATGCAACTTGTTTTGTGTGTGTTGGGGTGGTTGCTTTCGTAGTTTAGGACTTGGTCTGTGTGTGTGGCTTTCCTGTATACCTTTGTGGTGAATTCTCCGTTCGGTGTTCTCTGTACCATCACGTCTAGGAATGGGAGTTGGTTGTCCTTTTCTTCCATTCTAGTGAATCGGATTCCTGTGAGTGTGGCGTTGATGATCCGGTGTGTGTTCTCTATTTCTGTGTTTTTAATGATTACAAAGGTATCATCTACATATCTGACCCAGAGTTTGGGTTGAATTTGAATTACAAAGGACTAGCCACACTACCATACATCAAAAACATTTCTGAACTGACAGCCAGACTACTGCGACCACTAGGACTCATAACAGCACACAAACCAACAGCCACTCTCAGACAACAACTCACCAGAACGAAGGACCCGATACCCAGCATGAGCAAAACCAACGTAGTGTACAAAATCCCATGCAAGGACTGCACAAAACACTACATAGGACAAACAGGAAGACAGCTAACAGTCCGCATCCATGAACACCAACTAGCCATGAAACGACATGACCAGCTATCCTTAGTAGCCACACACTCAGATGACAAGCAACATGAGTTCGACTGGGACAACACTACTATTATAGGACAAGCCAAACAGAGAACAGCCAGGGAATTCCTAGAGGCATGGCACTCATCCACAGATTCAATCAATAAGCACATTGACCTGGATCCAATATACCGGCCACTGCAGCGGAAAGCTGGAACTGACAACCGGAAGCGGCAGATACAAATCACTACAAATGCCAGAGGAAACATCACAAAAGCGCTTCACAGGAGGCTCCCAAGCACTCAGAATGTCACCTAGACAGGGGACGGAATGTCTGCAACACAAATTCACAGCTCGGCGAACAGAACCACAACAATGAGCACCCGAGCTACAAATCTTCTCCCAAACTTTGAACACCTGCCTTTGTGCTGAGTAGCAGTCAGTCTGGCCAATTGGTCAACTTGACGTTGTAATTAGGATTTTATATATTCTGTGATGACCTGTGGATCAGTGGGGCATAATTCCTAGTTACATCAAGACTATATGAGTAGTCACCTTCCAGCTATAAAATCAGATCTCCAAGATGCACTGAAAAAAAAAGCTAATTTTGAAGGAAGTTTTAAAATGAAATCAAAATATTGAGAGGGGCAAAATGATGCACCCCAAGCAGTGCAGAGCCCAGCCATCATGGAATCAGGAGCAATCTATGTCCTAACTTGAATGGTATTCATCTAAATGATGACCTGCTACACAAGACTCACATATGTGAAAATGAAACTTTAATGTAAGAGCATATTGAACATATATTATAAATATACATTCTGCCATCACTAATTTTACATTGTCTTCATTGCTCACTGCTAGAGGTGAAACACTGATTAGCAGTTGCAGAGACTTGAATGCTCATATTTAAACTGTGCATTTTCTTTCCATATTTTCTTTCTTATAACTGTTTCATCCACTGAAAAGAACAAATTACCGCAAATAAATTGGAAAAAAGCACAAAAGGTGAAACATTTTCTTCAGCACTTTCGTATGTTTCACTTTTGCTACAATGGTGGCCATTAAATCCTGCAAGAATCTGGAATTAGTAGCAAACTTTGCAGTAAACTGTGTTGCTTTGCTGAATGAGATTCGAATTACTTGTTGATTCCCTTATCATGTGCTGTGATGTCAGCACAGGATTTTGAGTTCTTTACAGACTGTACAGTTCTGGTCACCCTGCTATAGGAAGGGTATCATTAAACTGGAGAGGGTGAAAAACTTACAAGGATGTTACCAGGACTGGAGGGTTTGAGTCATAGGAGAAACTGGGTAAGCTGGGACTTTTTTCACTGGAGCATTGAAGGATGACTTTACAGAGATTTATAAAATTATCCCTAGAGCAGCAGAGTCCAAAACTAGAAGGCATAATTTTAAGGTGACAGGAGAAAGATTTAAAAGGGACCTGTGTGACAGCTCTTTCACACAGAGGGTGGTTCTTTTTGCCAACACATCTTTTCTCTAAGATGGTGGTGGTGGCAGTGTACGCAGCATCCAGGCTCCTCAGCCCGGGGTTGTCCATTCCATTTGCTTTTCTTCTTTAATTTCTTTTCACATTCTTCTCTCAATTTTTAAAGCTTTTTGTGCTTCTTTTTTTTAAAAGAAACTTATGCTGGTGTAGCGGTGACAGCATCAGAGCTGGAGAGGACTGGAGCAAGGTAGGCTGGAGGCCCAGAGCAGAGCCAGACAGCCTGCAGGCTGGAGGCCCAAGCTGAACAAGATGGGCTGGGGGTCTGGAGATGAGTGGGACAGCCAGTGGACTGGAGGCTGGGAGTTGTGTGGGATGGTTGATGGGCTGGAGGCCGGGAGTGGAGTGGGATGGTTGATGGGCTGGAGGCCGGGAGTGGAGTGGGATGGTTGATGGGCTGGAGGCCGGGAGCAGAGTTGGATGACCAGTGGAGTTCAGTGGGATGGCGGGCATGCCCAGAGCAGTTGTTAGACTGGAGACCAGTGCATGTGGTCAGTGACTTGCAACCCCGATCATATCATGTGTGGAAGCTTTCATAGAAAGTCTGTAATGTTTGTGTTTTTAACATTATTTCTTAGTTTTCTAACCATGAATAAATATTAGATAACATAACTTATTTTTCTTTATTTCACTCTTTTGGATCTAAGATTTGTATTTAAGTACTTTGTATCTAAGGGGGTGCCATGTGGGGCAACATTGTAAACTTTTCACTGTCCTCCTGCACTTAAGGAGAGGATCCGAGCAGAGAGCAACTTGGGAAGGTGGGTCAGTCTGAATCTGAGTGGGAGACTGAAAGGTAACATCACAGGAAGACTGTGATTTGATTGGCTAATAAGGAATCTGCTTAATTTGAATCTGTGTTAAATTGAATTTTGTTAGTTTATTGTACATAACTTGCATAAGCAGAGATACAAATACAGTTAAAAATTTAAAAAATCAACACTAATTAAATAAAATAATGATCAGGTGATGTGTTGTTTCTGCATGATATAAGAGCTGGTGGACCCCATTGTGGTTCCCAGTGACCATGTCTGTAGTAAATGTTGGTTGCTGAAAGAACTCTGGATCAGAGTCGATGAGCTGGAGTCTGAGCATCAAACATTGCAACACATCAGCGAGGGGGACAATTACCTGGACGCTTTGTTTCAGGAGACAGTCACACCCCTTAGATTAACTAACTCGAATTCAGCCAGTGGTCAGAAACAGTAGGGTGTGGCTGTGAGTGAAGCAGGTAGAGGTTCCCGGAGGTAGAGCTGCAAGAGCCTCAGCCCCTGTCCTTGTCAAACAGGAATAGTTTTGCTCCCTGTGTGGATGGGAATGGGGACTGCGAGGAGGCTGAGCTGACAAACCACAGCACTGTAGTGCAAAGAGCCATTCAAGTGGTGGGAGAAAAGAGAAATGTTGTTGTAATTGGGGATAGTATAGTTGGGGCATAGACACTGTTCCCTGTGACCAGGATCAAGATCCTGAAGGTGGTGTTGCCTGCCAGGTGCTTGGTTGTGGGATATCTTATCAGGACTGCAGAGGAACTTGGAGTGGGAGGGGAAAGATCCAGTGGTTGTGGTCCATGTAGGTACCAACGACCGATAAAACTAGGGCAGATGTTCTGCTAAGGGAATATGAACAGCTGGGAGCTAAATTAAAACACAGAACCCAAAAGGTAATACTCTCTGGACTACTACCTGAGCCATGAGCTAATTGGCACAGGGTCAATAAGATTAAACAGGTAAATGTGTGGCTCAAAGATTCGAGTAGGAGAAATGGGTTTGAATTCATGGGACATTGGCACCAGAGCTGGGTAAGAAGGGACTTGTTCCAATGGGACAGTCTTCATCTAAACCATAATGGGACTAGAGTCCTAGCAAATCGCATAACTAGGGCTGTAGACAGGGCATTAAACAAAATCGGGCGGGGTTCAGTTTGAGGGGAAATTAGAAAACCTACATTCAAAGAGGAGGTAAGAGTGCAGAACTCAGGAGAGGTTATTAAAATCTCCAGCACAAACACAAATAGGACAGGGTTAGAATCAAACTTCAAGCACACTGGATAAATGAGTGACAATGAGAAGAGGGACGGTTAATACAGGACTGAAGGTGTTATATCTAAATGCAAGCAGTATAAGGAATAAGGTAAGTGAGCTTGTGTCACAGATCAAAATTGGTAGGTATGACGTGGTGGGCATCACGAAGACGTGCCTGCTGGGGATCAGGACTGGGAGCTAAATAGTCAAGGATTTACATCCTACCGGAAAGATCGGCAGGTGGGCAGAGGGGGTCGGATTGCCTTATTAGTAAGAAATGAAATTAAATCAATAGTAAGAAACAAAGTAGTGTCAGATGGTGTAGAATCTGTGTGGGTTGAATTGAGGAACCGCAAAGGTTAAAAAAGATTATAATGGGAGTCTTGCATAGGCTTCCAAAATGTAGTTAGGAGCTGGGGTGCAAAATACACCAGGAGATAGAAAAGATATATAGGAAAGGCAGAGTTACAGTGATCATGAGGGATTTCAATATGCAGATGGACTGGGAAACTATGCAGCCACAACATGACCTCCCAACTCCTATACTCAATGCCCTGACCAATAAAGGAAAGTATACCAAATGCTTACTTCACTATCCTATCTACCTGTGACTATGAACCTGGACTCCAAGATCGCTTTGCTCAGCAACACTCCCTAGGACCTTACTATTAAGTGTATAAGTCCTGTCCTGATTTGGCTTTCCAAAATGCAGCACCTCACATTTATCCAAATTAAACGCCAACTACCAATTCTTGGCCCATTGGCCCATCTGATCAAGATCCCATTGTAATCTGAGGCAACCTTCTTTGTTGTCCACTACACCTCCAATTTTGGTGTCATCTACAAGGATACTAACTATACCTCCGATGTTCACATCCAAATTGTAGGTTCCTATTTAACTGTGTTTACTGGCACAGATTCTTGTTTCATTTGTTGTCATTCATTAAAGACTATGGGGAATAATAGATGATGTGATTAATTGGATCGCTCTTTTAAAGATCTGGAGCAAATATGAGAGGATGGATAGCATCTTTGGCATCTTATGGTTTTTGTCTTTAAAATTGAAAAGTGAAAGGTTATACGATCTGCAATAACTCCTGAGAAGCATTTTTGCAGATTTGATCTGATTGGTTGGCAGCTTCATGCCATGTCAGTGCCAGTT
Organism: Chiloscyllium plagiosum; assembly: GCF_037043375.1. Lineage (NCBI taxonomy): Eukaryota > Metazoa > Chordata > Chondrichthyes > Orectolobiformes > Hemiscylliidae > Chiloscyllium > Chiloscyllium plagiosum. The sequence goes on along the minus strand of NW_028270172.1, from coordinate 27,290,712 downwards.
TTGAGTGAGAACCACTGGAACCTCGACCAGTACCTGAACAAGAGGAGTCATGAATCCAGATGTCAAGGTAAATCAGGGTTATCAACAGGACTTGGCCTGCAGACCTCAGTGAGGAGAATGATGGCCAGGTTTGAGAGGCATTGGAGGTTGGGTGTGAGAGGCTGAGGAGAGAGTTAAATCAGAGTTAACATTTCAGGTCACAGGACCCAAAATGTTAACTTTCATTTCCCTTCACAGATCTGTCAGGCCTGCTGAGCCTTTCAAGCAACTTCTGTTTCTGTTTCTAAATTACAGCATCCGCAATTCTTTTGATTTTCATTTAGAATGTTAAGAGGGTTGATGGCATGATCTTGGATGGGGTGCCTCTACTGCCACAGGGCACCCCCAAATGAAATCACACACCATTTTGACCAACACTAACCTGACAAGTACATGAGTAAACACCTCATGAAATGTTTGGCAAAAATGAAGGGCTGGACAATATGTAATGTTTATTCTTCATAAAACCACAATATGAACATAATGTGGAAAAACTTAATTCAAAGTTACCTGAATAGGAATGGACAGTTTGGTTTTGTGATCTAGAGTGTTTAAGGACTGAGAGTAGCTTTAAAAAAAGTTATCTAATTCTGCTTCTTGTTCCACATAGAAATGTTAATCTTCTCAGGGTATGGGACGCAGTGGAGGAGGTGAGAATATCTTCATTTCACATAATTTGTCCAATGAGACAACTCAAACAAGGACTTGACTGAAACTAAGCCCTATGTAATAATGTATTGGCCTTCTGATGAGTTCATATGTCATCATCAGAAGTTGCCAGCAGTTTTGATTCTAACATAATTCACCAAGTTGGTGGCCTGTCCAACCACTGGGCCTGTAATATTCAGACTGTTGACTGTCACTGCTGTGACATTTTAAGTTGCAAACTTGCCCAATGAGAAAAAAATTCAGGGAGGGTGTATGTGGGGGTGCAGTCTTTGTTGTATTTCTTTCAGGACCACAGACAGTAACCAGCTTTGTGATTCTCCTGGTACCAGATAGCCAGCCACTCCAATAATCCGCATTGAATATCCATCTGTCATGGATGGTTGCTTCATGCTTTTCCCACCTTCAGCTTTTGCAGTTTCCAGATGAATTGAAGTGCAATGAGCAGAGTATTATCCATTTGGGTAAATTAGCACAGTTCAGTTCCCTTTCTTCAAATTGTTTGTTCTGCCTTTATCTATATCCACTACGATTCTCTTTGTCAATAGTATAATGTAAATACACACTATAAACTTTTAAGTCAGCCCTACCATCAGGGCTGCACTTGCAGTGGTGGAGAAGTAAACTACTTGCATACTAAACTTCTACAATCAGATACCCAGATCCCTCTGTATCTCAGAACTCTGCAACGTCTCAACACTTACATAACAAACTTCATTATTTATCCTTTCTGCCAAAATGGACCATTTCATACTCTCATGTATTAAACTCCACTTCCTAGATCTTGACCCACACATTTAACCCATCTATATGCTTTTCTAGGCTCCTTATGTCCTAGGTTATATGTTAAAATTAGATTAGATTAGATTCCCTACAGTGTGGAAACAGGCCCTTCGTGCAACCAATCCACACCGACCCTCCGAAGAACAACCCACCCAGACCCATTTCCCTTTGACCAATGCACCTAACACTACGGGCAATTTAACATGGCCAATTCACCTGATCTGTACATCTTTTGGACTGTGGGAGGAAACCGGAGCACCCAGAGGAAACCCACGCAGACATGGGAGAATGTGCAAACTCTACACAGAGAGTTGCCCGAGGCTGGAATCGAACCAGGGGCCCTGGGGTCCTGGTGCTGTGAGGCAGCAGTGCTAACCACTGAGCCCCATTAAGGAAAAGGTTCAGGACAGGAGCCGTGATACATAGAAACACTGTCCCTGAAAGTTTCCTGCAAGCCACTCTGATTGGGAAATATATTGTCACTTCTTCACTTCTTTCACTGGCCTGAAACTCACTCCCTAACCGCACAATGGCTGCCCCTACACCAAATGGAATTTAGTGTCTCAAGGAGGCAGTTTGCCATTACCTTCTCAACAGCCATTAGGGGTGGACAGCAAAAGTTGTCCCAGCCAGTGAAGGCCACAGCCTCTGAATGAATGAAATAAAAATCAATTAAGCTGCCAATGAAGGGCCCAGCTGTTAATTTAATATGGGTCTGCACAGGGAAATGTATGCAGCTTTGTAACATTGACAACCACTCAATTTGCTGATGATATCCCACAAATCCTCAGCTAACACATCATTGAACCACCAATAGTCACTCAGCAGGCTCAGAGTTCCCCTTAACATTAGGATGACAGTGCCACCCACAGATTACACACACCCACTGCATCTGGTGACATCCTTTACTGACAGGTTACACTTAAATCCCAGTAATATGGCACTGCATTGCACCTTCCAAATACCACACACACATTCCCAACACTCACACAATACAGCTTATTCTGTACCTAAACAAAAATCCATAACTCTTCTCTTATTATTAGGGAGGGTTGGGGAAGAACCAGAGGACACAGCTTAAAAATACGAGGTAGACCATTTAGGACACAGATGAGGAGAAACTTCTTCACCCAGAGAGTGGTGGCTGTGTGGAATGCTCTGCCCCAGAGGGCAGTGGAGGCCCAGTCTCTGGATTCATTTAAGAAAGAGTTGGATAGAGCTCTCAAGGATAGTGGAATCAAGGGTTATGGAGATAACGCAGGAACAGGATACTGATTAAGGATAATCAGCCATGATCATTTTGAATAGTGGTGCAGGCTCGAAGGGCAGAATGGCCTACTCCTGCACCTATTGTCTACATGCAGTCCAATTCTGAGATGGCCGATAAATCCATTGCACTATTGGCAGATTCTTCCATATTTGGAGCAGGTGAGGCTTCTAGAGTAAATGGGTCAGTAGAATTTTGTGAGCACCCGGTGATGTCTTGCTATGTTCCAGTGAAATCTTTCTATCTGTTAGATGTCTTCCACATTGAGCATTTTGGTTGATCCTCAGGAACCAATGGGGATGCATTTTTTTTTAAGGGATGCTGTCCTCCTGGAAACAGAGCTCCAAAGGGAACAGTTGCTTCAGGAGTCTGGTGTTGTGCATGTGAATATGCCTCAATAATCAGCCAGTTGGTTTGAGAGCTTTTGAACTGCCTTTCTTACTGCTGGATTTAGAGGATTTTGCAATGGCACCACTGTTGGTATTCCTCCAGTGCTTTGTGTCAGTCATTATGAGGATATGGGCATCTGGGAGATAGGAAAAATGACTGAAGGAGCTGCACAAAATGGCGTCTGCATTGCTAAATTAGATTGCACTGAATCAGACAGAAACAAGAAACTGCAGACTGATGTAATTCCAACAAAATACAGAAATAATGGTTAATTATAAATTGCAGCTGGAGACAAAATGGTTCCTGCGTGTACATGACTAACTGGTTCCCTGCGTCTATGGGACTACCTGCAGCTAGTCTCTAAAGCTACACAAATAGTTAACCACTAGAATGCAGAAGTAGACCGATAAAAACGGTATGATCTAAGTTATTTACCTCCAAGACCAAACTGTTCCTAGACATAAGATATACGGGTACTCCACCTGGTCAAATGCTTTCTCTGCATACAGGGAGACTACCAAGCCTGGAATCGACCCTTGTTGGCATACCTAAACCATATTTACTATTCTTCTAATGTTGTTAGAAAACCTGAGACCCCTAATAAAACCTGTCTGGTTCTCCTTTACGATGGAGGGCAAGACATTCTCCAACCTCAACGCCAATATTTTTGACAAAATTTTAAAATCCACATTTAATAGTGATATGGGCCTGTACAAAGTACAATCCTCTGAGGCTTTCTCTCTCTTGAGAATAAAGGTAGATATTTGCTTCTCTCAGAGGATGGGAGGCAGTCCTAACTGTACGAATAATTGTACATATCCAACATTGGTCCAGCCAGCATGTTCATAAACTCTTTATAAACTTGCTCTGAAATCCATCTGGGCCGGGCGCTTTACCGCTCTGGAGCTGCCTCACCACCTCCTGTATCGCATGGATTGTCAGAGGGGCATTCAAAAGAGACACCCGCTATGAAGTTACAACTGGGAGGTCCAAAATCTTAACAAAGCACTCCATCTTCGCCAATCTGTCCTCACAGCTCTCCGACCGGTAGAACTCAGAGTAGAATTTCCTGAATGTCGCGTTAATCTTTTTGGAGTTGCAAGTGAGAGTACCAGCACTCTCTCTAATGGATGTGACAGATTGGGGAGGGCATTCTTCTTTCTGGCCAGATACGCCAGATATCTACCTGGTTTATCTCCACACTCGAATAACCTCTGTTTTGCCAAGGAAATCTCCCACTTTACTGTCTGGGTGAGCGCAGCATTCAGAGCATCCTGGAGGACTGTAATCCACTGCAACTTGGTCACAGATGATCTGTCAAAGTATGCTGTCTCTGCTGCCTTCAGCCGAGCCTTGAGAATACGCTGCTGCTCTCCCCTCTGCCACCTCCAGGTCGCTGAGTAAGAAACAATCAAATCCCTTGCATAGTCTCCCAAAGCACCGATGGATTATTGGCCGTACGCAAATTAGTGTTGCAAAAAATGTTAAATTCCAGTGAAAAATACTCAATGAACTGGTTTCCTTCAGGAGGAAAGGATCCATACGCCAGTGTCACAAGCCTGTCCCATTGCCATCGGCCTTAACCTCCATGTACACTGCTACATGATCAGAAATGGCTATGTTCCCAATTCTACAGGACAGCACCAAATTCAAAATGGCCGATGGAGTAAAAAACATATCATTCCTAGTGTAGCACTTACGTGGGTTAGAAAAAAAGGTAAAGTCCCTACCCTCAGGGTAAAGACATCTCCACACATCCACCAACTCCAGCTCCCCACTCAGGTCCAACAGTTGTCTGGATTGCAGGAATATGCCCACGAGAGCCCTAGGCATCTTATTAAGCTTGGGGTCCATAAGTCAGTTAAAGTCTCCCCCTATAATCGCATAATGTGCACCAAGGGCCATCAACCTGGAAGGTGCATCTGTTAAAAATTTGAGGGGGTGTGCCGGGGGGCAATATACATTCAAAATCGCGTACTCCTCTCCATGTATTAAAGTTTTAAGGATCATAAACCATCCATATTCATCCTTAATTTGGTCTAACAGCTGAAATGGGAGATTCTTCTGGATGAGCATAGCAACTCCTCTGCTTTTAGAATTAAAGGATGGGAAAACCTCCGTCTGAATCCTCTCTGCTGAAACTTTAAAAGTTCCTTTTCAGTTAAATATGTTTCTTGCAATAAGGCTACATTGACTCTTTCTTTTCTAAGACTTGAAAGTATCTTCTTTCTCTTAATTGGTGAATGACTCCCCTTAATATTCCAGGTGCACCATTTAAACAAACTATTAGCCATAGCCATCTGAGACAGCCCGTAACACACCCAGGATGAAGAGTTCCTCTCATAACGTGCCGAGTGAAAACAGTAAACAGTTCGTATTAACTTGAGAATACAACTACAAAAACTACCAAATCAAAACTTCTAACAACTATTTCTACAATGAATCAACACATGAAACAAATGAGAGGAGACCTTCCTCCTTGCCCACAGGGGGGCACTCACACAACCCACTAACCCCTCCATGCTCCTCTAGCTGGACACGTGCCCCAAATCCAGGCAAAATAAAGTTTTAAAAAATTACATGCATCTTATAACAAGAAAATTAAAAGTGGACATTCAGCCCATCCCATCCATACTTTGACCCGAGGCAATCTTGGTAGATAACCACCACCACCACCACCCCGCCCCCCACCTCCCCAACTCCGGCTGCCAAACCCCACACCCCATCCCATACCAAAAGAAAGAAAGAAAGAAAACCAAAGGATAATGGAAGGGGACAAAGAAGGGAGAAGAGGGAGAAAAAGAAAAAGGGGACCCCCACATATTAAAAGCACAAAACCAGGTAAACCAAGCAAACCACAGCAAAAAATAAACAAAGTGAACACTATTGTCCTTATTATTTGAGCCAGCCAGTCTATTTTAAGGTGTCTAGGTGGTCCTTTGCCTTTTCTGATGAGTCAAAATTAAACATGGACCCTTCCTGTCTGAAATGTAATATTGCCAGATATCTCAAAGAGTACTGAATATTCAAGTCCCTCAATCTCCTCTTTACTTCATCAAAGGCCTTCCCCTTGTGGACCACGGCTGCAGAAAAGTCTTGGAAGAACATAATTTGTGATCCCTTGTAAATCAGGGCCTGTGGATCCTTCCCCGGAGCTCTGGAAGTTCCAACACCATTTGTTTATCTCTATACTGCTGGGGTCACACTAAGACCGGTCAGGTGCACTGGTCCAATCTGGGCCTGCACACTACCACCCGGTCGCCCTGTTCAAACTGCACCCGGCCTGCCCAGACTTCCAGCTTCAAAAACTGCAGGAACCATTGCTCCAAACAACTGACCAGCAGACCTCCTCCTTTCTGTTCCAGCAGCCCGACCAGGCGGATGTTCTTCCAACGGCCTTAATTTTCGAAGTCGTCGACCTGCTCCACAGAGGCCTATGCCTGCCGTTCCAGGGCCTGGACCCGACCCACCGATGATTCTGCCACGGTTTCGGAAGCTGCGGCCTGCTGCTCCACCTCCACCACGCACTGCCCGAGACACAGGATCTCCTGCTCGTGCTTCTGCAGCATGGCCGAGATTGGTTCCAGCCTGGTGCATGACTCCTCCATCGCTGAATTGATCTTCTATTGGAGTCTCACGAACTCTGAAACCAGGCTCTGCTCCATAGGTAAGTCCCCCGCAATGTTCGTGGAGGCCGAAGCTGCGATCGCTGGCGTGTTCGTCACTGCAGGGGAGTGCCCTGCTTGTTGATATCCTCGCTGTCCTTTTCCCTTGATCATCTTCCTTAATCAACAAAACTGACACACAGCAATTCTGGAGATCTAAAACTGACAAATTTACCACAATAACTAAGAAAGGGAGGGTAAATGCACCACTTTGCCTGGGTTAAGCTGCAGAGCTCAGCAGGGCAGATCTACTGGATCGCCGCCACCTTGGATCTCCGGCCATTCTAAGGGGGGGAAAGATATGAGGAAAAGATTTGTAAGTGCAAGTAGATGGCAGAGATGGAAAAACAATAGAGTGATTATTAGAGACTGTAAATATTGTAATGTAGTCTGGGGACTCAGCAGGTTTGGCAGCATCTATGGAAAGAAAAACAAAGTTAATGTTTCAAGTCCAGTATGACTCTGTTCAAAAGTAAAGTGTCTTTACACAGCAAGTAGTTAGGATCTGGAATACACTCAGGAGTGTGGTGGAAGCAGATTCAATCTGTATGTTTCAAAAGGCAATTGAATAACTGTCTGAAATTATTTGCAGAGCTATGAGGAAAAGAGGGGATTTGAATTAGATTTTATTATCATATGTACTCAAGTACTAGGAATATAATGAATAGGGTACAAAGTTGCCATTCTATGGCACCATCTTAAAATGCAAATATAAAAAAACAGAATTTAAAAAACCGAGAAGAAATAAATGAAACAGAGCTAAAAGAAAAATCTTAAAGTCCGTATCCAAAAGAAAAAGAAAAAACGTCTAACTTTGTAAAGTCTTATGTCCCTGAGCCTAGCCCTGGCCCTGAGGCTTCAATCAGCATCTTCCTCGGCCACGCTCCACTGATGCCTTTGTTGCCGCTAATGCCACCATCAATCGCTAGAAATGAGCCACCTCTGTTGCTGAGGCTACCATACATACTCAGGGGACCAGGCCCACTCTCTCCCAACACAAATATCTACGAAGGGAACCAATTAAGGAGCACAAGCACCATTACAAGCATGATGGACTGAATGGCCTCTCTCTATGCTGTAACCATTCTACAAATCCACATTCAAAGTTTACTACTCTCTCACAATCTCAGTGCTCTTTCTAGGAAATGACATTTACCAGCATTTGAACGACCATAAACTAAACTGAACATGGACGTTGCAAGTCTTGGTCGGGTAAAGAAACAAAAGTATCAGAGAGGTCAAATACATGAATTGCTAATAGTTCATTCTGAGTTAGCAAGACCATAAAGAAAAGGAGAAAGTGAGGACTGCAGATCAGAGTCGAAAAGTGTGGCACTGGAAAAGCACAGCAGGTCGGGCAGCATCCAAGGAGCAGGAGAATCGACATTTCGGGCATAAGCCTTTCATCAGAAATGTGATATCGGATGCTGCCTGACCTGCTGCGCTTTTCCAGCACCCACTTTTCAACCCAGGCAAAGTGGTGCATTTACCCTCCCTTTCTTAGATAAGGACTAGTCCTCAGTCTGACTCTAGGATTCGATAAATCAAAAGCACTAGTCCTTATTTCTAGAGGCACAAAATTGAAAAGAGAAATTATAATGAACCTGGAGTGAACTTTAGTTCGTCCTCACTTAGAGGACTGTGCGCAATGCTGGTCAATCTTTGATACAAGGATCGAGAAGCACTGGAGAAAATGCTGGGATTATTTACAAGGATAATAGCAGAAATGCTTAAGTAAGCATAACAAAAACAGGAATTACAGGCAAAACCTCTTTTCTTTTGTATAAAGAAGAGAGGAGTGAATTAATAAATGGTTTGGATAGATTGGATACAGCGAGGATATTTCCTTACGTGAAGGAGAGCATAACTGGAGAATTTCAAAACAAGATAGTCACCAAGAAATCCACTAAGGAATTCAGAAGAAACACCTTCACTAGAAGTGTGGTGAAGATGTGGAACCTGCTAGCCCAGAACGGGGCTGAAAAAATACACTTTGAAGAGGAAACTACAGAAGCATATGAAGGAGAAGCAACTAGAGGATTATGATGATAGATTTAACAGAGGAAAAAATAGGAGATGGTTCAAGTACAGCACAAAGACTGGCATGGACTGGTTGGGCTGAATGGCCTGTTTCTGTGTTGCATATCCTATGCCAGCCTACATAACCCTATATTTGACATTTAAAGCATTTACCCTTGATATTCAACAGTGTAAATTCTGAGCACATCTGTACAAAGCAGTATACATTGCCTGTTTTGCATTGTAAACAATAAAATTGAACAAATATAAGAAGCACTCTCAGAGTTTTCTTTAAAGCTCAAAATTAATTAGGTTCTGGGCATTATTTTACAGGCACAAAGCTAGCTGGAATTGTCAACTTATCAAGAACTGTATCATTTCCTGGCTGGAAAGTTTGTTGGATACCACATAAACATTTTGCAGCAGTCTAGGTAGGTAACATTCAGCACACTTCATTTCAGTTTACACTCTAGGGAGTCAACACAGTTAATATTGAGGAATTGATTTTGACTCGTGCTTGGTCGTTGAACTTCAATCCATGGCCAAACCAATTCAGCAGGGAACCAAACAATTTTGATGGTTGGCCATCATATGACTATGATGGCCAACTGCCTACAGTTTAGCCAGTAGTGACAGGAAGCTAGCTAATGAGAGAAATGGTTTGTCTGGTCAGCCTATTTAATAGTATATAATATTCAATGGCTACTACTCAACAGTAGGCTGTGATGTGTGCTTCTTTTTACTGATCCCAAGATTCTCTGACAATGATGGAAATGCTGCTGAGGGGGTCAAGGCTAATGGGGAGGTTTCTTTCCCCTCTAAAAAGCCAAACAGCGGTCCTCAGGCAGCTTTTACAACAAGCTTTAAGGGAGATATAGAAGAAATTATGTCAGGAACAACACCAAGACATGGGTACAGTGGAGGAAAAGTTTTAAAATCCTATCTGGTCAGCCAAAGTATGAATTGTGTTCCAACTCATTCTGTGCATCAAACCTGGAACCAAACTCTGCCACCAGTCACTCTCCTCTCCCAGTCCTCCAAGCACTACTACATAATGCACCATGCTGTTCATTACAGGCACTCTCAATAGGTCACATGGTCCATATGAGACAAAGGGCATTCTGATGTCAAATGTATTCAAAAAGTCTAAAATAAATCTGTAGTCAGTTCTGATGAAGGTTCACTGGACCCAAAATGTTGACTCTACTTTCTCTCCACAGATGCTGCTAGACCTGATGAGTTTCTCCAGCAATTACTGTTTTTGATGTCAAAGTCCCTTCTTTTTAATTGCTTCCATATATCAATCTACAGCCAACATCTTGAACTGATTTCAAGGTCTGAATTTTATCAAATATTGGCTAAGCATCAATTTCACAGAGTGTTGTGTAGGGTTTCTCTCCATGATCTCGAGTGAATTGTTGCATACAATTCTCAGCAGTTCACCTCATTAACTGTGCATCATGTCTCCACAGTATCATTCCCATGCCATCTTGCACTCAGCAGTTGAGAAATGCTTCTCAGGAACAGGACATCACGCATTAACACCACTGGCACCAATTGATCTCTATGTCAAACACTGCCAGCCTGATCTGAACTAGCCACCCAAGGCAGTGCAGTGTCCATAGTTTGGAGGAACGTGCTAAAGGTCAATAAAGGTTTAGATTAGATTAGATTAGATTAGATTACAGTGTGGAAACAGGCCCTTCAGCCAAACAAGTCCACACCGACCCGCCGAAGCGAAACCCACCCATACCCCTACATTTACCCCTTACCTAATTCAGTCTGCTACCTCAAGCTCTAACTCTGTCATTGGACCCACCTCCCACCAAAGCTCATGGTCTACCCCTCTCAGTATTACATGCAGCATCTTGCCTCAATGGCTCTAACCCATCTCCATTCCTCTAAACTACTAGGCCTTCCTGTCATCTGCACTTCCTACTCACTCACTTGGGACACCTCACCATCTTTCCTGACTGATGAAGAACTCGATCCTAATTGACCATAATCTTCCTTGACTGTTTATTGCTGGCAAGAATGGCAAGTTGAAAATGTGTTGCTGGAAAAGCGCAGCAGGTCAGGCAGCATCCATGGAACAGGAGAATCGACGTTTCGGGCATAAGTCCTTCTTCAGTCGATTCTCCTGTTCCCTGGATGCTGCCTGACCTGCTGCGCTTTTCCAGCAACACATTTTCAGCTCTGATCTCCAGCATCTGCAGTCCTCACTTTCTCCTCAAAGAATGGCAAGTTGACCAGCTGTTTGCAGTAAAGAGCAAGGAGACAATGCTTTGAGCATCCGAGTAAGTTTTATGTGAATGACAGCAAGTTAAAACTCCCAGATGAAGCTTATTCATGTGTCTGTCCCTGTGTGCAGTGTGACCTAGCAGCAGCATTGGAATATAAAGTGTCAGTGAATTCCAAAGTGTAGTAATGAAGTGATGAACTGTATCAAAAGTGAATCTAAGGTGTCTCCTGATGAAGGTGTAAGGTTAGTGCTTTGCCAATGTCATTCTCCATGAACAGAAGGTGAAGGCTGGGCAAGACAGATACCTGGAGAAGATGTCAGTGAGTTGCAGAGGCAGGATACCCCTCAAATTTTCATATCAGGAACCATTGTTATATAGTTTCTCTGCAGGGGGGAAGGCAATGGCCTAGTGGTATTATCACTGAACTGTTAATCCAGAGACCCAGATAATATTCCAGAGACCCGGGATTGAATCCCGTCACAGCAAATCGTGGAATTTGAATTCAATCAAAAAAAAATCTGGAATTAAGAGTCTACTGATATGGGACAAACCCATCTGGTTCCCTAATGTCCTTTAGAGAAGGAAATGGCCATCCTTACCTGGTCTGCCCTACGTGTGACTCTAGAGCCACAGCAATGTGGTTGACTCTTAACTGCCCTCTGGGCAATTAGAGATGGGCAATCAATGCCATTCTGTCTAGCTAGCAAAACCCTCATCCCATGAATGAACTAAAGGATTAAAGAATTTAAAAATCTACCTAAGAAAATACTGCATACAAAAGGGGCACGATTATGTAATAATGAGCTGTTAATAAATGCAAATTACTATTCACCAGTGAGATTCTTGTCTGATTGTTAAAAAATTGGATACTTATACTTGATATCTGGAATCTAATCTATTTTTCATTTTCACCATAATTTACGAATAGACCTATCATCCTTGTTCAGAAACTTGGAAGATTCTGCCTCCTGTTTCAGATTAAAATTTGTTTATCATTCATAGCCTGAATGGTATAGAAACATTCTGAAATATTCTGAAAATGCCATTTCATTGGTGACCAGGCTTTGAATTATATCTAAGCACCCAACAGGAAATTGCTACAACATCATTGTTGCAGTTTAACTACACAGTTTAGAGATTCTGTTGAGGTATCTGCAGAAAAGATATATTATAAATGGAACAGCAGTTATAAAGTCATAGAAATATACGGCATTGAAACAGACCCTTTGGTCCAACTCATTCATACCGACCAGTTACCCTAAATTAATTTGGTCCCATTTGCCAGCACTTGGCCCATATCCCTCTAAACCCTTCCTATTCATATACCTATCCAGGTGCCTTTTTTTTAGATTCCCTACAGTGTGGAAATTAAATGTTGTAATTGTACCAGCTTCCATCACTTCCTCTGGCACGTCATTCCATACACGCACAACCATCTGCGTAAAATAATTGCCCCATAGGACCCTTTTACATCTTTTCCCTCTCACCTGAAACCTATGCCCTCTAGTTCTGGACTCCCTCACCCCAGGGAAATCACCTTGTCTATTTACCCAATGCATGCCCCTCATGATTTTATAAACCTCTGTAAGGTCACCGCTCAGCCTCTGACGGTGCAGGGAAAACAGCTCCAGCCTATTCAGATTCTGTTGTGGTTCTGTTCGCCGAGCTGGAAGTTTTTGTTGCAAACGTTTCGTCCCCTGGCTAGGCGACATCATCAGTGCTTGGGAGCCTCCTGCGAAGCGCTTCTTTGATGTTTCCTCCGGTGTTTATAGTGGTCTATCCCTGCCGCTTCCGGTTGTCAGTTTCAGCTGTCCGCTGTAGTGGTTGGTATATTGGGTCCAGGTCGATGTGTTTGTTGATGGAGTTTGTGGATGAATGCCATGCCTCTAGGAATTCCCTGGCTGTTCTCTGTCTGGCTTGCCCTATGATGGTAGTGTTGTCCCAGTCGAATTCATGTTGCTTGTTGTCTGCGTGTGTGGCTACTAAGGATAGCTGGTCGTGTCGTTTCGTGGCTAGTTGATGTTCATGTATGCGGATTGTTAGCTGTCTTCCTGTTTGTCCTATATAGTGTTTTATGCAGTCCTTGCATGCTATTTTGTACACTACATTAGTTTTGCTCATGTTGGGTATCGGGTCCTTCGTTCTGGTGAGTTGTTGTCTGAGCGTGGCTGTTGGTTTGTGTGCCGTTATGAGTCCTAGGGGTCGCAGTAGTCTGGCTGTCAGTTCTGAAATGCTCCTGATGTATGGTAGTATGGCTAGTCCTTTTGGTTGTGGCATGTCCTCGTTCCGTGGTCTTTCTCTTAGGCATCTGTTGATGAAGTTGCGCAGGTATCCGTTTTTGGCGAATACCTTGTATAGGTGTTCCTCTTTTTCTTTTTGCAGTTCTGGTGTACTGCAGTGTGTTGTGGCCCTTTTGAATAGTGTCCTGATGCAGCTTTGTTTGTGTGTGTCGGGGTGGTTACTTTCATAGTTTAGGACTTGGTCTGTGTGTGTGGCTTTCCTGTACACCCTTGTAGTGAATTCTCCGTTCGGTGTTCTCTGTACCATCACGTCTAGGAATGGGAGTTGGCTATCCTTTTCTTCTTCTCTCGTGAATCGGATTCCTGTGAGTGTGGCGTTGATGATCCGGTGTGTTTTTTCTATTTCCGTGTTATTCAGATTCTCCCTTTTGCTCAAACCCTCCAACCCTGGTAACATCCTTGTAAATCTTTTCTGAACCCTTTCAAGTTTCACAACATCTTTTCGATAGGAAGGAGACCAGAATTGTACACAATATTCCAAAAGTGACCAAACCAATGTCCTGTACAGCTGCAACATCACCTCCTAGCTCCTATACTCAACGCTCTGACCAATAAAGGAAACCATACAAAATGCCTTCTTCACTATCTTATCTACCTGCGACTTCACTTTCAAGGAAAAATATGAACTCCAAGGTCTCTTTGTCCAGCAACACTCCCCAGGACCTTACCATTATGTGCATACATCCTGCCCTGATTTGCCTTACCAAAATGCAGCACCTCACATTCATTTAAATTAAACTCCATCGGCCACTCCTCAGCCCATTGGCCCATCTGATCATCTGACTATCCCATTGTAATCTGAGGTAACCTTCTTTACTGTCCGTTACATTTCCAACTTTGGTGCCATCTGCAAACTTACTAACTATACCTCTTATGTTCACATCTGAATCATTAATGTAAATGATGAAAAGTAGTGGACCCAACATTGACCCTTTGTGGCACTCCACTGGTCACAGGCCTCCAGCCTGAAAAACAACCCTCCACCACCACCCTCTGTCTTCTACCTTTGAGCCAATTCTGTATCCAAATGGCTAGTTCTCCTTGTGTTCCATGTGATCTAACCTTGCTAACCAGTTTACCATGAGGAACCTTGTTGAATGCCTTACTGAAGCCCATATCGATCATGTCCACCACTGTAAGTTTATTTATATTCAAGTCAAAGCGTAATATCTTCACAGCTGGAACAAATGTGCAGCAGAACTAGAGACAGAAAACACAATAAAGAAATCTAAGAGTTCTCACCTTTCTCCTACAAAATACCTGTTTCAATGAAATGAGACCCACCCTTCCTATCTCAAATGCCCTCTCATCATCCTATGTCAGATTCCACTTGTCTACAGAACATGTGACAAAGGGCACAGGTCAAGTTACATGGTGAAACATGTAGCTTTTCAAGTGTTGAACACAAAAGACATTGCTCTATTATTTTGAGTACCATGATAATAACACGTGTGATTTTAATAAACAAGTCAGTGATATCTGCACAAATGACAATGCATATGCATATATGTAATGTTTGGTAGATTTTTTTTCAACGTCTTCACCTGATTTCCCCCCACCCACCTTTCCTGAACTTTCTAGACATATCCACTATTCATGTTTGAACTTCAAGTGTAAGTATAATGGGCTATTACATTACTGAAGATTTTACAGCCAAATATGTTTCTTTCTTCGCTAAAGCTCTAAGCAAACAGACATTTGACAAAAGGTACTTTGTTATCGTTGTCTGGAAATTCCTGGCTGACTTATCACTCTGCAACTCAGGTGAGCCAAACCTCTACCAAAGGCCGAGTTGTAAATAAGATGTTTGCACAATCCAAATCTGGCTCAGCTATACACTGGCCAGGTCCGCAGAGCTCTTGGGTTTATTGATTATGATGAAGTAATCTCCCAGATATTTATTTTCAAAATCTGATTCTTGTTGAAGATTAGTCCTGTGGCATTTCCTAGCGTGATCTGGGGCATGAGGCTTCACATTCTTCCAGGGTGTCGAACCGATTCTTGTTTCCTCCGCATCCGCCGTACCAGAACTGTCGACAGCCCTGCTGCTCTTGGTCAAAGTACCACTTCACGGCATAATTCTGACAGATCCCTCCATCTCGATCGAGCGAGCACATGTCTGGAAGAGAACAAGAAAACAAAATTCAATGCTGGAAGAGTGAATCATTATAATGACTCAGAATTTGTGCCAAACGAATGCACCAACAAGGAACAAGCCACTCGGCCCTTTGAGTCTGCTCCCCCCCCCCCCACCCCATTCAATAAGATCATGGCTGATTCCTGAACTCCATCACAGATTTTCTATTGGCTTCTGCAGTATTGTAATTATATCAGCCTCCACCACTTCCTCTGGCAGCTCACTTCATACACGTACCAACCTCTGTGTGAAAATGTTGCCCCTTAGGTCCCTCACAAATCTTTCCCCTCTCAACCTAAACCTGTGTCTTCTAGTTTTGGACTCGCCTCCCCCTACCCAGGGGAAAAGGCATAATGGAATATGCAGTAATTCAAAACAATAGAGTGCTTTGAATAAAGTGATCAGAGACCCGTATAAACCTGATGAAAGGGACCTGTAAGCTAAAGCAGGAAGTATAAGCAAAAATATTTAGATTAGATTTTTTAGATTAGATTAGATTACATTACAGTGTGGAAACAGGCCCTTCGGCCCAACAAGTTCACACCGACCCGCCGAAGCGCAACCCACCCATACCCCTACATTTACCCCTTACCTAACACTACGGGCAATTTAGTATGGTCAATTCACCTGGCCCTGCACATCTTTGGACTGTGGGAGGAAACCGGAGCACCCGGAGGAAACCCTCGCAGACACGGGGAGAACGTGCAAACTCCACACAGTCAGTTGCCTGAGGCGGGAATTGAACCCGGGTCTCTGGCGCTGTGAGGCAGCAGTGCTAACCACTGGGCCACCATGCCGCCCACAAATTCATGATTATATCATAAATGGCAAATTAAATAATAAGAGATAAAGGTGGAATTAAAATAAATAAATAAAAATAATGATTAATATGATAAAGTTAAACATCCCCAACTTTAAGTAAAATAGGAAGGAATGATACTTCACAACTGTAAAAATTCATTTTCAGTATCCGAGAGGTTGCTTGGCAGTATTAGAGTCATTTAGTCACATCATGTAGAAACAGGCTCTTCGGCCCACCATGTTTATGCCAAATAACAAACACCAACTACATGAATGCCATTTACCTGGTCAATAGCCTATTACGCCCTGGCATTTATAAGCACTCATCCAGATGCTTCTTAAACGTTGCAAGAATATCTGCCTCACCCCATATTTCTACTATCTCTGGGTACAAAAGTTCTGTCTCAGATCTCCTCTAAGCCACTTGCTCTCTGGTCTTAGGCACATCTGCCATGAGGAAGAGATTCTCACAATCTACTTTGTCTATATCTTCCTTTATTTTGTAAACCTCAATCACATCCCCTTCAGCTTCCTCTGCTCCAAGGAAAACTAACCCAGCCTATCCAGTCTCTCCTCATAATGGAGACTTTTCATCCCAGGCAACATCTCAGGAATCTCCTCTGCACCCTTTCCAGTGCAATCACCTTCTTCAGAAAGTGTAGCGACAAGAACTGCGCACAGTGTGACCTAACCAATGTTTTATAAAGTTGTAACAAGACTTCCTTGCTCCTATGTTCTATGCCCCATTCTGTATGCCTTCTTCACCACCTTGTCTACTTGTGCTAATACCTTCAGGGATCTATGGGCAGGTACATGGCAGTCCATTTGTTTCTCAGTACTACTTAGACACCTACCATTCATTGTGTGTCCTATTATTAGACATGCAAAAATGCATTACCTCACAATTATCAGGATTAAATTCCACCTGCCATTGCTCTGCTCAATTTAACCAACTAATCAATATCAGACTGTAGCCTGAGACCATCAACAACATCACCAACTTGTGTATCATTTGCAAACTTACTGATTATACCTTCTATATTCACATCTGAGTCATTAACACAAATAACAAACAGCAAGGAACCCAGCACTGAACCCCATAGTTCACCACTGGTCACAGATTTACAATTACAAAAATAACCATTTACTATTTCTTTTGCCTCCATTTGTAAGCTGGTTTTGGATCCAGTTTGCCAACTTGCATCGGATCTCATGGGCTCTTACCTATTAGACCAGCCTTCCATGTGGGATCTCGTCAAAGACCTGAGTGCAGTCCATGTAAACTATATCAACTGCACTGCCCTCAATATATTTCATCAGCCTTTGAAGTAACTCAATTAAATTAGGCAGATAGGATCTCCCTTTAACAAACCCATGCTGACCATCCCTAATCAACCCCTGCCTATTCAAGTAATGATTAATCTTGTCTTTCAAAACATTTTCCAATAATTCCTACCACTGACATCAGATTAACTGGTCTGTAATGACCTGGCGTATTTCTTCAACAAAGGAACCACATTAGCTGTTCTCTGCTGTGGCCAGCGAACTATTAAATATTTCAGCCTGGGCCACAGCAATCCCCTCCCTTGGCTCCCATAGCAGGCTGGGAAACATCTCATCAGGCCCTGGAGATGTATGCACATTTATGTTCACTAAAACATTCAATACCTCCTCTTAACATGTTCTATGACCTCACCATCCCAACTGAAATCCTCGGCTAAAACATCTTTCTCCTCTCTGAATACAGATGAGAAATATTCATTTAAAGATCTCACCCATATCCATTGTCTCCAAAACAAGAGAAAAAAATGATCAAATTTAACAAACGTTTTGTTTGGTTTGAAGAGAAAAATGTACATTTGTATTGCACCTTTCACGATTTCAAGGGATCCCAAAATGTTTCCAGCCCAAATTCATCCCAAAATGAATTTCTTTGAGGTGCAGTAACTTTGTTGTAAGGAAACAAGGTAGTCAATTTGTGAACAGCAAGTCCCAACAACAGCAGTGAGCATCTCTTGGAGGTGTTGGGAGAGGGATAAATTCTGGACAAAACTCTGGAGGAAAGGTTCCTGCGCCTCTTCAAAATAATGTCACATGATTATCTATTTCCACATGAGAGGGTGGACAGGCTCTCAATTTAATATCCCATTCAAAAGACAAATCCTCCAACAGTGTAGCACACCCCAGCATTTGACTGAAAATCAGATGTTGTTCTCCAATCCCTGTTGTAAGCCTTGAAACTATGCCCTTCTGATTTGAAAAATGAAATGAAATGATTCTTTAGAATCAAGATGACTTTAGTCAGAACATTCACATATACTTGAAGGAAGCTCAGCATAAGGGAATTAATGGCAGTATAATGGAAGTAATCATGACCTCCTTTGTGAGGGAGGCTCCCCATTCACTTGGGTATAGATCTAAATGACTATTCACGATGACGGGGAATCATGGATCCGGAAGCTCATCACATTCACACATCCATTCAACGGATGATAAACGCCAGAATGGAAAAGTCTTACACATTAACTTCCAGTAATTGGGATACTCACGCAAGTAAAACTGCTTTAATGTATGATTCTAATTTCAGGACCGTGTACACAAAATCATGCAAAGTAAATGGATTTAATTCTTTTTTTAAAGCACTGTGCAGCAATGTCCCATCACGCCTACCATAAATCATGTCTGTTGTACTCTCAGCTTCTGCTCCTCCTGGGAATTCTATCCCTTCTTCAAATTCTTCCTCCTCTACAGGTTGTATGGTTTCTGGTCCCCCTACACTTGCACTGCAAAAGAACCGTAAGTTAAATCATATGCACATAAATCAATGAAAAAGTACTGAAGATTTATTGAAAATATAATCAAGTGTGTCCAAAAAGGTGTTGCAAATGAAAACATACGCTCCTTCTAAAGGTTGTGGTGTTACTTCTGGCCTAGACCGAACTAGTGCTGCTCTCTGACATTCTCTCTGTAAAGCTGGATATGGGTATCTGTTGATTCTAACTGCAAAATATAAATTGTAATTAAATCACCATGGTCCACACACTTCAAAGCTGCCAAACATTATTTCTGCATGCATCAAGAACCAGCAGTAATGATTTCATTAAGTTCAATAAATTTCATTCAGTAATTTATTTTTCAGTTTTCAAATGTGATGGTCTTATCTATCTCGATTTAATTTAAATAGTACCTTTCACAATCTCAGGATATAGCCATACATAACACAGCCAAGGTATTCCGAAGTGTACTGAATTGTCAGAAACACCAGTTTGTGCACAGTGAGGTTCTAAAACAGCAATGTGACAGCACAAAGATTGGTAGTATTTGTTGATGGGTTAACTCTGGCCAGGACACTAGGACACCAAATCGTGCCCTGGGATATTTTCAACCTAGGGTGTGGCTTAATTTTGTATTCTAAAGACATTACTTCTAACAATATACCATTCCCCCTGTAAATAAATCTCTGGAGTGGGAGGCTCAAGGGAGTGTGTACTATCAACTGAGCCATGACACAATACAGTCAGCAGAATGTTGGGCTTCCCCAGTCCTTTTAGCAGATGGTCTCTATGGTGGCTTTAAAGGAAAATATAGCATTTGCAATATCCAGCAGGTTATATAGCCAAAGAAAATTTTTTGGTGCATCTTGAAGTTTTGAAAAGCACTTAATTAATTAAAGTTTTTTTTATATAATCTAGTTTATGTTAGAAAACTGAATATTTTCTCTGGAGAATATTTTCTATAAAGGATATTTACGCATATGTCGCCACTTTTTAAATCATGCATAACTTACGTGTGAGACTTTTCAGAAAGGCTCGTACAAACTTCTGGACGTATACCATTTCATGATTCAACAGAGGATCCAGGTGAATTAAATGTTGATCGGAAGGAGCACTAACAAGCTCCTGCAGATTAGTTCTGGGGGCATCCTTTCCAAGGAAGAATGCAAAGATCACAAAACCTCTACACTTAGCTTGTAATGACACAGCCCTTAGCTTCTCTATGTCAAAGACATTGGTTTCTCCTGCAAGTATTAAAAATATCACCTTATGTCGTCGTGGATTTGGAGCGCTTAAGAAAATGTTATTGAGCGTCCATTCAATGGCATGGCCAGTCCATGAAGAACCTTCTAACTTTTTAAATGAATTCTCTATATATCTCTTCATCATGCTTTTGGTGCCATAGCTCAAGAAACCAAACTCCAGTTTGACTGGCATCTGGCCAGTTCTGGGCAGGTAACCTGCTGGTGAATACTGGACAAGGGCTACCCTGGCACGATTATCCAAAGTCTTTGGGTTTCTGGAGATCATAAAAGTGTCGAGCATTGAGCTGACGAAGTCCTTTATTCTCTCAAAGTCCATCATTCTCAGATTGCGTGAGCTGTCAACAATAAAAGCAATGTCCATCTGGATGGGGATCGGAGGTGGAGAGATGGCCTGTTGACACTGGGTATTTGGTTCACACCTATCTGTGAAGGAAAATTAAAGCCCAAAGTTGAAATGCTGTAAATGTAAAATACTCTTTTCAAGAAATCCACTGTTTAGCACATATCTTTAATTTCACGACTAATTAAAGCCATTTTGCTGCTGCTTCATTTTAACTTCATTTTTGTAGACAATTTCTCATCTACAAAATTAAGGGAACACAGTTAAAATACATACCAAAACAGAAAGTACATAACCGGATTTTGCGTAACTGTTCTTGTGCTTCTTGCTGTTGTCTTGACAACACAACCACTTGAAACATTCTTGTATCGTCAACCTTTTTCAGAGGAAAAGGAGGGAAATTTCCAAATTCAGTTACAAAAATTTGATAATGGATTTCAAAATGCTGTCAATATTGAATGTCCAGCTTAGTTAGATTAGAGGCCAGTGCTGCCTATCCAATGGGTTAATTAAATTTAAAGGGTCAAGAGAGGAAGTGAGGTCATTAGATATTTCCTCGAAGCACTGCAGGCAGAAATGTCAGATGCATATATTTAATTTCAATACATTAGAACATAGAATTGTCTCGTTTCTTTCACAGCAGCGTTAATATTTGTTTTTCTCCACTTCCATGAGAAATTTATATACACACACATATACGTGAAAAAAACAACACTCTAGTTTTTGCGTGAGTATCAAGCTTGCAGCTGTTATAATGGAAAGGAATGCTTGATTTATATGGCAACTTACACAGTCTAAATCAAGATGTCCTAAGGCATTTTACAGCTAACAAAGTACTTCTGAAATGTGTCCAATCATACAATAAAAGAAATATGGAAGCCAACACGCAGATAGGAAGGTTACACAAGGGGCAGGAATACACCCATCAACATAGTGAATCTATTCTGCTGTTTGTTAAGAACATGGTTGATTTGATTTATCTCCTCTTATTTTTGACAACCTTATCAATTGTGAACTTTTCTAACAGAGTCATAAAAATATTGGAATCCCCTGCCTCCAGTGTTCCTTAGGAAAGAGAAAGAATTCCACAGAGCAAGAAACCTCAGAGGGAAAAATTATCCTGATAGTCATCTTAAAAGGGAAACCCCTCACTTCTAAAGGTGCATCCCTTAGAGCTACACACGAGGAAACATACCTGTGTCAATTCCCTCAACATAAATGATTCAATAAATCACCTCTCAGTTTTCTAAACATATACACTTGACCAGACCAAAAGTTTGTAACTGATAAGGAGGAGATATTAGGTAGGCAGTCTGCACTAAGAGATGATAAGGAACCAGGACTGATTGAGGTGCATCCAAGGATCCAGATGGAAGTGGGAGTGGAAACTGCAGAAGCACTTCCAGATCTTCGGATTATAAACCCTTCCAATGACTGAGTTTCCTCCTCCTTTACCATGACCTGGATAAAGTCTTTTTCCTTATTAGAGACACCTTTTCACATCTATACCTACAGAATAATTTGGTATTCCCTCTTAATGTTATCTGCCGGTCTCATTTCATATTCTACATTGTTTCTCTTTGTCACCGCTGCTCTTCGTTATTCAGCCTGATTTTAAAATTGTATTTTCCAGCTAACATCTGTCATAAACACACTTTTCCTTTTATCAAAGTTTTTCAATTTTTATTAATCTCAGATGTGTTGACAAAGGTCTAGAAATGCTCAAACACTACGCTCTTGTTCAAACAAAAGGTGTAAGAATAAGCAAAGCAACTACAAAGAAGTCAGTTTACCTTTGAAGAACTTTGGGAAACTTCTAGAAATAGTAACGAAGACAAAATTAACAGTCACAGAGACAACTGTGGGTGAATTAAGGACAGCCTGCATGGTTTTCTAATAGGAAAATAGTGTTTAGCTAAGTTGCTGGTATTTTTGAAGAGGTGACACGGTGGGCGGCACGGTGGCACAGTGGTTAGCACTGCTGCCTCACAGCGCTAGAGACACGGGTTCGATTCCCGCCTCAGGCGACTGACTGTGTGGAGTTTGCACGTTCTCCCCGTGTCTGCGTGGGTTTCCTCCGGGTGCTCCGGTTTCCTCCCACAGTCCAAAGATGTGCAGGTTAGGTGAATTGGCCATGCTAAATTGCCCGTAGTGTTAGGTAAGGGGTAAATGTAGAGGTATGGGTGGGTTGCGCTTCGGCGGGGCGGTGTGGACTTGTTGGGCCGAAGGGCCTGTTTCCACACTGTAAGTAATCTAATCTAATCTGACAGAGAAGGTTGAACTGGGAAATGCTATTGATCTGGTATAGATAGACTTCCAGAAGGCATTTGATATAATACCACTCAGCAGATTCGAGAGCAAAGCTGAACGTCATAGAATGAAAAGTACAGTAGCAACATGAGAGACAAAACTGCCGAGTAACAGGAATTAAAGAGTAATGGTTAATGGATATTGTCTACAGTGGGCAAAAGTTAGTACAGGAGTCCCCCAGGAGTCAGTGCTAGGATCCTCATACATGTTAATAACCTAGATCTGGTTGTATAGGGTACAACTTAAAAATTTGATAAGAAATTTAGAAGTATTGTGAGGAGAATGATGTAGAACTTCAGAAAGATATTTTTAAAAGTGGAGTAAAAACAGAAATTGCTGGAGAAACTCAGCAGGTCTGGCATCATCATCAGAACGTTATAAAGACGGGTCACTGGACCCGAAATGTTAACTCCACTTTCTCCCTGCAGATGCTGCCAGACCTGCTGAGTTTCTCCAGCAAGTTCTGCTTTTGTTTCAGAGTCCCAGCATCTGCAGATCTTTGTTTTATCATAATCAGGTAGAGTTGCCAGACAAAGTTTAATACCGACAAGTCTGAGGTGATACATTTTGATAAAAATATAGAGAGAAAATTTAAAAGGGCAGAATTCAAAAAGGGGTGCAAGAACTAAAGGACCTAGGTGCATAAGTTATTAAAGCATACAGCACAGTTGAGAGCGTAGTTAATGAAATGTACATTATCAGAGTCTTTATTAGTAGAGTCATTGAATATAAGTGTAAGGAGGTAATGTGGAATGGATATAAGTATTTAGTCTGGCCACAGCTGCAGTATTGCATCCAAATCGGAGTTCCCACTTTAGGAAGGAATTGAATACATTGAAAAAGAGGGTCATGAGAATGGTTCAATGAATAACTTCAGTTAAGATGATGCATTGGAAAAGCTAGGACTATTTTTCTTGTAGAAAGGAAGGCTCAAACAAGGTCTGTTTGAAGTATTTATAATCAGGAGACATCTAGGTAGGGTGAATAGAGAGAAAATATTCCCACTCAGGAACTGATTGAGAACAAGAGGGGATAGATTTAAAATAATTGATAAAAGCAGTAAAAATGATGGAGGAAAACATTTTTCATGCAATGACTAGTTAAGCTGGAGTGTACCGCCTGACAATGATGGAGACAGTTCCATCAAGGCATTCAAATGAGAAATAGATGATAATCTGCAAAGGGTCAATGTGCAGGGTTACAGACTGACAACAGAAGAATGGCACTCAGTAAGAGGTTCATACAGAGAGCTGGCTTGGACACAACGGACCGAATGGTCTCCTTCTGGCCTGTAACAATTTGATGATTCGATGAACACAAAGAATCCAAGAACCTAAGTAACTTTTACTTGCATGAGGGCACCCCACGACACCATTCCCTCCCTTTCCTGCTGGACTGCTGTGCTCAGTCAATCATACTCTACAACCTAAATAACACACTGTATTGCTTTCAATGGGCTCTTCATCTTTTTACTGAAAAATGGAACTGCTCAGAACAAATGAGTTTCGCTCCTTCAATGACATAACAGAACAATCCAAACAAGTGAGGAAGTTACTTAGGGGAAAATACAATGTTGAACATCAAATTACCATTTTAAGCCGAAGTGCTATTGATGAAGTACCCTCCCCCTTTAGGTACACCTTTTGTATTTTAAGTGACAAAGTATGAAAGTACTAGTCAATCTCCTGTTGTATTATACCAAGGGACTTGAACAATGTTGTTTTCATGTGAAGCAAGAGATAAATAAAAATGGAGTTTAATTCATTTAGTCACTATGTCAAAGATATACAGCACAAATTGTAAGAAGGGCAAATAATTGGCCTTGCAGTGATATTCTTTTTCATTTCCCCACTACAGTTGTGACATACTGGGAGAGATGTTTTAGTGGAGTCCCTCTCAACTCGCTCCAAGCAAAGCCCGAAAATGGTCGATTAAGAACCACGCAGATGACCTGATTGGCATTTACCTCAGTCTGGGGCCGTTTGGGGCAGGGATGGGGGAAATGTAATGGTTACTGATTGCTGACCACTCGTCCCTCACCTCCACGACATCCACCTCATGAGATACAAAAGAAAAAGGATCTAAAACTTCTCCTTGATCTCATTATGTCCAAGCATCAAGCAACAATCTTTAAGATGCAGAAGCTGCCGACCTTTGATTGGTTGACAGCTTCTTTGACGGTGGGAGTCAATGTTTAAAAGACATTTGGGTAAGTACATGAATAAGAAAGGTTTGGAGGGATATGGGTCAGGAGCAGGCAGGTGGGACTAGTTTAGTTTAGGATTATAGGCGAAAGTGAGGACTGCAGATGCTGGAGATTAGAGTCGAGAGTGTGGTGCTGGAAAAGCACAGGTCAGGCAGCATCCGAGGAGCAGGAAAATCGACGTTTTGGGCAAAAGCCTTTCATCAAGAATGCGGCTGGGAGCCTCGGGGTGGAGAGATAAATGGGATGGGGGGTGGGGCTGGGGCGAAGGTAGCTGAGAGTGCAATAGGTGGATGGAGTTGAGGGTAATGATGATAGGTCGGAGGGGAGAGTGGTGCAGATAGGTGGGAAGGAAAATGGACAGGTGGGACAGGTCATGAGGGCCGTGCTGAGCTGGAAGGTTGGAACTGGGATAAGGTGGGGAAGAGGGGAAATGAGGAAACTGATGAAATCTACATTGATGCGACGGGGTTGGAGGTTCCCAAGGCATAAGATGAGGCATTCTTCCTCCAGGCATTGGGTGGTAAGTGGACTGGTTGGACTGAAGGGTCTGTTTCTATGCTGTATGATTCTATGTGGACCTGTGACTTATTGAGACGATCATCAGTCAGCTCTTAACAAGTTGGTTGGAGCTCAATTCACCAAGTTCTCTCATTGTGGAGGGAGAGAGTCCATCATTACTGAAAATGCTCACCACCCCATATTTCGGCATGAAGGTCGAAAATCTCAGCTTTAGAATTTATCACCAGTTTTAAGCTGTTATAAATTGTTACATCCCAATTTATATTGAAACTGCCTCGTAAATATGTCATGCTGTGGTTATACTTTGTCATATGTTGTGGAGCTATACAGCCTCCATCTGCAGGTGACAAAAACTTGCAACACAAGGTTCATATTACTAATGCGGACATAGAAATTCACAACAAGGTAAGTTGACAGAAGTGCATATAAGTGAAACATTTTAAAAATAATGAGACAGATAGTTCTCTTACCTCAAAGGCACGTTGAATTTCAGGGACATTACCAAAAGAAATGACAACTG
This sequence comes from Chiloscyllium plagiosum, assembly GCF_037043375.1. NCBI lineage: Eukaryota > Metazoa > Chordata > Chondrichthyes > Orectolobiformes > Hemiscylliidae > Chiloscyllium > Chiloscyllium plagiosum. The sequence goes on along the minus strand of NW_028270172.1, from coordinate 27,264,468 downwards.
GAGTGATATCCAAGGCACTGAACTCCAGGGCAGCAGTCGCCACCTCTGAGATTTCACGAGATGAGCCGTTAGTAATAAATACTGCCACTTTCCTGCCAAGAACACCACTGCGAACGCGCTTGAAAGTATTTTTTGCAGCAAACCTCATTGCAGTCCCTACATTCCGCCTGCTGCTCGATCTCTCGTAAGCTAAATTCTGTAGCTCTTCTAGAAGTTTTTGCTTGCTTCTGAAGTCTGAAAATCGGATGAATGTTTTTGCCGAGGAACTGTAAGTAAGGATCGCCACACGGGCTCCCGTTGGACAGTTACTTTCAGTGATTTTAAGATCCTGCACAAAGTTAATGACCATTGTCTTCATTCGATTAAATATGGTTGGTGTGATATCTGAAGACATGTCCACAGCGAACACCAGCTCAGTTGGATATACAGGACATTCCATTCCTCCTGAAACAGGTCAAACAACTGGCAAATAAAAATTAAGATTAAAAAAGGAAAGATTTATGTGACACCATTCATAACCAAGATTCTACACCCAATTACATACTTTTGAAGTGTAGTCACCTTTGTACCTGTAGAAAACACAGGACCTAATTCACACACAGCATGCTCCAACAAGTAGGAATGTGAAATTGACCTAAGGATTTTTTTTGTGATGCCTGTTGATAAATAATGGCCAAGATACTAGGGAAAACTCCCTTGCCCATCTGGAAATAATATCATTTGGAGTTTTTTTCTATATGCAATTCTGAGGCCATGTGGAGTCTTGGCTTAATGTCTGTTTCACATGATGACACCTCTGACAAAACAGCCTTCCCTCGGTGCTGCACCATGTGCTCTTGTCCCTAGAGTGGGATTTGAACCCACAATCTGCTGACTAAATTGTGACAATGCTGAAAGTGTGGGACTGCTAACACCGATAAGTATTATAAATAATCATAAATGAAGAAAAAATACTGACCTGATGAACAACAGGCTAAAAATTGAAAAGAAGGGAAAAGAATTATAAATATAGACACAAAAGTTTAAAAATTATGTAAGAGTGTAGAGGTACATTTTGCCAACTTTACGACATGTCACATTGCTTGTTTTTATAAGAAAGGTTGTCTCCAGCGCAGTGCTTTGCAGTATAACTCACAGAGCAAACATTTTGTTAATAAGGTAAGCAATAGGTGCACAGGCTAAGATTTTATCTGTGAGACATATGCAATGAAATAAATTAAAGGATGTCTTCTAAGGCATCAGTTACAAAATAAATGTTCAGACTACTGGGAATTTGGTTTTCGAAACTTCAGTTAAGTCTGAGGAATTTGATCATCTGAGACTTTAGCCATGTGCAGCATTGCTCCTTGGTGGCATATAGGACAATTAGTCAATGGGAAGATTGATCATTTGGGAGTTTGCCCATCTGCAAGTCTGCTTCGAGGGGACACAAGTCATTTGCAGAAACTGCTTAACCATGAGATTGCTTACCAGTCCAAATAATGTTTTGCAGTCTCAAATTCCAATGTACTAATTGTTCTGTACATCTTCCACAGATATCATTGTCATGGTTATCATCATGTGCTACAAGAACATATTAAAACTAACTGTTGTGGAGGAAATCATTGTGACTTAATGATGAAACAAACTACTTACAACATTTTTCTCTAACATATGACACAAGTTCACATGGCTGCAAAACAAAAACGGAGAATTCAAGTTCTAGTCACTAATGTTAAATTCTATGTTGATATGAAATCACCATATGCACAGATATAACTTACTTTCATAGGTACGATCCCTGGTGGCCCTTTGAAACCCTGAAATGACAAAGCAAATGGAAAAATCCTCAGCAGTTTTGCGGATTGCGATTTCACATCGAGTCATAGAAATGTACAGCACGGAAACAGATCCTTGGGTCCAACTTGTCCATGCCAACCAGATATCCCAACCCAATCTATTCCCACCTGCCAGCACCCGGCCAATATCCCTCCAAACCCTTCCAATTCGTATACCCATCCAGATGCCTTTGAAATTTTGCAATCATATTAGCCTCCACTACTTCCTCTGGCAGCTCATTCCATACACATACCACTCTCTGCATGAACAAGTTGCCCCTTAGGTCTCTTTTATAACTTACCCCTCTCACCCTAAACCTATGCCTTCTAGTTCTGGACTCTCCCACACCAGGGAAAAGACTTTGTCTATTTTTCCTATCCATGTCCCTCATGATTCTATAAACCTCTATAAGGTCACCCCTCAGCCTCCGACACTCCAGGGAAAACAGCCCCAGCCTGTTCAACCTCTCCCTATAGCTCAAATCCTCCAAACCTGGCAACGTCCTTGTAAACCTTTTCTGAACCCTTTCAAGTTTCACAACATCATTCAATAGGAGGGAGACCAGAATCTTGTCCCATTTGCCAGCATTTGGCCCATATCCATCTAAGCCTTGCCTATTCATATCCAGATGCCTTTAAATGCTATAATTGGACCAACTTCACCACTTCCTCTGGCAGCTCATTCCATACATAATCAATGTGGACAGTTGTGATTGAAGAATGCTCCAAATTGGGAGACCTCATAGAAAGCAAGCTTTGAGGTTGAGAGTTAGGGCGAGCTTATCATACAGTCATTGTTTCATTTAGGAGAAAGTGAAGACTGCAGATGCTGGAGATCTGAGCTGAAAAATGTGTTGCTGGAAAAGTGCAGCAGGTCAGGCAGCATCCAAGGAGCAGGAGAATCAACGTCAATGCTGCCTGACCTGCTGCGCTTTTCCAGCAACACACTTTTCAGTCATTGTTTTATTCACAACTCACACAGCACAAGGTTCCTCTATACACTGAATACAGTGGCCTGGAATTTAGTAAAGTTGGGATGAGTCAGAAGTCCTTTAAGAATGGCAGGCAGAAGCTTCAACTGAAACACCATCTCAGTTTTAAAACTGTCATCCTTCCTTTTATATCCATCTGAGATCTTACTCCACCCTATCTCTGGAATTTCACCCTACAACCTTCTGAGCTACCTTCACTAATTTCAAATTAGATTAGATTAGATTCCCTACAATGTGGAAACAGGCCCTTCGGCCCAACCAGTCCACACCTACCCTCCGAAGAGTAACCTACCCAGACCCATTTCCCCTCTGACTAATGCACCTAACACTATGGGCAATTTAGCATGGCCAATTCACCTGACCTGCACATCTTTGGACTGTGGGAGGAAACCGGAGCACCCGGAGGAAACCCACGCAGACACGGGGAGAACGTGCAAACTCCACACAGACAGTCGCCCAAGGCTAGAATCGAACCTGGGACCCTGGTGCTGTGAGGCAACAGTGCTAACCACTGAGCCACCATTCCGCCCCAGTGGTTTAGCTAAGATCCTCCACCTTTGGTAGCTGTGCCTTCAGTTACACATGGCCTAAACTCCAGAATTCTTTCTTCACTGAAGATATTCTTTACAGCCTACCTCTTTAACCAAGTTTATCATTATCTGATCAAAAATCTCCTTATGCGCTTATTGTAATATATATATAGTACTGTACCAGTGAAGCATCTTGGGGTGTTGTTACATTAAAAGCAAACAAAAATATAAGTTGTTGCTCATGTTGGAATGCATATTCCCTCTCATCAGGGCTTAAGCATTATTTCAAGCTTGGAGTAAGTTTCAAATGACACCACTGCTCATGAAATGATCAGACAGACCCCAGCAAAATAAATCTCTCTGCTAACAATTGGCAAGGTTGGCCTCAAGAAAAACTGGTGCTGTTGGCATTATGTTAACTCTCTCACACTGAGACTGTATAAACGTTGCTGCTGCCAGTTCACTGTGTGAAGATTTCTCAGATGCTATTTTATCAAGATAATCTCTCATGAACTCATTCAGTAAGATTTCCACAATGCTAAATTTCTACGAATTCAAATGAGTGAAGATGTTTAATAAAGGATTTTATAGACGATTGCCCCATGACCACAGTATGCAACAAAAAAAATCCTCTCTGTCCCCTGCTATTAATTTGATGACTCTATTCATTAGCTGGCAGAATATTTTCTCTGTGGCTAATTGTGGCAGTTATGACAAGCCTGTTTTCCAGCATTTCAATGTCACTAAAGTTGCATTCAGCCTGTTATGCTCTGTAACCCTACAATGAAATTCTTCAGGGTAAGTTATTCTATCAAGTGAACATGAATGGTGATGAATCATCCAAACTTTAATCTTGCCATAGTCAAGTTGAGGGTTTTCCTTTCCAGAATAAAATTCTCATTTGTTACTCCCATGATATTTTACTCTGAGTCAGATATTGCATACGTTGTGTTAGAGGTCTCTGTTTGACTAAGATTTTTAAAAGATATGAAATCAAGGCAGGCAAAGTGAATTAAGATACAATTCAGCTGTGACCTGATGGAACAGCGGAATAAGTTCAAGGAAGTCTCCAATGTTCCTACGTGGTTAAAATTTATTATTCTGCAGAATCATTCCACACCCCTGTGTCATTTCTGTTGTAACACATACAGATTTCACTAACGCTGCTCTTCTCTTTATCGATAAGCTTCAAATATTTCTTGGTAGGGTACACTTCCTAAGCTTTGCGCGATGAGCAAAGGAGTACAGTACTGAAATAAAGGACTGCAATCCCAGGGCCTGAGAACCTGAGGTAGACAGCACAGCAGTCAGACCTCCTGTGGTTGAAGGAATCAGAACACTAATGTTTGCGTTCGATGTTTTTGAGAGAAAGGCCAGAGGGAGGTTGCCTGATTGTGGAGGCTTCTCAGTCAGGTAGCTTGATCCAAAGTCATTTAACTTAGGAATCCACCAAATCCTCAACTGATCAGTGAAGCTGCTGGGTATCCCAATGTCCTGAAAACCTAGTCAGCAGCAGCTAACATTGGAAAACATCATGACTGTAAGTCTCACAGTGTTATTATTATACTTACAGAGACAACCATCAAGCTGCAGTTAAAACTAGACCTTGTGCGTCAGAAACAAGTTTAGTTCAGGATAATTACTCTTCACACTTTAAGTCACCACCATCCCAAATCCACGTTTTCTTCAGGTTAAAAGTTCATCAGTATGTTAAAAAAAACAATCACTGGAGATAATACAGAACCACGTTTATTAGGCACCTTACCCTTACTCCTGGAAATCCTGTTTCTCCTGGGTTTCCTGGATCACCAGAAAGGCCAGAGTCGCCCTCAAACAGAAAAGATCAAGTAACAGTCATTTGAAACACTGAAGACATCTCATTTTCTTGAAACATTTAGCGGATGTAATGGCTAATGCAAGCTGGGATATTCTAAATTCATATATTAATGAAGGACCTTTCATTATAGTTCAGCTAAATTTGCCCAACTTTTGGATCTGGAATGGATTTGTTCATGATCTTTGTGAGGTTTGGAGTATACTATGATGTTGAGCAGCTTCATCTTTAAGCTTGTCCTTTAGGATCATGGTCTTAAATAAGCAAAATCCAGGAGAAAAAATGGCTCAGATCCACGAAGGCAATGGCAATTTTTTTTTAAATACCTTCACAGAATGTTGATGCTGCCAATCCCTTTTTGGCTTTGAGATGGTGGTGGTGAATGTTTCCCTTGACCATTGCACTTAATGTGGTGTAGTTATCCCCACAGTGATTTTAGGGAGGACGTTCCATGATATTGATCTTGCAATGAAGCAGCAAGTTTAGTTGAAGTAACAAACAACTTAAAAATATTTCCAAATTAATATGATTTGTGGTTCAGAGGGGAACTTGCAGGTGATAATGCTCATATATGCTTGTTGCCTATATGCTACTAAGTGGCAGAAAGTATGGGTTTGGAAAGTGCTGTCAAAGGTGAATCAAAGCTTTTTTGAATTTCAGTAATACATCTTGGAGATGATCCACACTGATAGCACTGTTCAGCAGTGACTGAGGAACTGAACATTTAAGATGTATTGTAACACATCCAAAGAAGTTGATTAATAAAAAGGACAAACTGTGCAATAGAATGGGGATGTTTTGCAGTTACCCACGTGAAACTGGATTGTAAAATCTGGATTGTTGTTTTGTTGTGTTGTATTTATGTTCTTGGCCATAACTAGGTAAGTCACTCTCCTTTGTAATTGACAATATATTAATCTGCTAAGGGAAAGCTGTATTATTTTAGAAGTGCTGCAATTGAGCACTTGGGGCTTACAATCAGCATGGACAGAGTCAAAATGTGTGGCACTGGAAAAGCACAGTAGGTGAGGCAGCATCCAAGGAGCAGGAGAGTCAAAGTTTCAAGCATAAGCCTGATAAAGGGCTTATGCCTAAAGCATTGACTCTCCTACTCGTCACATGCTGCCTGACCTGCTGTGCTTTTCCAGCACCACACCTTTCAACTCTGATCTCCAGCATCTGCAGTCCTCACTTTCTCTCAATCAGTGTGAACAGACATATTCTGCCAGAATTACCTTTTGGAGCAGGGAAGGATCTGGTTATGACTGACATAGACATCAACAGTTCAGAAGTAGACTTATATTTCCAGGAAGTATGATCAGCAAAGCCTCAATTCAGCACAAACTTCAGGCATTTAATACAAAGTGGCCAACAAGGAACAAGTCTCTCAACTGTTTGATGAGTTTTACAGCATTTCCTAGACATTACTGTGAATGATAACTAGTTCATTATTATGGGATTCTTGCATTAAAATTTCAACTTCTATCTTTAAACTTTCAACTAGGAGGAAAACCAAACAACATCACCTAAAAGTGTGATACAATTTCATTGACACCTATGGATGGCTCTCACTCTTTCTTGTTGTTTGATGATAACCTGTTACACAGCTCTCAACACTATTGCAGTTAGTTCTGCTATAACGTGCATTTCTTCAACGCAAATTGACTATAACGCGATTGAAGAATTTAGACTGTTATTTGTAGCATGCGAAATTTCCTTACCTGTATTGGCTAAAACGTGACTCGGTTCGCTTGGATTTAAATGGTGCTGCTATTACATGATTCTCCTATAACCCAGGATCACACAGGAATGGAACTGTCATGTTATATCAGAACAAACTATACTTGGAATTGCTACTCAGTTCAACTCTGCTAGAGCTAATCAGCATGGCACTGAGTTACCCCAACTGTCATCAATTGAAATCAAATTAATCTAACAAAAATAGATAAATTAAAAACTCCAAATTATAAATAAAAGCGAAGAATCTGATCACCTTGAATCAAAATCCCAAATAAGCCGCACTAACAGGGAGGCTGCCAGAACTTGCTGCTATTTTTAGATAAAACTGATGGCAACTCTGGCTTCCATAAATGCCCTTTAAAATAGAAATCTGGATGTTGTTATCAATGATAATGAAATCTCCGCAGAAAATCACTGCCAAAGCAAGAGCCTAACTAAGTATTATTACACCACACATAAGAACTAAGAGCAGGAATTCCAGCCCCTCAAGCCTGCTAGGCCATTCAATATGTTTATGACTGATCTCACCTCAGCCTCAACTCATTTCCCCTGCCCGCTCTCCATAACCCTTCAACCCAATACTAACTAAAAGTCTGTCTGTTGATCTCCACCTTAAATGCATTCAGTGGCATTCACTGCATTCTGGGGTAGTGAATTTCACAGATTCATGGCCCCCTTCAGAGTGATAATTCCTCCTCATCATGCTCTTGAATCTGCTAAATCATAGCCTAAACCTATGACCTCTCATTCTAGATTGGCCCACAAGGAAAACATTCACTCCATATCTGCTTTGTCAATCCTCTTTCACATTTTATACACCTCAATTAGATATCTTCTCAAACTTCTAAACTCGAGCAAGTACAGGCCTAAACTGATCAAACTCTCCTCATAAAACAATTGTTTAATCTCTGGGATTAATCTAGTAACTTTCTCTGAACTGTCTCCAATGCAATTATATCCCCCCTCAGTTAAGGGAGGCCAAATCTGTAGGAAATAGTCCAAACACAGTCTCACCAATGTTTTGCGTAGTAGCAACACTTACCTAATTTTACACTCGATTCCTTTGGCAATAAAGGCCGTAATTCTATTTGCTCTCTTATTAACTGCTGTACCTGTATGCTAGCTGTTTGCAGTTCATGCACGTGGAAGACCAATGAAAATCTTCAGTCTTGTTCAATGAGAAATAACGGAGATGTGTAAAGCAAACTAAGTCATATTCACTAATGAACTAGATTCCTGTATCTGAAAAATTAACTTTAAAAAATGTGGAGTCTCATTCCAACAGGAGAAAGTTAATTATCCAGATCTTTCTCCACAAAATTGGCCATTAAACATTTGTGCTTTTATATACAAGTTTTTCCCTTAATCCTGTGTGTGTGTACCCCAAACCCAACTGATTTTCTCTGCAATTATTTAAATGTATTTTATATTTCCTACCTTTGACTTTCTTCCTCGGTGATTTATAAGAATTCTACAATATGATTGTTAAATCCTGCTACTTGCCTTGTACACGCATTCTATGGGTCCCCTATAGACGACACCAAATTCAAAATAACACTGAAATAGAAGAACTCTGTGCTCTCCAGCCTATTAAAACCCAATAGGCAGCTTATTCAACCTGAGCTGTGAGCAATATGCTTCCACTGCTAGCTCTAAACTCTGAGCTAATGGTGTCAACAATGCACTGTAGTCTCATATTTCACAATACGCCATAAAATGCAACTTCTTTTGAAATTCGGGGTTTCCCGTAAACTTCAGTACTTGTAAAGTTTGTCAAAGAGAGGGGAATTTCTACGATCTTTTATTTGCCAGAAGAGCTAGATTACCTTATTCAATCATGAATGGATGTTCCACAGGTTCAAAATATTTAATGAACTCAATAAATATCATACCCTGCGTCCTCTTATTCCTTTGGGTCCTTTTCTGCCCTCGATTCCAGAAGGACCATCTACTCCCTAAAATTTCAGAACACAACATACACAAATAACTGTTAATGTCTTTTAATTGAAAAACAATCGCGGAAATGTGGACATATTTTTACAAATGTAGCCAATACCTGCTGACCAGGATAACCAGAGGGTCCCTGTACTCCCTTGAATCATAACAAGAGAGAAGAAATTAGACATCTTTGTTCCAGACGTTGGCATTGTAATCATCACAGCTTAGCTCCTGCTTAAATTTGAAGTGTTTTTTTCAAAAAGAATGCCATTTATCTGGCACCTATAATGATGTCACAAGGTACTTCACGAAATTTGCCTCTGAATAATGAGGAGGTAGGAGGTCAGGTAGTCAAAACCTTGATCAAAAGGTTCTAAAGATATGGGCAGACATGTGCCTAAGTTTCTGGTTACAATCTCTGGATAGGGAGCATCAAAAGCAAAAATAAACTCTCCACTTACTGTGAGAGTAATAGAATAGTGAAAGCATGCAATTATTGAATTTTGCTCATCACCTTTTGTCCTTTTGATCCAGGCCTTCCAGTGCCGTCATACCCATCCAAACCCTGTGTGACATCAAACAGAATTCACGTCCTTCAACATCTTTAAATTTCTCAGTGCCTCAAGCGATTAATTAATAAATTCATTTGCGCAACATTTTGGTGATGCACATTACCAAGGATCCATAACTTGTGGAATTAGTTCACCATGTACAGAAAGCAACAAAACACCTCAATCTTCATTTCCTGAGTCATTCTCGAAAGCCTGGATGGAAAGTCAAGACCACTGTAATTGATGGCATTGAGCTCTTTTCAGATTCCCCTTCCAGGCTCAAGTCAAGTATGATCTTAACACTGAATGCATAATCTTCATGTTTGTACCACGTCTATTACACACAGACATACATACATATAAACACTAGCTAACAAGTAACTTGTCTTCCTAACTATTCTAAGTCTCTGTCTTTTCTGCTTCTTGAAGTGAGATTGCCAATCCATCTGGAGTATTTTAAGAAGATGTGAAAATTCACTGGGGATAATTTTGGTTGTGTGCTATAATATGGAGTGTAGCAGAGAGGATTGGGTTAGGAGGCATGAAGGCTACAAAAATGGCATGGAAAGGAGTCCGCTTACATGCCAGGCACATTCCTGGGCCATTCTATTTTGCCAGTTTCCCAAATAAGGTGGTGGGCCATTGTAGTAGCCCAGAGGAGTCAGGCAGGTGGCTACTTCTACTCTTCTCCACCAACATTTTACAAGCAGCAAGGGCATGTGGCAACACCACCTGGTAAATTCTGGGACCTTCCCATGCTTCAGCAAATAGGTGGGGTCCTTTTTTCTAGAATCCCTACAGTGTGGAAACAGGCCTTTTGGCCCAACAAGTTCACACCAACCCTCTGAAGAGTAACCCACCCAGACACATTCCCCTCCCTATTATCCTATATTTACCCTTGACAAATGTACCTAAACTACACATCCCTGAATACTATGGGCAATTTAGCATGACCAATTCACCTAACCTGCACATCTTTGGACTGTGGGAGGAAACTGGAGCACCCGGAGGAAACCCAGGCAGACATGGGGAGAATGTGCAAACTCCACGCAGACAGTTACCTGAGGTTGGAATCGAACCCAGGTTCCTAGCACTATGAAGCAGCAGTGCTAACACTGAGCCACCATGCTGCCCTTTTTGGCTAGTCTTGAGCCAATGGAACTGCACACCAGCAAGCAAGGTCATCCTCACGGTGTAGGATTATTGGCCTACAGCAATTACCATTCTGTTTCATCCAGCCTACCTGGCTGACCCCTGTGTCCTGGGATCCCACTCACCAGCCTCACGGACTCCTGTCTACTGATATGCCCTCTTCCTCCAGCTCATGCAGCCACAGCAGTGACTACCATGAACAGTGAGGCTGCTGAATTGCTGGACCTCAGCAACAATTCTTGACAGTGAGTCACCCTCCTTAATTTACTGGCAGTGATAAAATGCAGACAGGACAACAGGGCTTTTACTATCTTTGATTCATCCTGACTGGATCACTGAGATTCAGGTCAGTGAGATTCCGGAGGAAAGTGAATATTACTGCAACTCAGTATTCCTCCTCTTGAGTTCACTGCCTACAGACAGGTCCGATCTGCATCATCACAATCTCCACAATGGACAGGGCAAGGAGGAAGATCCCCAATCTACCACAGATGGAACGGGGTAAAACACCATGCTGTTGGTTCCAATATAATCTGAACTGACCACCCAGCCAAATGTGCCAACTGACCGTCCCAAAAGAGTCCATGCAGATTGTAGATGAAGACTGATGCCAGAGGGTCCAATTCATTACATTAAATGCATGAGCTTTATGCAATTTCAAAATGAATTGAGTATGGGAGGGAATATAACTTCAGTCAACATAATTTAGGAATCTTTTCCATAATAACCACCTGTCACATGCTCCAATGATTTACAAATTAACATGCGTCTTCCTTGACAATCAATTCCTGGGGTGGGACTAGAACTCAGACCTCTCCCTCAGATGACCAGGGTATTTCCCAATGTGCCACAACCTCCAACAGAACAATATCATGGTCTGATCACAGTAGGTTCAGATATAAGCACAGTCATAATGTCAGGCAGAGTATGATGGTTTATTCTGTATCCTGTGAAGACATAATCACAAAATCTATAAACTCTTCAAAACATCGCCTTTAGCTTCAGCATTACTTGCCTGAGCTGTTCAACCTATTTATAATTAGCATTTGCCTCCCTGTGTTCAGTGACATTTTCTTACATTTTTTCTCTTTTCTGTTCTAGAAATGAAATTGAATTTTACAAAATCATTTTTTTTGTGTGTTTGAAGTTTCATTTGTTAAAACAAACGACCCTACACTATCCACGTAATTTAATTTTTACTTCACAGCTGGTCCATAGTAAGCTTCAATGAGGGTAAAGTGGAGAGCTTTCAGACCTTCTATCTGACTTCACAGCTACTGGGTGGGGCTTGGGCTTAAACTGGTGTCTACAAGTCCCACTGCAAATGCAGGAGGCCACACTGAATCATTATGATGTATTTAAGGATTGGGTTGAAGAAGCTATTTAAAGCAGATTACAAAATCCTTGAGAGTGAGCCTCACTGGGGTACTTGTGGCATAGCTGACTACCTGCAGTCAATGGTACTCATGCAGGTAAAATCTCTTTACTACTTACTGTCTCAATTCTTCACTGATGGTTTTCTTCAGTAATCAAATACTTTCTCGAAACTCCTTTGCACTAAGAGCAGTTGATAACTTATAATATATATTGGGAATTTCCTGAATATTCATAACTTGAAAGAGGAGTCCATTTTCAAAAGGAGTCCCTGCTTATTAATGTGTAAGTGACAACACTACATTTTTTTAGTCAGCTTCAATCAGCTGCACCACAGTAACTCAGACAGCAATATGCAAACCATCCATAATCCACAACTGACTTAATAACGTCCCAGAATCACTCCAAACATTTAGCTAACAGCACAATAGAAATCGATCAATCATTTCCCTTGCCAATTTCCTGGCAGTTATCAGACCCTTCTAGTGCCTCAAATGCATGTAAATATAGTCTTGAATATGTAAGATATGACTTTGATTTGTTTGGATAGAGTCAAACTCCAATTTTTGTTTCCTTGATATGGTACTGTAGAGAACCGAATATATACACACACATACACAAAGATATTTTTTATGAATAATGCATATTTATGAAATAAAAAAGAATTCCATGCAGTCCAAGAATTGAAGTAACACATCATAGAATCACTGAATCCCTATATGTGTACAACGACCATTTGGTCCATCAAGTCTGCACTGATCCCACCTTGACCCATTCATTTAACCATGGCTAAATCACCTAACTTGCACAACCCTGGACACTAAGGGGCAATTTTTAGCATGGGGCCAGTCCACCTAATCTGCACATTTTTGGACTGAGAGAGCAAACTAGAGCACCAGAGGTAACCCATGCAAACATGGGGAGATTGTGCAAACTCATCTCGATGTATATATCATTCTGATCTTTTGCCCCATGTTCAATCAGCTTTCTCTTTGTAGAGCACTATGTTATCAAACTCTGAACCTCAGTTAACACAAACCTATTGTTGATAAGAAACTGTACCAACCTGTGGTCCACGAGGTCCAACTGTTCCAGATTCTCCTTTCTCACCCATATCTCCAGTTACACCCTTCAGACAATTTCAAAGTGGCAATAAATGGCAAGTAAGAACAATTGTCAACATGATTTTTACTTGCTAATATTGTTTAGTACTATTTATGCAATAAATAATTCAGATTCACAAACATTGCTAGATTAACTAAAGTTCTTTTAACAATTATAGAAAGACTGCCATGTGTGCGTGACAATTTTCACGACCTCAATATATCCAAAAGCCCTTTGCAGTTAATGAAGTATTTTCAAAGTGTAGTCATTGTTGTAACGTCATAAACATGCCAATCAAGTTTTGCACAACAATTCCTCACAATTGGCCATGTGATAATCGATCAGATGAATTATTTTAGTGGCATTGGTTGAGGAATAAATATTGTCCAGGACACCTTTAACTAAATGAGCAGGTATGGCCCTGGTTTAATGTTTCATCCTGAAGTCAGCACTGTGACAGTGCCCTGAGAATTGCATTGAAATGGCAGCCTAGATGACATGCTCAAATCACAACAATTAAATAAACAAAATGGAGTGAACTATTTTGGGGAAAAAAGAAAATAAGGAAGTTTGGTACAATTGGTGGAGACATGTAAGCAATAATTGAGATGTTTTGCCGGCACGTCCACCAACAAATGTGGTGGGTTGAATAAACTTACAGCTTCACCAGAAACTATGCAAAGCACTTGCTTTTACATAGCATATCATAAAATCTACTCAAAGTGCTTCACGATAATTCAACTATGTAGCAATTTGTAATTATGTGCCACGTTTGTCAATCTTGGTTTCTCTTCAAATAGTCTCATTAGGCAGACAGCCTCAGTTTCACCTCTGACTCTGATGTACTTAGGTCCTGAGGTGGGTCTTGAATCTGCAATCTGACTCAGGAGAAAATGACAATGACCGAGTCAAACAGGCCAGAGAAAATCTATTATTTGTTTATAATATAATGACATCAGCAACAGGAGGGAATCTGTCAAAAACTTCTAGAACTTTGATCTGAGCTAAAAATTAAATATTACATTGTGAACATAAATAGTACCCTGAAAATTAAGACCAACATACCCGAGAAAATATGTGACAGCTTTAAGTACGTCATGTACACACACACTCAAGAATCCAAGATTCTACTTAGGTCAGTATGTTAAAGCTTGAAAAGTGAAAACTTCCAGCTTGAACATGTTTATGATAAAATTAGCTGGACGTTTGAGGGCACAAGCAACTCAATTGGCATTATATTAAATCGTAAACACACACCAATTCCACATTTAGTTTATCCGTTCACAAACCTTACCATGCTCTTAGCACCCCCTGTGACTGCCAGCAGTATTGCAACTGTTCTATCCATTTGCCTGCAGCAACTAAAGGCAGTACCTCTGCAGCAAACTGGTTCCATTCTGAATGTAGGCTCACTAGTTGAATTGTACACAAGTCTGAATGCAATATCAGACAGCGTAAAGCAGTTGTTTGTCAAGTACAGGAAATTTTTTATACATCGTGTCTTTAGAATTGCACCCCTGTATGGGATCACGTTCGTAAATACAAGCATTCATAACTCGGAAGTTCACAAATTGGAGACCCTCTGTACTTTGTAAATACAAAAAGCTATTCCAGTAAAACTCATAAAAGGGATTGTTACTTCAGATTTGGTTAAGTGACCTACGTTAGAAGGTGAGTTTGGATTCAGGGGAAATTGTTCCTTCTGAGTTTTTCAGTTGACCTGTTTAGAAGCTCTATTTTACTAAGTATTAATTAACACCTACGAGATTGTTCCACATACCCTTTGCCCTTGGAGCCCTTGGCTGCCTTTGGCACCCCTGAAGCCAAGCAATCCGGGTGTACCCTGAAACACAAGGAAATAACGCTAAAAATAAATCAACTGTTGGTCAACCAGGCATCAACAATTAGAATTTATATAAAACCTTTCATTTGGCAAAACACCCCAAAGTGCTTCACAGGAACATAATCAAATTGAAATGTGAGACTGAATCACAAAGACATATTGGGACAATTTACTAAAATAATTGGTTAAAGGGTTGGATTTAAAGGAGCATCTTAAAGGATTAAACAGAGAGAGATCTAGGGACAGAATTCCAATGCCGAAGGCCTTAGCAGCTTAAGAACTTGGACAAATGGTGAAATAATTAAGCTCAGCACTGAAAGGGTAAGGAGAGGTATATTGGAGGTCAGGAGATTATGGTAATAGGGAAGGGGAAGAACATGGAGGAATTTGAAAAGAAGGATGAGCATTTTAAAATGGTAGCTTTGCCAGTGTAGCTCAGTGAGTGATGAGTGAGCTCGACTCGGTGCCAGTTAGCACAGGGGCGGCAGAGTTTTCTATGATGTGAAGTCTACAGAGAAGGTTAAAATTGAGACACTGTCCAGGAATAAGGTGGAATCGGCAAGTTTAAAAATGATAAAAGAATCAGTGAGGGTTTCAGTAGATTCAATAAAACCATAAGATACAGGAGTGGAAGCAAGGCCATTTGGCCCATCGAGTCCACTCCACCATCATGGCTGATGGGTATTTCAATTCCAGTTACCTGCACTCTCCCTGTAGCCCTTAATTCCTTGCGAGGTCAAGAATTTATCAATCCACTGTGCTCCGTGGCAATGAATTCCACAGGCCCACCACTCTCTGGCTGAAGAAATGACTCCTCATTTCCGTTCTAAATTGGCACCCTCTAATTTTAAGGCTGTGCCCATGGGTCCTTGTCTCCCTGCCTAAGGAAACAACAGATGAGCTGCAGCAGGGTCAAACTTCGAGTTGTTAAGGCGCTGAAGAGAGGCATCATAATGATGATGGTTTGTCTATGGGATCACAAAGTTACCTGGACGGCAAATGTAACACAAGCTTAGGAACATTCTAGGTTCATCTCATACACTTGGCACGTTGAGGGATGAAGTCAGTGGGCTTGGATTGAAGATTGCGCCTGGAAACAAATGGCTCCAGTCTGCCCAATTTTCACAGTGATTTTCTGCTCATCCAGAGTTAGATGTCAGATGAGTAGTCTAATAACATGGCAATAATGGAGGAGTGAGATGGTTTTGTGGTGTAGCTGAGTGCCTTCTGCATACAGGTGCAAACTGATGCCACATTTTCAGTTGATGGCATTGAATCAAGCTTTAGGTGAGAAAGAAGAGGGCACCAATGGGAGATATTTGAGGCACTCCAGAGATAATGGCACAAGAATAGGAGAAGCTGTTGCAGATGATTCTCTTACAAAGAAAGGAACAAAGTAAGGGAAGTTCTTCCCACCTAGCCAATAAAGATGTAGCATTGAAAAATGGTCAATTTTGTCAAAGATAAATCAAGAAGGGTGTGGGAGGTTAGCAAAGACTGTCATTTGTGCCTTTAGTGATGACCAATTTCCATACTGTGCAAGGGCTAGACACTACTCTGCAAATATTCCATCATTTGGGCCATTTGCATTTGACAGAAACAGCAGTGTACATTTTTAATAACAGGCCTGTCAATTAAATAATTACTTTTTTGCCTGGGGTCTCAGTAGTATTGAAGGGAACTGAGAGAAGAGCAGTGTACTTAGGGAGACCGGTTGTCATTTTCCCCCACTACTGGCTACAGAGTAAAAATTTAGAAGTTACAGATTGAGGCAGATTGAGTGCAATCTTGAACAAAGTGCAGGAGGTCAGATGAGTGAGAGTTATCTTAATTCTGTTATTTAATTGTCTTTACATTTCACATTCAACTGAGATCTGCTACTTACCTTTTTAATTTTATCCAGGCTTAAGCAAAGGAATGTAACTCTTCACTGAAGATCAGTTCAGTTAGTTATAAAGTCATAGAGATGTACAGCACGGAAACAGACCCTTTGGTCTATCACATCCATGCAGACCAGATATCCTAAATTAATCTATTTGCCATCTTATCCCTCTAAACCCTTGCTATTCATATACCTGTCCGAATGCCTTTTAAATATTGAAATTGTACTAGCCTCCACTACTTTCTCTGGCAGCTCAGTCCATACACGCACCACCCTCAGTGTGAAAACGTTGCCCCTTAGGTCCCTTTTCAAGCTTTGCCCTGGTACCCTAAACCTATGCCTCTAGTTGTGGACTCCCCCATCCCAGGGAAAAGACCATGTAAATTAAAGAAATTGACTTAAACCTTTTCTTTTTGTAGTTGGGGTTGAGCTAAGTTGAGCATATGAATATAGAGCCCTCAGTGACCTTAGCACTGAGTGTGACTTTAAACACTGTTCTGAGATTTGGGTAAGGATTTAGAGGAAGGAAATGCTTTGATTTTAACTAATTAATTTCCTCTGTAAGAATTGCCTTTTGCTCTACTACAAGGGAAAAATCAACCTCACAAGAGGTTATAACCAAACTCTGATCCTAAAAGTTTACATTGTACGGGAAAGGTCGCAAGGTTAATTGGAATAAAAATAGAATAGTTGATTATAAAAAATTAAGGATGCCAAGACAGATGGTATATCACGGCTGCAGCATGTTGGAGCCCATTTGCCTGTATGATCCAAACCTGCAGTTAAGTGGTTCAAAGAGTTCAGCTCAGAGCCATTGAGTTGAAGGACAAGCTGCAGATCATCAACACAAGCAATACATTAGAGTGAGGGTTATCTAGCTATTTGGTACCAGGAGGTAGTCACACTCCTTGGGTTAGATTTGGAGATGCTGGTGTTGGACTGGGGTGTACAAAGTTAAAAATCACAGGTTATAGTCCAACAGGTTTAATTGGAAGCACTAGCTCCACTTGATGAAGGAGTGATGCTCCGAAAGCTAATGCTTCCAATTAAGCCTTAGGATAGGATCTTCTGTGCAGGTACTGAGGGATTGTGTCTGCAGCTAAAGGAAACCAGAAGGCAGGAGTACAGCTGTCTCAGCCTTTGTAACTGCTCAATAGGTTTAAGGTTCTTTCAACTTGTTGGAATGAGAATGTGGGCTGGAATGGTTAACAGACTGTGGCACCACACAGGTGGGGGGAGTGAAAAGGAACATCATTGACTGAAGGATAATACAGTGTTGACACCGTTCTCTAGAGCAAAGAGCTGAAACTGTATTGCTGCTGCCAGGGTTCATGACACCTGCTTAGGACTGGACAGGAACTAATAACCGAAGGGTGAGCATCCAATTGTTATGGTCCATCGAGGTACCAACGACAAAGCAAGAACTTCTGCAACAGCAAGAATCAAGAAGCAAAACTCTGAAGTGATGATCTCTGGATTATTACCTGAGCCACGTGCAAATTGGCATTGGGCAAATAGGATCAGAAATAAATGCATGTCTGGGAGGGTAGAAGTCTGTTCCACATCATAAGGTGCTGGTACCAGGGCCTGGGAAAGTGGAGATTGTACCATTGCAATGTCCTAAACTGGAACCATGCTGGGACCAGTATTCTAACAAGCCGCATGAGCAAAATAAAAAGGGTTTTAGGTTAAACAGCCAGGAGACGAGGAATCATAATTTTGAAAGATGTGCTAAATCAAAGAAACTCCTGTCCCAGCTGGATTCTTGGAGATCTTGACAGGGTAGATGCAGGGACGTTGTTGCCCCTGGTGACAGAAACCATATACTCGGAGTAAAGGGTCACCCAGTTAGAACAGAGATGAGGATGAATTTCTTCCATTGCAGGTTAATGAATCTGTAGAACTCTTTACCACAAAGGGCTGTAAAGGTTGGATCGTTGTATATATATTTAAGGTTAAGATAAGACAAATTTTGAGTTAGTAAGGGAACCAAGAGTAATGGGAAAAGGCAAGAAAGAAGAGTTGAAGATTATAAGACTAACCTCATGGAATGGCGGAGCAGACTCGATGGGCCAAAGAGCCTAGTTCAGCTTGTACGTCGCAGTCTTATGATCTTAACAGCACATTGTAATGACAACCAAAGAGCAGGCCATACTGGACTGGCAGAATGGAACGATTGGAGAAAAAGAGAGATAATATTTCAGATCTGGTATGGCTTTTCTTCAGAATTAGCTGACTAGTTAAGAGATATTGACTAGTTCAGAAGAAGAGTCATACTGCACTCGAAATGTTAACTCTATTTCTCTCTCTCTCTACAGATGCTGTCAGAAATGCTGAATTTCTCCAGCATGCTCTACTGTTCCAGCTTCCCAGCATCCACAGCATTTCGCTTTTATTCAGGTGAGATAGTTGATGTGTTGGTCTTAATTTTCCAAATTTTACTTGATTCAGAGAAGGTTCCATCAATTACAAAGAAGTAAATGGAACATTTTATTAAGAGAAGGGACACAGAAAACAGAATTCTTCAGTTTAAATCCCTTAACATCTATTATCAGGAAAATATTAGATGTCTTAATTAAAGAAGCTACAGCATTTGGAAATGGCATTTAGAAAAACTCAAAAGTAATCAGACATATCCAAATTGTTTTCGTCAATGGCAAATAATGTTTGACTAATTTATTGAAGCTCTTGGAAGAAGTAACAAGTGCTATGGATAAAGGGGCACTGTGCAATTAACAGACTAAGATTTCCAGAAGACATTTAATAAGGGGTCACATCAAAGAGTTATTATGGAAAATAAAAGCTCATGGGATTGGTAGCAACATTTTGGTAGAGTGGGAGGGGGAGTTAAAGTGTTCAGCCACAGGGCGGTAGGATTGGTTGGTGCAGATGCCCCAGATATGTTCTCTGAAAAGATCTGGAAGTAGTTGTCCTGTCTCCCCAGTGTACAGGAGACTACATCAGGTGCAATAGATACAGTAGATGACATTTATGGAAGTACAGGTAAATTTCTGCTGGATGTGGAATGATCCTTTGGGGCCTTCAAAGGATGTGAGCAGAGAGGTGTGGGCGCAGGTTTTGCACTTATTGCAATGGCAGGGGAAGTTGCCGGGAGTGGGGTGTGGGCTGGTGGGGGGCATGGATCCGACAAGGGAGTCGTGGAGGGAATGGTCTCTCCGAAATGCTAATCAGGGTGGGGAGGGAAATATATCCCTATGGTGGGGTCTGCTTGTAGGTGGTGGAACTGGTGGAGGATGATGCAATGTATATTGAGGTTGGTGGGGGTGGAAGGTGAGGACCGTTGGGTTCCATCCTTGTTGCATTGAGGCAGGTGTGATTCTAGGGGGGAGGTACGGGAAGTGGAGGAGATGCGCTGGAGGACATCATCAACCACATGGGAGGGGAAAATGTGGTCTTTGAAGAAGGCTATCTGGCATGTTCTATGGTGGAACTGGTCATCTACGAACAGATGCAGTGAGGCAGAGGAATTGGGAATAAGGGATGGCATGTTTACAGGGGCAGGGCGGGAGGAGGTGTAGTCCAGGTAGCTGAGGGAGTCAGTGCGTTTGTAGTCGATATCCGTGGTCAGTTGGCCACCGGAGATGGAGATGGAGATGGAGAGGTCCAGGAAGGGGAGGGAGGTGTCCAAGATGGTCCAGGTGAATTTGACGTTGGGATGAATGGTGTTAGTGAAGTTGATGATCTCTTCAACCTCCTCGTGGGAACATGAGGTAGCGCCGATAGAGTCATCGATGTAGCAGAGGAAAACATGGGGAATGGTGCTGATGTAGCACCTGGAGGAGGAATGTCTCATCTTCCGCTTTGAGACCCTGAAACCACATGGGATTAATGTGGATTTCACCAGTTTCCCCATTTCCCCTCACCCCACCTTATCCCAGTCCCAACCTTCCAACTCGGCACTGCCATCTTGATCTGTCCATCATCCTTCCCATCTATGTACTCCAACTTCCTCTCCAACCTATCATCTTCTCCCCTACCTTCATCTACCTATCGTATTCTCAGCTACCTTGTCCCCAGCCCCACCCTTCCCATTTATCTCTCAGCCCCCTGACCCACAAGCCTCATTCCTGATGAAGGGCTTGTGCCTGAAACGTCGATTGTCCTGCTCCTCAGATGCTGCCAGACCTGCTGTGCTTTTCCAACACCATACTCTTGACTCTGATCTCCAGCATCTGCAGTCCTCACTTTCTCCTAGTAGGCATAAATGGCTATTTTGTTTTCTGATTGGCATGATGTAACATGTGGTGTGCCATAGGGATCAGTCCCCTGTCCTCGAGTTTTTAACAATATCCATAAATGACTTTGATAAAGGGACCAAAGATAGGATGGATAGATAATTTAACGATGACACCAAGATAGCTAAGACAGCAAAACTGTAAAGAAGTTACAAAAGACATACAGTTGAATTAAACGAATAGGCAAAAATTTAGCAAATGTAGTATAATGTGGGGAAATGTGTAGTTGTCTATTTTGGACAATCATCCATTTTTAGGTGAGGTTGCACAAGCTAAGTTTGTGTCCCCTGGACATTACAGCAATAAGAGTGGGTGCATTGATCTGCAACATGCTGAGGAGTATTGACAGCTCGATGTAGAAAGGAGATTTCCTCATGTGGGAAATCTAGACCTCGGGAAAACCGTTCAAAAATATGGAGTTGCCTATTTAAGACAAAGATGAGGACGCCATTTTTTACAAAGAGTGGTGAGAGCATTTGGAAGACTTCAACAAAAGATGGTGGAAGCAGAATGTTTGAATATTGTTAAAGCAGAAGTAGACAGATTCTTATTTAGCAAGGGGGTGAAAGGCAGGTTGGGATGTCTAGTCATCAGATCAGCTTTAAGCTTAGTGAATTGACAGAGAAAGCTCAAGTGGCCTATTCCTGTTCCTAATTTACAAGTTCATGTGTCAGTACGTTCATAAAAGTCGTAAATATTCACATTATCATGATAGAAAATATGTTGTTAACAAGTGCTTTCTGGCAGATCCTTTCAGTGAAGGTTTGCCAATAGGTCAGCTACTATTTCAAGGAATCTTTGTCCAAAACCAATAAAACACTGCCTTCTGGGACAATATTACTTCAGATGTCAACTTAGAGTAAACATAGCATTGTCATTTTAAAATGACAAAGAGCATCTGTTCTTTCTGATTCTTTTTCTTTCTTTCCATAATTCTCCACATCCGTCCAAAAAGAAATTAGTGACACTTAAATACTTTGACCAATAACTTCACCAGTTATCTGAAAAGGAAGTAGGTGTTAACAACAAATAAATTTCAATCAAAGATTTACTGCTGATAAAAAGAACATTTTTGTTCTCACACTTGGGAATCTCCGGCTTGGCGGAAAGGATCAGACAACTGTCTCACACTATGCCAGATTTTATTCTTGGATGAAGTCAATAGAAGTCTGAAATAAACACAGAAAATGCAGGAGAAACTCAGGAGTTCTAGCAGCATCTGTGGAGAGAGAAACGGAGTTAACATTTCATACCCAGTATGCCTCTTCATTACTGACTGACTCTTATCCTCATTCACTGCATCCATTGCTCTCGATGTAGTCTTCTCTACATCAGGGAACCAAGCGCCAACTCGCAGAGCGGTTCAGGGAACATCTCTGGTCCGCACGCACCAAAAAAACCCCACTGCCCTGTGGCTGACCACTTCAACTTCCCCTCACACTCTCCCAAGTACATGCAATTCCTGGCACTCTTCCACCACCAAATCAAAGCCACCTGCCAAGTGGAGGAAGAACGCCTCATCTTCCACCTCAAGACCCTTCAACTACACAGCATCAACATTGACTTCACCAGTTTCCAAATCTCCCCTCCCCCACCTCATCCCAGATCCAACCTTTCAACTCAGCACCACTCTCTTGACCTGACCTATCTGTCTAACTTCTTACTCACCTATCTGCTCCACCCTCCCCACTGACCCATCACAATCACTTCCCACCTGCATCTACCTACCTCCTTCCCACCTACCTTCACCGCAGCCCCAACCCCTCTATTTATTTCTTAGCCCCTTCCCCCTCCACATTCTTGATGAAGGGCTAATGCCCAAAACGTCGACTCTCCTGCTCCTCAGATGCTGGCTGACTGTGCTTTTCCAGCACCACACTTTTCGACTCTTAAATACTTTGATAGTGAATGTCACCAGTGATCTCCAAACAAAACAGGTCTTCTGAATGAGCTGTAAATAAATGCCTTTTCAATAAGTATCATTCTTCTTTCAGTTCTGACAAATCTTACCGGACTCAAAATGTTAACTCTGTTTTTCTCTCCACAGACCTGCTGAGTTTTTCCAGAATTCTATGTGTTTGTTTGAAACTGGAATCAGGTCAGGTGCAAAAATGTCACAATTACAGCTGCCCTTCCAGCCCAAAGATGTGACAACTTTTCACTTTCATTGCCTCAACTTATATTAGTGAGCTACTTGCTGGATAACACTCTTTTTGCTGATTAGGAGGTTGTGGGTTCAAGCCCCACTCCAGAAACTAAAGCATGAATGTCTAGGCTGACAATACAAACAGGACAGAGGACCGTTGCTCATGTTGACGGTGCTCCATCTGTCCTCCCTGAAACAGAATATTTGGCCATTTATCTCCGTACTTCTGCGACATCTGTACTTCCTTTGTCATGTTTTGTGATGTTTAATACAGTAAAAGGTGCTCTAAAGTGTAAGTCCTTTACTTTCTCGGCAAGAAATAATCATTTGGCCCATCGTACTCAGGTCAGTCACTACGATGTATCAAAGTAATCTCACCCTCAAACATGTAATTTCAAGGAGGGTAAAAAGACCTCAACATAATCAAGGATAGGTTAATAAATTGTTGCCCAACTCTTGACAGCAACTAAGCCTCATTAACCCACTAATCCTACAATTCCTAGCTCTCAGGAAATTTGCTTTCTTTGACTTGCAATGCCTTGGGAACCAGTCCTGAAATTTTGAGAAATACAACTTTGAATCTAAAGCCACTAGACAGTGCAATCATATGTTGACACATTTAAAACTCTTACTAACCGGGATCCCTGGTAATCCTTGCTCTCCTTTTACTCCTTTCAATCCAACAGTTCCTGTAGATCCCTGGAAAATAATTAAAGGTTCTTAACATATGAAGAAAACCAGTCAAAATCTAACCTATAGGTTATGGCTCAGGTGGGGAAATGTTTGATTTCTCACATTGTTGGAAAACATCATACAACGTCAAATGAGACACCACTTCTCAGTCTCCTGACTTTTCCTGTATCAATATTGTCCATTATCAATAAAAATAAATACAGTGCCTACCTATAAACCAAAAATAAAAATAACTGACTGAGAATTCACTAACATCAATATCAGCACTAACAAATGAGTTAATAAATGGAAGCTATATTTAAACATTTTCACTACCAGTTCAGCTACTCCTTTTTGTGATTATGAATGTCTCCAAGATTTGAGTCAGGAACAATTGCTCTGACATTGAAGTATTGCAAACTAAATGGTATAATTATAAACAGAGATACTGCTGGAACAGAGAGATAAATCTTTTGAAGGAAACAGAAAAAGTTCTAAAAGCTGTTTTAAAAACAAGCATATGGAATCATCAACTTTCTAAATCTAGACATAGGGGAAGATCTATGGGCTCTGCCAAGATCGAGAACAAAGAGAGGGTTCAAATATAGTTGCACCAGCCAATGTACCAACCAATGTGCCTGTTTCCTGACCCCATTCTCAGTGTGAGTCCTTTTGATCGAGGGAGGTTCAGGACTTACAGGGCTGCCAATGTCAGTTCTAAAACCTTTGTTAAAAAGTGAGGAATGAAAGCTGAGGGGGACCATCTGGTTGGTCCAAAGTTTTCCAACACAGTGGCACACGCCCAGCAACAGATCTCTTTTCCAACTGGGTGCAGGTCCAACCAAAGGCTGCCTTTACAAGAATTCCCCTGTGCACTTCCCCATGTAACGATGCTCCCCCAACCCCCAATGCTGTTTTGTCCAACCCCAAGATTACAGATTTGAGGTAACTGGCAAAAGAATTAGAAGGGCAATTAAAACAGTAGAAATTGTAATGATCTGAAATGCATTGTGTAAAAGGGCAGCACAGTGGCTCAGTGGTTACCATTGTTACCAGGGACCCAGCTTCCATTCCAGCCTCGGGTGACTTTGAAAACTCCACAGACATTCTCCCCATATCCAAGTGGTTTTCCTCTGGGTGCTCTGGTTTCCTCCCACAGTCCAAATGTGTGTAGTTTGGGTGGATTGGTCATGCTAAGTTGCCCACAGTGTCCAAGGATGTGTAGATTAAGTGAATTAGCCATGGGAAATGCGGAGTTACAGAGATAGGGCCGGGGTGGGTGGGTAGAGGTGGAGGTGGGTGGGTCTGGATGGGATTCTCTGGGGTGGGTCTGGATGGGATGCTCTGTGGTGGGTCAGAGTGGACTCAATGGACCAAATGGCCTGCTTTCACACTTTATGGATTTCATGATTGATTGATTCCATGAAGGCTGTTTGATAGTAGTTGTCATATTAAGGTGAAAAATGCAGAGCTGTGAGGATTTTCTTTTACAAAAATCTTGAGATCTTTGCTTGTGCAATTTTAATTAACAGCCAGACGGTGCTGTGTCTTTTGTGAAAACATAGGCAAAAGTGAGTACTGCAGATACTGGAGATTAGAGTCGAGAGTATGGTGCTGGAAAAACACAGCAGGTCAGGCAGTATCGGAGGAGTTGGAAAATCGACGTTTCGGGCAAAATCCCTTCATCAGCCCTTCTGGATGAAGGGCTTTTGCCCAAAATGTGGATTCCCCTGCTCCTCGGATGCTGCCTGATCTGCTGTGCTTTTCCAGCACCCCACTCTCGACTCTTGTGAAAATATGCTGATTATCCTTTTAATTAAGGCAGTGAGAAAGAAAATGGAGAGGGAAATCAGATTGCAGGAATAAAGCATGCCTCAACTCTTAATGTGAAACAATCTGACTATAATCCAAAGTCAACACCTTACTTCACCTGTGCTTTACTTCAGTTTGTTATTTTATTAAATTTATTCACTTGAACCAGGGACCAAATTACATTTTCATCACCTCAAATTTGATAACCAGGGAAACAAATAATATTCTTAAGCATCATAAATTGGAATTTCTGTAGTCAGGCCACTTCTGGACTCTATCCCATACTTAACCAATAGGGGTAAATCAAGAAACATGCTGACAAGCAAAACAAAATAGGATCCAACTTTAGAGGAACAGTTCAAGTCAGAATCTCATCAATCTTAACTGATAAAAGCCTCAGAGAGATTTAGACTTGCAAATTAGCTATTCAGTTCATACAAATCTAACCAAACAGCATTTCTAGAAGATACATTAGAAAATGCAAATGTACCTGTTGGCCATGGAGTCCAGAGGGCCCAATGGATCCTGGGTAACCAGAAGGTCCCCTGACACCCTGTAAAAGGAAATTTCAATATTAATGAGGGAATTAAAAGCTGTTTTCAATGAGATTCAAAGCCAATGGAGAAGCTCAGATATGCTTCTTGGGAACTGCATTTATTGATAAGTACTGAAATCGTATCGGCAAGAATTACCAGGGGATGGACTCTCATGGCCTTCTAGCTGGAAGTTAGTGTCATATTCTGCTTCCTTGAGGAAGGGTCATATCCAAAACGTTGACTTCTCCTGCTCCTGATGCCGCCTGGCTTGCTGTGTTCTTCCAGCCTCCTACCTGTCTAATTTGGATTCCAGCATCTGCAGATTTGTTTTGTCCATGTACTGTACAGATGGGCGGCCGGAAGTGCAATTTACATGCGCTTCTCTCAATTTTAGTTCTTAACATGCCAGTAAGAGCAATAATTGTGATAACTTGATTCTACCACATTATACTTAACAGATTAATACTTACTTCCTCAAGCAAAATTTATCAAAGTTTCAGGTTAATATTGACCAGCTCAAAATTGACCTCTATCATTAAATCTTCATCATCTCCTGAATAGCAGATATTCTCAGAGTAATAGTAGATATTCTCAGGGACGGCATGGTGGCTCAGTGGTTAGCACTGCTGCCTCACAGTGCCAGGGTTCAATTCCCACCTCAGGCAACTGTCTGTGTAGCGTTTGCACATTCTCCCTGTAACTGCGTGGGTTTCCTCCCAAGGTCCAAAGATGTGCCGGTCAGGTGAATTGGTCTTGCTAAATTGCCCATAGACTTAGGTATAATGGGAGGATCGGTGTGGATTAATTGGGCCGAAGGGCCTGTTTCCACACTGTAGAGAATCTAATCTAATATTTTGCAATTCATTTCTCCAAATACTGATTCAATACTGCAATATTTTGGTGAGGTAGTGGGGAAAGGGGCATTAAGTTTTATTAACCTGCCTCATAGAAAACAGATGCAACTAGATCAGCTGCTTGTTTTTCAGCCTGAAGATCTTACTTTCTTTTCAATACAGGTGCAATATCAGGCAGCCACGCTACTAAATCGAGATGGTCACGTTAAAACAACAGTAGTTTTCAATGTGACAATCTTTCACCTACTTTTGACTTCAGTGGGGATAAAGACTTTGATTGATCTGAGTGTTTTCCTGTTGCATCCACAGCATAATCTGTAATCTTATACTGGTTCCAGTTTATGTGGACCAGGATGTGTTAAACTGCACAATGGTAATGTATGTTTTAGGCATGAGACAAAAAAGTTCTGTATTTAAATAAATGTTTTAACGATAATCAGTTTATTTTAGTTTACTCATGGAATGTAGTTATATGGGGATCACTGGCTTGGCCAACACTTATTGCCCATCCTTAGTTGCCCTGTTGAAAGTGAACTGTCTTCGAGCCACTGCAGGCTAAGAGTAGAAATATGTGGTTATAAAAGATCCTGTCCACTTATTCAAAGAATGGGAGTGTTCTCCCTATTAGCCTGGCCATTATTTATTCCTCAAACAACAACTGAAACAGATGAACTCTTCATTATCTAATTCCTGTGGAACATTTCCAAGTCCAAATTGACTGGCCATGTTCTGCCTTTTAACAGTGACTACACATCAAGAGTCACTCATTGAATGCATTGTACTGTGGATAAACTGGTGTCATCACAGACACTGTATATATGCAAATTCTTTCTATTGCTTTTTACAGGTAAAGTAACAATGTCTTTAGTAGTCATCCGGAGTCAGTGTACATCTGGGTAAAGCACATTCTCACCAAGACGAGGGCACAGAAAGCTAGAAATCATCTTCTAATCTAATCTAGTTCTAATCCAATCAATACCCAACATCTCTCACCATGTTATCTCCAATTATTAGGGCACTCCAGAAAGCCTGATTAAATGGGTTCCTTTTTAAAGATAAATTCACTTCCTCTGGGAGAAAGGCATCTACAAGGGAATGGAATCTCTTTAAATTAATTGTGTTGTGGCCAGATGAGGGGAATGGAGAAAGGCAGCCAGTTCATTTCTCCTAATTTGGGAGCACAGCAATTTGGCATATCCCACCCCGAATCATACAAAATTGGTGTCTGGTTGCAGCACCCTGCATAGTGAGTGCTGAGTGAACTTTGATGTCATGTTGTTCAGTTGTAGTGGATGACTCTAACCCGTTGCAGATATTCAAACTAAAATTACATGCCACTCCCAATTCTCTTTCGATATGCTCATAACTAAAAAGGCTAAATTCCAGGAGAGAAGACTATGTTGAAAATTCCAACCCCACCAATCACCAGGTCCCTGTGCTCTGCTCAGCTTGCTGAGCTGAGCAAGGATGGCCTGAAACTTTCAGCAGAGACCTCAGCATCCTGAAAACTAGGAAAGAGCATGTAATTGTATTGCAGGTTGCATATAAAATATATTGTCAGAGGGAGAGGGAGAGAGGAAAAGAGAAAGAGGGAGAGGTGAGTGGGGGAGAAGAGGGGAGAGAGAGGGAGAGAGAGCAAGAGAGAGTGAGAGTGTGAGAGAGAGGAAGGGGAGTGGGGGAGAAGAGAAGGAGAGAAAGTGAGGGTGGGTGATGATGTGATGTTGATCAGGAAATGTTGTCATGGTATTAGCAACAGCTATCCATCATCTTGAATCCAGACAAGCTGTCATGTAACAAATCTTGTTATTTATCTTATTAAATGTTATTAAACTCAATGAAGCTATCAACTCACCGTTTTACCCACAAGTCCTCTCCGGCCAGGTCGCCCCTTGAACAAAGCAAAAACCAATTTGTTTTTAGCTAGCTGACAACTTCTAATGGATTGAAATATAATCACATAATGAAAATGGCTAAAGGATGGAAGTGTTCCAATATATTGCAGTTTATCTAAAATCAAAAACATATTCAATACTCACAACTAATCCAAATTGAAAACAATCATAACTTTTCTGAAATTTCCATTGTTATTACCATTAAATTTCATCAGAGCCAATTTTGTTTTGAAAGCCAGTAAAGACCAGGTTACAGATAATGAAGAACATTAAGTTCCAAACCATAGTGCCACGGAGCATCTTAATTATCTGTTTCATTGCATCTCAAAGAATTTGTCTTCAAAACTGGCAATACATTATTTCAATAAGCACCAGCCTCCATGCACAGTACTCAATGTTTTGAATTAAGGCTAACATATCACCAGGGAATACAGTTCATTGACAGACTGAGTGCTGAATGATATTTATTTTTGGCTAAGTCTGAATTGTATTGTGTTTTAATGGAGGGATTCCTGCCCATAGGGCCTAGTGGGTTTCCTATTATTCTGTAAATAATTTTCCCCCATTAACTATCTAACTTTCCTCACATCCAATTCCCGTCCTATCTTTCCAAAAGCCATCCACAGAACAACTTGTCACTTTGGATATACCAAAATTCACGTGTCAGGTCTTTAAAAGGCCATTGGGCACCCAGACAAGTACAGGCCAGAACTGCCCTCCATGGCTCCCAACATTTATCATGGACATGACAGACAGACAGGGGATATTGGTAAACCATTTTACGGGCAGGAAGCTGGAGGTTCTGCTGGACAGCATGATGGAGAGGCAGGTCTTCCACTTCCCTTAGGATGAGCTGTAGAGGCCATGATACAAAACCATGCCAGCTGGATCGGAGGTTAACACACAGGTCAGTGCAGGTTCAGTCATCTGGTGAAATGCCCAGCATGGCAGGAAGAAGGCCAATGACCTTCTACACTCTGCCAGCTTACATGCCATAACCTTCTCTCCGATACCTCCCACTCTCACCAAAGCTAATGCTCTCCTGCTCTCATTAATGCCTGCAATGTCTTCCCTCATTCATTGTCGTCTGTGCTACCCCCTCATTCACTCAGAACACCTCCCCATCTGCACCAAAAACAATAGCCATGTCACTTTCATCTCCTTGAATACCTACGCTTCTCTTATCCCAGGAGGAAAGCAGCTCCCAAAAAAGGCATAAAGAATCAAGACTGTTGGGGGCCATACAACATTCAACTGTCCATCCCTTATGTAAAGAGTGCTCTGATTCTGACCACTCCAAGTGGCTAACTGATCATTTCCAAGCCCTTAATGATATCTAGGGCTGCCCTTGGCTCAATGAGTGAAAGTTGTCCTACAGACTTGACTGAAACCTGGTGACAAGGTCCCTTTCTTTGTGTGAGCACTGAATGGCAAATGTAAAGATGTAGGTAATATGGACCTGAAGTAGCAGTGTCAAAATTCAACAAGAGAATGCAAGGATGAGTGAATGCTGTGAGAACAAACAAAGAACCTGGAGATGCAGCCAGTCCATCAAATTTGTCCATGTCTCTGAGTAGACAATGTCCAGCATTACAATCATTGGACAAGCCATTGTACCCTGAGGTGCAGCATTGCAATGTAGAAGTGTCCTGTATGTGGGCCAGAAAAATGTCAAGAGACTGACACATGTTGCATACCAATGTAGATGTGGGGTGCATCTGACCAGTGCCCATGGTGTGTGCTCTGAAATTTCTTGCCTGGTAACCAACATGAAGGTCTTTTGGAGCAAGCAGCAAGCTGAATTCACGAGGGACATGCTCTGTTTTCCATGCCGAGTTTACTAGTTATCAAAATTGGCGCATCAACTCCAGTGACCCTTCTTCAAAACTGTTCTCTGATTAACCGTTAACTCTGATTTTTCTGCATAGATGATTGCAGACTGCTGAATTTTTCCAGCAATTTCTGTTTTCGTTTCAGGTTCTCAGCAACCTCAGTTCTTTCAGTTTTTCTTATTGTCAAGTTTGTTTGGTGAGTTTGGTAAAATGGAACGCTTAATATTAAGATTGTGAAGTGATTCCACCAACAAGGTGTTTAACAAAATTTAATCGTCATCCACTGACAACTCACTGCTACCTTGCGAGGATCTCACTGTCCCACTTGTGAAAAGCATGGAGCAAGTTGCTCCCAATGTCAAGTTGGGCCTTGCTGGATTTCTCATCCAATTTTGCCCTAAATCTTGCTTTAACCCACATCACTCAGGCCCTTATAAGATTAGCTTTGGTGCAGGTTGGGAGCATTTCACTGGCAACACCTCCCTGACTAGTCTGCAAGGAGCTATCGGAAGGCAGAGCAGCAGCAGCAGCGCGGAGTGAGTATTAAACTCACAGAGCTAGGACAGTGCAGCCTAGTCTGCGGGGAGCAGTCAGTCAGAGGGAGGAACAGTAGCAACACAGAGTATAAAATTCACTGAGCTCGGGGAGTGTGGCCTAGTCTGCAGGGAGCAGTCAGAGGGAACAGTCAGAAGGAGGAACAGTAGCAGCACAGAGTGAGTATAAAACTGACTGAGATCGGGGAGCGTGGCCTAGTCTGTGGGAAATGGTGGGAAGGCAGACCAGCAGCAGCAAGGAGGGAGTACAGAACAACCTCGATTATCAGAATGAGACAGGCGGGGAATTTTTTGTTCGGATAATGGATAAAGTCTTTTACGGCACCTTGAGATCTTGTTCGGATAATCCAAAATCCAGATAATTCGTGTTTGGATAACCGAGTTTGTTCTATATAGAACTCACTGAGCTTGGGGAGCGTGGCCTAGTCTGCAGGGAGGGGCCAAAGGGAGAAATAGTAGCAACAGCAGCACGGAGTGAGTATAAAACTCACTGAGCTTAGATTACTTACAGTGTGGAAACAGGCCCTTCAGCCCAACAAGTCCACATCGACCCTCAGAAGAGGAACCCCCCCAAACCCATTCCCCTGCATTTACCCCTTTACCTAACACTACGGGCAATTTAGCATGGCCAATTCACCTAATCTGCACATTTTCAGACTGTGGGAGGAAACCAGAGTAAGCCCAAGCAGAGAATGTGCAAATTCCATACAGACAGTTGCCTGAGGTGGGATTTGAACCCAGGTCCAAGGCGCTGTGAGGCAGCAGTGCTATCCACTGTACCACCGTGCTACCAACTTAGGGAGTGAATATAAAACTCACTGAGCTCGGGGAGCATGGCCTGGTCTGTGGGGAGCAGTCAGAGGGAGGAACAGTAGCAGCACAGAGTGAGTATAAAACTCACTGAGCTCGGGGAGCGTGGCCTAGTCTGTGGGGAATGGTCGGAAGGCAGACCAGCAGCAGCAACAAGGAGGGAGTACAGAACAACCTCGATTATCTCAATGAGACAGGCAGGGAATTTTTTGTTCAGATAATGTATAACATTTTTACGGCACCTTGAGATCTTGTTCAGATAATCCAAAATTCAGATAATTCATGTTTCGATAACTGAGGTTGTTCTTTATAAAGCTCACTGAGTGCGACCTAGTCTGCTGGGAGAGGCCAGAGGGAGGAACAATAGCAGCAAGCAGCAGTATGGAATGAATATAAAACTCACTGAGCTCGAGAGTGAATATGAAACTCACTGAGCTCGGGGAGTAAGTATAAAACTCACTGAAGTCAGGGAGTGAGTATAAAACTCACTGAGCTCGGGAAGCGTGGCCTAGTCGGAGGGACAAACAGTAACAGCAGTAACACAGAGTGAGCATAAAACACATTCTCACTGCTAATAACACTGGACTGACATCACATGAATGCAGTGACCTGATTGGCTGGTAGGAAATCTGCAGTAAGGTTGAAAAAGAGCATAGCAGAGAAGTATAAGAAATTAATTAACTCATAAATTTATACAAGTTAATAAAGTAACCAATTGAGTGGAAATGGCTGGGCAGGTGATGTGCTGTAGCTGTATGATCCCATTGTGAACGGCAGTGACCACATCCGCAGCAAGTGTTAGTTGCTGGAAGAACTCTGGCTCAAAACTGATGAACTGGAATCTGAGCTTCAAACTCTGCAGCACATCCAGGAAGGGGAGAGTTACCTGGACACTTTGTTTCAGGAAGCAGTCACGCCTGGTAGATTAAGTAATTCAAATTCAGTCAGTGATCAGGGACCACAGGGTGTGATTGCAGGTGAGGCAGGTAGGGGGATCCTGAGTTCAGGAATGGAGAAGCCTCAGCTTTTGACCTTGTCCAACAGGTATGAGGTACTTGCTTGCTGTGTGAATGAGGAAAAGGGCTGCGGGGAGGATGTGGCAGCTGACCACAGCACCATGGTGCAGGAGGCCATTCAAGAGGCAAGAGCAAAAAGACAAGTGGTAGTTATAGGGGATTGTATAACTAGGGGCATAGATCGTATCCTTTGCAAGCCGGATCGGGAGTCCTGCATTGTGTGTTGCCTGTCCGGTGCCAGGATGTCCAAATTGGTTTAGGGATAAGAAAATTAGGGAAGTAAGCATATGGCTAAGGGAGTGGTGTGAGAAAGAGGGGTTCCATTTCATGGGGCATTGGCATCGGTTTTGGAACAGGAGGGATCTGTACCAAAGGGACGGTCTCCACCTGAACCGTTCTGGAACCGGTGATCTAGCAAATAGGATAAAAACAGTGGTGATTAGGGAAAACAACAGAAAGTATGATGGTAAATGGAAAGGTTAGCATGTGTGCAGGAGAGTTTAACTACAAGACAGACTACGAAAGAAGTAAAAAGGAAGAAAAACTCAGGAGATATTATTACAGATGTTGGAAATCATGAGGTTATGAAAACCAGCATAAAGGTGCTTTACCTGAGTGCTCCTAACATTCGTAATGAGGTTGATGAGTTAACTGCACAAATCATTGCGAATGATTATAATTTAGTAACCATTACAGGGACATGGTTACAGGATGGTCACGACTGGGAGTTAAATATCCAGGGGTATCAGACTATTCAGAAGGACAGACAGGAAGGAAAGGGAAGTGGTATAGCTCTGATATTCAAGGACAACATCGGGGCAGTGCTGAGAGATGATATAGGTTCTATAGAGAATAAGTTGAATCCATTTGGGTGGAAACTAAAAATTCTAAGAAGAAAAAGACACTGATAGGTGCAGTCTATAGGCCACCAAATAATAATACCACACATTGGGGAGGGCAACAAGCAAAGAAATAACTAATGCCAGTAAAAATGGTATGACAATTATCGTGGGGGATTTTAATCTACATGTAGATTGGTCAAACCAGCTCAGTCAACGTAGCCTTGAGGAGGAATTCATTGAGTGTATCCGTGATACTTTTCTTGAACAGTATGTAATGGAACTGACAAGGGAGCAAGCTATCCTAGATCTGGTCCTGCGTAATGAGACAGGAATAATTAATGACCTCATAGTTAGGGATCCTCTTGGAAGGAGTGATCACAGTATGGTTGAATTTAGAATATAGCTGGATAGTGTGAAGGTAAAATCCAATACCAGGATCCTGTGCTTAAACATGGGGGACTACAATAGGATGAGGTAGGAGCTGGCTAAAGTAGACTAGAAACAAAGACTTTATGATGGGACAGTTGACGAGCAGTGGAGGACTTTCAAAGTAATTTTTTTAAAGTGCTCAGCAAAAGTATAATTCAGTGAAAAGAAAGGACTTTAAGAAAAGGGGTAATCTGCCATGGGTGTCTAAGGGAATAAGGGAGTCTATAAATTGAAAGAGAAGGCATAGATCAGCAAGAAACTAGAAAATTGGGAAGGATTTAAAGGTCAACAGAAAGCCACAAAAAGAGCTATAAAGAAAAGTAAGATAGAACATGAGAAAAAACAGAACATAAAGACAGATAGCAAAGGTTTGTTTAAATATATTTAAAAAGTGGCTAAACATTGGTCCTTTAGAGGACGAAGAGGCACATTTAGTCATGGGATATGATGAAATGGCCGAGGCATTGAATAGGTATTTTGTGTCAGTCTTCACAGTGGAGGACACCAATAACATGCCAGTAATTGACAAAGAGATGAAAGTAGGTGAGGACCTGGGAACAATCATTATCATGGAAGAGGTAGTGTTGGACAAGCTAATGGAGCTAAGGATAGACAAGTCTCCTGGCCCTGTTGGAATGCATCCCAGGGTACTAAAAGAGATGGCAGGAGAAATAGTGAGTACATTTGTGATAACTTTCCAAAGTTCGCTAGACTCTAGGGTAGTTCCAGCAGATTGGAAAACAGCAAATGTGACACCACTGTTTAAAAAGGGAGGTAGACAAATGACGGGGTATTACCGACCAGTGCTTAACTTATGTAGTGGAGAAGATGCTTGAGTCTATTATCAAGGAAGAAATAACAAAGCATCTAGATAGAATTTGACCCTTTGGGCATATGCAGCATGGGTTCATGAAGGGCAGGTCATGCTTAACTAATCTTTTGGAATTCTATGAAGACATTACGAGCACAGTGGACAATGGGGATCCAGTAGATGTGGTATACCGAGATTTCCAAAAGGCCTTCGACAAGGGGCTGCTGCATAAGATAAAGATGCATGACGTTAGGGGTAGAGTATTAGCCTGGACAGAGGATTGGTTGACTAACAGGAAGCAAAAAAATGGGGATAAACGAGTGCCATTCTGGCTAGCAATCAATAACTACTGGTATGCCTCAGGGATCAGTATTGGGACAACAGTTATTCACAATTTATCTAGGAGTGGGGGACCATGTGTAGTGTGTCAAAATTTGCAGATGACACAAAAGATGAGTGGCAGAGCAAAGTGTACGGAGGACCGTGAAAGCTTGCAGAGGAACATGGATACTGTAAGTGAATGGGCAAAGGTCTGGCAGATGGAATACAATGTTAATAAATATGAAGTCATCCATTTTGGTAGGAGTAACAGTAAAACGGACAATTGCTTGAATGGTAAAAAGTTGCAGCATGCTGCTATGCAGATGGACCTGGGTGTCCTTGTGCATGAATCACAGAATGTTGGTCTGCAGGTACAACAGGTAATTAGGAAGGCAAATAGAATTTTGTCCTTCATTGCTAAAGGGATTGAGTTTCAAAGCAGGAAGATTATGTTGCAGCTGTATAGGGTGCTGGTAAGGCCACACCTGGAGTACTGTGTGCAGTTTTGGTCTCCTTACTTGGGAAAGGATGTACTGGCATTGGAGGGGGTACAGAGAAGGTTCACTAGACTTATTCCGGAGTTGAGGGGGTTGGCTTATGAGGACAGACTGGGTACACTGGGATTATATTCATTGGAATTTAGAAGAATGAGTGGGGATCTTATAGAAATTATGAAGGGAACAGATAAGATATACATGGAGAGGATGTTTCCACTGGTAGCTAAAACCAGGACAAGAGGGCACAGCGTCAAAATTAGGGGGGGTAGATTTAGGACTGAATTGAGAAGGGACTTCTTCACCCAGAGGGTTGTGAATCTATGGAATTCCCATTCTAGTTGATGCTCCTTCGCTAAATTGTTTTAAAGCAGGAATCAATTTTTTTTTAACAATAAAGGATTTAAGGGTTACGGTGGGAGGGCAGATAAGTGGAGCTGAGTCCATGAAAAGATCAGCCATGACCTTATTGAATGGTGGAGCAGGCTCAACGGGCCAGATGGCCTACTCCTGCTCCTTGTTCTTATGTAACATCACTACTCATGTCGTTCCTGTGGGAAAATGGGCCAAAGAAATCTGCCGTTGCATTTGAGGCCAATTAAAGCTGCTGTTTTGCTGGAGGTTTTCCAGCTCAATAATATTAAATAGTCCATCTCCAGCTATCCAAAGTCACAGACATTTAAACGAATCCTGTCACTGAATTGATTTATGAATTCATGGATTGGATTGAACACAAACAAAACTATCAAAGAAGCAGGAGAAATAATGTGCCCAGTATCTAATTTAAAACAAAATCAGCGTTTGCATGACAATGTGAACACAAATATAAACACGAATTAGTGACAAAGAAAATAAAGGATTGGTGTCTACTCGGTGTAGCTGTTTGAATACATGAGCTATTCTTACATTATTTCCTTTACTACCACGGAAGCCTAGTGTGCCACTTCGTCCACGTTCGCCCTGTAGATTAAAAAAAAACTGTCAATGTTATTCCAGTTTTTGTTTTCGCTTTTGCAGCCCCAGCCATTCCCACATATGGAATAGAATAAAAGAGAGAGAGAGCTCATAATTACTGATGTGATTTCAAAAGGGATCAAAGATTTCCAACATTCCTTGGTTGATGCAGTGCTTGACTTCATTTACCTTATTTTTTTCATTATTTTCTCTTCCTGAACTAACAGCTGTCGAGGACACTACAGCCTCTCTCCAGCTCGGAAAGCTTAACAAACAAATTGGTTGAGGCCCATATTACAGCTTTCAACCTCTGGTCTAACTTTTGGACAAGACTTGAGGATCTATTTAGCTCCATTGGCTCATGGTGAGCTTGTGCATCAAGTTAACATTGAAAGTGGCACAGTGGCTCAGTGGTTAGCACTGCTGCCTCACGGCACCAGGGTCCTAGATTCGATTCCGGCCTGGCTGTGTGGAGTTTGCACATTCTCCCCGTGTCTGTATGGGTTTCTTCCCACAGTCCAAAGATGTGCAGGTTAGGTAAATTGGCCATGCTAAATTGCCCTTGGTGTTAGGTGCATTAGTCAGAGGAAAATGGGTCAGGGTGGGTTACTCTTCAGAGGGTCAGTGTGGATTTGTTGGGCAGAAGGACCTGTTTCCACACTGTAGGGAATCTAATATTTAAAAAAAGAGTACAATTCCCATTCAGGCTGAGGTAGTGTCAGAGATAGTCTCAACTCTCAGTAGTAAAAGATCATGGCGCTTTGCCAAGGTCTGATAAATAAAAGCTAAAAATGTGGCTGGAGAACT
Organism: Chiloscyllium plagiosum; assembly: GCF_037043375.1. Lineage (NCBI taxonomy): Eukaryota > Metazoa > Chordata > Chondrichthyes > Orectolobiformes > Hemiscylliidae > Chiloscyllium > Chiloscyllium plagiosum. Next base: position 27,226,673 of record NW_028270172.1, on the reverse strand, counting down.
GAAGAGGATGACAAGACTTTATTATACAAGGTTTAGGAATGATCAAACTGAGATATTTAAGGTAATTCAAGAATTTAATAGGGAACAACCTATATAGGTTAGGGGCAGAAGCACGCTATTTGTTCCCTCATGCCAGCTCCTCATATAATAACATGGCTGATCTGATTACTCCACATCCCTTCTGACACCAATAACATTTCACCCAAAAAAGAAAATTGCTGGAGAAACTCAGCAGGACTGGCTGCTGAGGAGAGGGGAAACAGAGTTAACATTTCATAGAGTCATACAGCATGGAAACAGACTATTCAGTCCAACTAGTCCAGCCAAGCATGGTCATACCTAAACTAGTCCAATCTGCCTGCGTGTGATCCATATGCCCCTAAACCTTCTCCAATCCGGAAGGTTGAAATTCTCGTCAACTTTGTTAAGAATTCCAGTGCCGTTATCCAAGAAATCAGATTTCTCTGTGGAGTGATGCACAATGACAGACTGGATTTTGTTTTCAGGTTGGACTTTACTGAAGGAGATTTTGGAGAACTGGCTCATTTCCATTTGACTTGGAGGGGATGGAGTGGTCACTAAGGACTGTGGATTTAAGAACTTTACTGGGGAACCTTTTCCCATGTAAGAGGATCCTATCTACTGCATGGACTAGTAATTTTTGTTGTTATAATAATTGCATGCTGTGTATCAACAGCTTGCTTAGGCAGCTCCCAATGCAGTCTCCTCTACATTGGGGGGGACAAGACGCCTACTCGCAGAGCACTTCAGAGAACATCTCCAGGACATCAACACCAACCAATCCCACTGCCCCCTGGCTGAACACTTCAACTCCCCCTCCCACTCTGCCAAGGACATGCAGATCCTGGGCGTCCTCCATCACCACTCCCTACCATCCGATTCTTATGAAAGCTGGTAGTCCCATCTAGGTAGTTATCATGGAATGATAAAAGGGAGGAATGTAATGTTAAAAGATTAAATTGGATTTTCTCTCTGGACATTGATGTAATATTAAAGAGTTAAACTGCACTGAGTGAACATTTTGAAAGTGGGTGGGGACAACATTCATGCAAAAATATGAATCACCCATAGTCATTTACTACTACTCCCCTACTATTATCAAAGTAAACTATCATTCAATCTCTTCCATTCAGAAATGCTTTCTAGCCATCCCCCGAAGCTAGCACACATCACACCTGCAATGTCTCGGGGAATCACTGAGTCAGAAAATCATCTGCATAACGATTCCCCAGGATTAGGGTATTAGCATTTGCATTATAATTTTTATCAGTGAAACAGTGGCTCGGTGGTTAGCACTGAGGGACCCGGGTTTGATTCTAGCGTTGGGCGACTGGCTGTGAAAGTTGGTTTGCATATTTTTCCCATGTCTGCGTGGGTTTCTTCCGGGTGCACAGGTTAGGTGAATTGGCCATGCTAAACTGACCATAGTGTTCAGGGATGTGTAGGTTTGGGGCATTAGTCAGATGCATGTGCCTGGGAGGGTTACTCTTCGGAGGGTCGGTGTGGACTTGTTGGGACTAAACAACCTGTTTCCACGCTGTGGGGATTCTATTCTATGAATCATGTACTTATTCAAATGTCTTTACCATACCTGCATCCAGCACTTTCTCTGGCAATTCATTCGACACATGAACTACTCGGTGTGAAAAAAGGTTGCCCTTTTTCCTCTCACCGTAAAAGTATGCCCCCTAGTTTTAAACACCCCTACCCTTGGGGAAAAAAAGCCTTTGCTATTCACCTTATCTATGCCTCTCATGATTTCATAAACCTCTAAGGTCACCCCTCAACCTCCTCGGGAAAACAGCTCTATCTGCTTTCCATAAAGGCCGTTCCCTCCGCGACTACCTCATCAGGTCTATGCCCCCCTCGAACCCACCCTCCCCTCCGGCACCTTCCTCTGCCACCACAGGAATTGCAAACCTGTACCGACACCTCCTCCTGATCTCCATCCAAGGCCCCAAAGGAGCCTCCCACATCTATCAAAGTTTCACCTGCACTTCCACACGTCATTTACTGTATCCGTTGCTCCCAATGCAGTCTCCTCTACATTGGGGGGGACAAGACGCCTACTCGCAGAGCACTTCAGAGAACATCTCCAGGACATCAACACCAACCAATCCCACTGCCCCCTGGCTGAACACTTCAACTCCCCCTCCCACTCTGCCAAGGACATGCAGATCCTGGGCGTCCTCCATCACCACTCCCTACCATCCGACACCTAGAGGAAGGTCGCCTCATCTTCCCCCTGGGAACTTTCCATCTCTGTGGAATCAATGTGGATTTCACCAGTTTCCTCATTTCCCTTCTCTCTACCTTATCCCAGTTCAAATCTTCCAGCTCAACACCGCCCTCATGACCTGTCCTACCTGTCCATCTTCCTTCCCACCTATCTGCTCCACCCTTCCCTCCAACTTATCACCTTTACCCCCACCTCCATTCACCTATTGCACTCTCAGCTGCCTTCCCCCAGCCCTGCCCCCCTCCCATTTATCTCTCCACCTCTGAGACTCCCAGCCTCATTCCTGATGAAGGGCCTTTGCCCGAAACGTCAATTTTCCAGGTCCTTGGTTGCTGCCTGACCTGCTGTGCTTTTCCAGCACCACACTCTCGACTCTAATCTCCAGCATCTGTAGTCCTCACTTTCGCTTGGAAAACAGGCCCACCCTATCTTTATATCTGAAACTCAAGTTGGAAAGGGTTCAGAAAAGATTGGCCAGGATATTGCCAGGAATGAAGGAAACACAGCAGTTAAGTGTGCACAGAGACCTCCCACCAATAGTAATGAGGTAATGACTCGATAAACTGTTTTCGTGACATTGAGAGAGCAGTTAGTCTAAGCTCCTACCCTATTCTCCAAAATACCACCAATAGATCTTCAGGCCAAGGCAGATGAAAAGCTTTGGTTTAACAACTCACGGTGAAGACAGCATACGCCTTAAATAAACTAAAAAGGAGTGAGCATACTAAAAATATAAGAATTTATTGCACAGGCAGTATAGTTTACACATCAGGGTAAGCAGCTTACCGGTACACCTGGATCTCCTCTTTGGCCTGGATATCCTCTGACATAATTATCTCGACCAGGGGTACCCTGAAATAAAAAGCAGGTACCAAAATACAAAATTTTAAATGGAATTTGGCGCTCAATTTTCAATTTTTCAACTGTCAGCAGAAAATGCGCTTTAAACCAACCTTTAAAAGAAACCAGCATTCCAACATAATTACTACCAATGATGACAATAAGAAAGTACTTAAGAACCCATTTTAACTCCCTCCATCTGGTGTGGCAATAATAGGCAAAACAAACGGTCATGAGTCATTTTCAGCCAAGTTTACAAATTGATCTTCCATCCTGAGCTGGACCCTAAGAGTACCTACTTTATTTAGGCAGCTCCTTGCAAAATGCAAATTGATTTCCTGATAAGACCCTGAGTGTAGGCTCCATAAGACCATTAGACATAGGAGCAGAAATTTGGCCATTTAGCCCTTTGAGTCAGTTCTGCCATTCAATTATGGCTGATAGGTTTCTCAATCCCATTCTCCAGCTTTCTCCCTGTAACTCTTGCTCCCTTTGTAAATCAAGAACCTATCTATCTCCATCTTAAATACACTCAATGATCTGGCCTCCACAGCCTTTGATGAATTCTATAGATTCACCATTCTCTGGCTGAAGAAGTTTTTCCATATCTCCATTCTCAAGGGTCTTCTTTTTATGTAAGGCTAGTCCTAGTCTCTCCTGACAATGAAAACATCTTTCCAACATCCACCCTCTTCAGCTCATTCAGTATCCTGTAAGTTTCAATTAGACTTCCCCCCCCCCCCCCATCTTTCTAAACTCCGACAAGTATAGATGCAAACGTTCCTCATATGTTAAGCTTTTCATTCCTGAGATCATTCTCGTGAACCTACTCTACCAGTCCAGGGCCAGTACATCCTTCTTGAAGTATGGGGCCCGAAATTACTCCCAATACTCTAAATGTGGTCTGTCCAGAGCTTCATAAAGCCTCAGAAGTACATCCCTGTGTTTATATTCTTATCCTCTTGAAATAAATACCAGTATTGTATTTGCCTTCCTAACTACCGACCTAACCTGAAAGTTTACCTTAAGAGAATCCTGGTCTAGAACTCTACAGTCCCATTTGCACTTCAGATTTCTGAATTTGCTCCCCATTTGGAAAATAGTCCATGCCTCTATTCTTCCTACCAAAGTGCATGACCTCACATTCCCACATTGTACTCCATCTGCCACTTCTTTGCTTACTCTCTTAACCTGTCTAAATCTTCCTGCAGCATCCCCTGCCTCCTTAATAAAACCTGCCTATCTTTGTATCATCTGCAAACTTAGCCAGAATGCCCTCAATTCCTTAACTAGATCATTAACGTATAAAGTGAAAAGTTGTGGTCCCAACACTGACCATTGTAGAATATCCAATTGTATTGTACGTAAGTGAATAGCCTTTTCAGAGCTGCTTAAAGGAGCTGCTTGAAACCTCTCAGAAGTAAAACGCCCTCATACTCCTACTAGTTGCTCTGGACTGCTATCAACCTCCATGGAGCCTTGCCTACCTACCTCACTACCTCGGAGATTGCCTTGCCGCCTTCTCCTCTCCCAGGCTCTGACTGTAAACAAATTCAGCACAAATGCAGCTCATTCTCTCCTTCCCAGTCCCCCCCAGCATCCACTGCACTATAGCGCCTCTCTGGTTCCAGAACATTCTATTGGTGAGAAGAGGAAAGCAACAGACAGCCTTTTCTCCACACGCTCCACATTTGTAGTTTAGTGGAGACCCCACACAACCCCTGCCCAGCAGTACGGCAGGGCTCTGGTTTATTTTTACTGGATGAGACAACGAGTTTTCTTGTGGCACACTGTACATGCATATCAAATGACTCCACCTTTTGCTGTGTCATGTGATTGGTTTATTATGATTGACTTGGCTATTTTGATCATCAGCAGATCAGATGGTATCTTTGGAAAGATGCGAGTCAAGGTTTTGCATTTAGAGCCATTCTTGGGAACTGGGAGACTTAATACAAGAGCAGCATCAGAGGAGCAGGAGAGTCAACATTTCGGGTGGTCCCACCAGAGCATCGACTCTCCTGCTCCTCTGATGCTGCTTGACCTGCTGTGTTTTTTCCAGCTCTACATGTTATCGACCAGAACTTTCCAGCATCTGCAGTCCTCACTATCTCCTTTATATAACAGCAGCATGTTCAGACTACTGGATGTCATTTAGGCAAAAAAATTCACTTAAAAATGCTCCTAAATGTAACCATTAGGTTTGAGCTCACTAAGAGGAAAGAAGCCAAAGTTATTTGCATATAGAAATATTATTGCGCAAATAAAATTGAGCATTCATTTACACAGCTCAATTCAAAATTCAGCATGGAGGACATGTGTAAATACTGAGTGCTGAATAGAATACGCATTTAAATGATGCATTGCCAAGCTTCTGCAAATAAAACAACTATGCAATTAGTTTGAAACTAATTTGAAAGATTACATATTATAAAATGATGTTTTTCCACTTACAGGGTCACCTGGTATTCCAACATCTCCACGCTCACCTCTGTATCCGGTTGGGCCTTTAATTCCCTGAAAAAAAGTTAATATGACAGTTCAAAGTGAGATATTCATTAAAAACTGTGTTGTTTCAAGTTGCATCCAATAAGTCAGTGCTATTTAATAAAGTGCCAAATGCTATGACATATCAAATAAAGTACATTTATAAATGACTGGATTCCAATATCTGAATGGATCTTGGAATGTGTTCTTTTTGTCTTCATTACCATGGTTAGCGCTCAAAGGAATTTTATGGCTGGTTGCAAGAGAAACAAAATTTTGAACCAGTCGGTGAAATAACTCCACAGAGGCTGGTATCCCATCACCAAGTCACCCTTTATTTACACGTAGAAAGTCCTTGATAGTGGTCCAGCTCCCTCAAAGCCACCTCAGCCACCAAAGCCCCCTCCCAAAGCCACCAAGAATGGCTCAGAGTGTCAAAATATCTGATTCTCCTCTTTTGATCTGTCAGCCAGGGCTCCCTTATTAGACAAAATTAATATTATTCTATGAGGTCCACCTGGCTGACCTTGTTACTATCACTGCCTTGGGTAAAGTTGATCAGGCTGTGGTAAAAATATACGGGATCACTGGCTTCAAGAAAAACATAGGAAAGAACTGCCTGAAATTCTATAGTAATGTTTAAATTGACACAGGGTGATACTCAACAAAGGAAGGGAATTTCTGAGCTATGGGGAAAGAATGAGAGACACAGTCTAATGGATAGCTGGTTCGAAGAGTTGACACAATGAATGAGACACATGTGACAATAAATCTTTCTCTTTTGTGATATATGGTGATATGAGTCAATGGTTCTGGTGAGAACCTTTCAGATTATCATTTCTGTGTTGTGGCAGTTACGCATCAAACCAATTGTATAAATTTGTTTTTTGCCAGACTTTCCAACTTCAAGTAGTTATTAACATGCATCTGTAATGTTGTAGTCATCTTAGGCCACAACAGACATTCATTGTTATACATTCAGTTTGCAAAATTCAAATTAATTTTCAAATTATCATAAATGGGGAAATAGAGAACTTGAAAATCAATAAGATTTTGAATACTTTGTTAATGATGAAATAATATTTAAAATTAAACAGACATAATTGTCAAGTGTATACAATGCACATATTTCAATAAATGCTTAAATAAAAAAAGTCTGTCTTTACAGTATTTCCATTATCCCCTTTTGGCCCAGCAACTCCGTGGATTCCAGACTCCCCCTGTGAGAAGACAATATTCAGGATTAATTTGTCAAATAATATATACATATGAGCAAAAGAAAGAAAAATTACAAAGTAAAAACAGGAGAAAACGACTTGGTTTTACATAGAATCTTTCACAACTTCAGAACCACCCAAAGCTTTTTATTATGTTTTAAGTAATATAACAAATGTGACAGCCAAATTGCAAGGCCCAACAAATAATTTGTTCATTTTTTTATGGAATTTGTTGAGGGATAAATATCCATTTGGAAGCATTTCCTTGCCCTTCAAAATAGTAACCCGTGATCTTTTACATCCACTATTACCAATATTTTTTTGCCGTGGAGAAAGGAATCTCCTTTTAATGTACTCTTACATTCATTTGAGAGAGTCTAATGTATTATATCACATCTAACATGCAGCACTGCTGTACCTCATCGGGGATATTAATCTAGATTACATGTTCGCATGTGACTTGCACTCACAACTTTCTGATTCTGAGATGACAGTCCTATTCACTGAGTCAAAGTTGACAGAGTATTACCTTAAACAGGAATAAATGGATGCCGTCACTAAATGTGTGTGAGGTAGAATTGACTTGAAATGTCCATGAGTTTATTTTTTATTCATTCAGGGGATGTGAGCACCTCTGGCTGGGCTAGCATTCATTACTCACCTCGAGGGTGGCATGGTGGCTCAGTGGTTAGCACTGCTGCCTTACAGCACCAGGAAACCAGGTTCAATCCAGCCTTGGATGACTGTGTGAAGTTTGCACATTTTCCTAGTTTCTGCGTGGGTTTCCTCCCACAGTCCAAAGATGTGCAGGTCAGGTGAATTGGCCAGGTTAAATTGCCCATAGTGTTAGGTGCATTAGTCAGAGGGAAATGAGTCTGGGTGGGTTACTCAGAGTCATAGAGATGTACAGCATGGAAACAGGCCCTTTAGTCGAACCTGTCCATGCTGACCTGATATCCCAAACTACCTGCCAGTACCCGGCCCATGTCCCTCTGTCCCTTCCTATTCATATACCCATCCAAATGCCTTTGAAATGTTGCAATTGTTTCAGCCTTCACCACTTCCTCTGGCAGCTCATTCCACACACGGACCACACTCTGCATGAAAAAGTTGCCCCTTTATATCTTTTCCCTCTCACCCTAAACCTTTGCCCTCTAGTTCTGGACTCCTCCACTCCAGAGAAAAGAATTTGTCTATGTATCCTATCCATTCCCCTCAAAATTTTGTAAACCTCTATAAGGTCACCCCTCAGCCTCCGACGCTCCAGGGAAAAAAGCCCCAGCCTGTTCAGCTTCTCCCTATAGCTCAAATCCTGCAATATTCCAACAGTGGCCTAACCAATGTCCTGTACAGCCGCAATATGACCCCCCAACTCCTGTACTCAATATTGTGACCAATAAAGGAAAGCATACCAAACGCCTTCTTCATTATCCTATCTATATGTGACTCCCACTTTCAAGGAGCTATGAACCTGCACTCCAAGGTCTCTTTGTTCAGCAACACTCCCTAGGACCTTACCATTACGTGTATAAGTCCTGCTAAGATTTGCTTTCCCAAAATGCAGCACCTCGCATTTATCTGAATTAAACTCCATCTGCCACTTCTCAGCCCATTGGCCCATCTGGTCAAGATCCTGTTGTAATCTGAGGTAAACCTCTTTGCTGTCCACTACACCTCCAATTTTGGTGTCATCTGCAAACTTACTAACTGTACCTCTTATGCTCGAATCCAAATCATTTATGTAAATGACAAAAAGTAGAGGACCCAGCACTGATCCTTATGGCACTCCACTGGTCATAGGCCTCCAGTCTGAAAAACAACCCTCCACCACCACCCTCTGTCTTCTACCTTTGAGCCAGTTCTGTATCCAAATGGCTAGTTCTCCCTGTACTCCGTGAGATCTAACCTTGCTAATCAGTCTCCCATGGGGAACCTTGTCAAACACCTTACAGAAGTGCATATAGATCACATCTACTGCTCTGCCCTCATCAATCCTCTTTATTACTTCTTCAAAAAACTCAATCAAGTTTGTGAGACTGCTTTCCCAAGCACAAAGCCATGTTGACTATCCCTAATAAATTCTTGCCTTTCCAAATACATATAAATCCTGTCTCTCAGGATTCCCTCCAACAACTTGCCCACTACCGAGGTCAGGGTCACTGTTCTATAGTTCCCTGGCTTGTCTGAACCACCCTTCGTAAACACTGGCACCACATTTGCCAACCTCCAGTCTTCCAGCACCTCACCTGTGACTATTGATGATACAAATATCTCAGCAAGAGGCCCAGCAATCACTTCTCTATCTTCCCAGAGAGTTCAAGGGTACACCTGATCAGACCCTGGGGATTTATCCACCTTTATGCACTTCAAGACATCCAGCTCTTCCTCCTCTGTAATATGGACATTTTGCAAGGTGTCACCATCTATTTCCGTACAGTCTATATCTTCCATATCCTTTTCTACAGTAAACTCTGATGCAAAATACTCGTTTAGTATCTCCCCCATTTTCTGCGGCACCACACAAAGGCCGCCTTGCTGATCTTTGAGAGGTCCTATTCTCTCCCTAGTTACCCTTTTGTCCTTAATGTTTTTGTAAAAACACTTTGGATTCTCCTTAATTCTATTTACCAAAGTTAGTTCATGTCCCCTTTTTGCCCTCCTGATTTCCCTCTTAAGTATACTCCTACTGCCTTTATACTCTAAGGATTCACTCGATCTATCCTGTCTATACTTTATACATGCTTCCTTCTTTTTCTTAACCAAAGCCTCAATTTCTTTAGTCATCCAGCATTCCCTATACCTACCAGCCTTTCCTTTCACCATGACAGGAATATACTTTCTCTGGATTCTTGTTATCTCATTTCTGAACGCTTCTCATTTTCTAGCCATCCCTTTACCTGCGACCATCTGCCCCCAATCAGTTTTTGAAAGTTCTTGCCTAGGTCCCCCAACCACCTAATACCATCAAAATTGGCCTTTCTCCAATTTAGGACTTCAACTTTTAGATCTGGTCTATCCTTTTCCATCACTATTTTAAATCTAACAGAATTATGATCGCTGGCCCCAAAGTGCTCCCCCAGTGACACCTCAGTCACCTGCCCTGCCTTATTTCCTAAGAGTAGGTCAAGTTTTGCACCTTCTCTTGTAGGGAAATCCACATACTGAATCAGAAACTTTTCTTGTACACACTTAAGAAATTCCTCTCCACTTAAACCCTTAACACTATGGCAGTCCCAGTCTGTGTTTGGAAAGTTAAAATCCCCTACCATAACCACCCAATTATTCTTACAGATAGCTGAGATCTCCTTACAGATTTGTTTCTCAATTTCCCTCTTACTATTAGGGGGTCTATAGTACAATTCCAATAAGGTAATCATTCCTTTCTTATTTCTCAGTTCCACCCAAATAACTTCCCTGGATGTATATCCTCCCTCAGCACAGCTGTAATGCTATCCCATATCAAAAATGTCACTCCCCCTCCTCTCTTGCCTCCCTTTCTATCCTTTCTAAAGCCTTTGTATCCTGGAACATTAAGCTGCCAGTCCTGCCCATCCCTGAGCCATGTTTCTGTAATTGCTATGATATCCCAGTCCCATGTTCCTAACCATGCCCTGAGTTCATCTGCCTTCCCTGTTAGGCCCCTTGCATTGAAATAAATGCAGTTTAATTTATTAGTCCTATCTTGTCCCTGCCTGCCCTGATTGTTTGACTCACTTCTGTTCTCAACTGTACCAGTCTCAGATTGATCCCTTTCCTCGCTATCTCCCTAGGTCCCCCAACCACCGCCCCCCCCCCCCCCCCCCCCCACCTTACTAGTTTAAATCCTCCTGAGCAGCTCTCGCAAATTTCCCTGCCAGTATATTAGTGCCCTTCCAGTTTAGGTGCAATCCGTCCTTCTTGTACAGGTCACTCCTACCCCAAAAGAGATTCCAATGATCCAAAAGTGTGATTCCTTCTCCTATACACCAGCTCCTCAGCCATGCATTCATCTACTCTATCCTTCTATTCCTGCCCTCATTAGCTTGTTGCACAGGAGTAATCCAGATTTTACTATTCTCAAGGACCTCCTGTTTAAATTCCTACCTAACTCTCTAATCTCCCTTCAGAATCTCAACCTTTTCCCTTCCTATGTCAATGGTTCCAATGTGGACAATGACCTCTTGCTTGCCCCTCTCCCCCTTGAAAACATTCTGCACCCTCTCTGAGACATCCTTGATCCTGGCACCAGGGAAGCAACACACCATTCTGATTTTTCGCTGCTGGCCACAGAAATGTCTGTCTGTAGCCAGGACTAGAGAATCCCCTAACACAACTGATCTCTTGTAACCCAACATACCCCTCATTGCATTAGAGCCAGTCTCAATACCAGAAACTTGGCTGTTTGTGCTACGTTCCTCTGAGAATCCATTACCCCCTACATTTTCCAAATCAGCATAGTTATTTGAAATGGGGAAGACTCCTGCACTATCTGCCTACCTCTCTTGCCTTTTCTGGAGTTAACCCATCTATACGACCGTTTCTGAGACTTTCGCCCCTTCTTATAACTGCCATCCATCACATACTGTTGCAAATTCCTCAATGCTTCTCATTGTCGATCCAACCGATCTGATAAGATTTGCGAGCAATAGCATTTATTGCAACTATAATCCGCAGTAACCCTTAAACTCTCTTTAAACTCCCACATCCGACAAGAAGCACATATCACTCCTTCACAATCTACAGACCCAGAAAATAAGACCGTCTTATTTCTCTTCAAACACTGCCCTTCAGAGGGTCGGTGTGGACCAGTTGGGCCAAACGGCCTGTTTCCACACTGTAGGGAATTAATTATCTAATTATCCTTGAGGTTGTGATGAGCTGACTTCTTGAACCTCTGCTGTCTTTTGTTTCGTGTAGGTACATCCACAATGCGATTACGGAGAAAGTTCCATAATTTTGACCCAGAGGTAGTGAGAAAATAGCAAATGGGAGGGGAGGCATGGTGGATCGGTAGTTAGCACTGCTGCTTCACAGTGTCAGGGACCTGGGTTCAATCCCACCCTTGGGTGACTAGCTGTGTGGCGTTTGCACATTCTCCCATTTCTGTATGGATTTCCTGCTGGTGCTCTGGTTTTAAAGCCCAAAGATGTGCAGGTTAGGTGAACTGGCCATACTAAATTACCCAAAGTGCCCAGGGATTTGCAGCCGAGGTGGATTACCCATGGGGAATGCAAAGATAGTGTAGGGGGGGTGGGTCTGGGAGGGATGATCTTCAGAAGATCAGTGTGGACTCGATGGGCCAATTGGCCTGTTTCCAAACTGTAGGAATTCTATGATATCTTCCGAGAGGGGAGCCTCACTGAAAAGCAGCGCTAACTATTCTTTTAAATTATTCGTGGGAGTCACGAGCAAGGCCAGCATTTGTTGCTCATCTTTAATTGTCCTTGAGCACAATGTTGCAGGTCTGGACTGACAAGTAGGTCACAACAGGTAAGAAGGGCAGGTTTCTTTCCCTAAGGAACATTCATGAATCAGATGGGTTTTTTTAGAGACAGTTTCTAATAATTCATGGTCAATACTCCAGAGCCTACAAGCCAACTGAAATTTCATCAACTGCTAGTGTAGGAATAATACCCATGTTCTTCATTAGGTTCATTAGCTTTATTGGTGCAGTGACATTAAAATCACATCACCAATTCCCCCACTACACCTCAGACTATGGAAAAATCAGCTACAGATACTTCTCTAATTGGCTCTCCATTCGGAGAGACCATAAGAAAACATTACGTTAGGATAATACTGTACTTGCACTTGATGCTTTTCTGTGGGAGCATGGCTTTGCAATGCCCAATTTCAAGCCTTAATCTTGAAGCAGTCGTTTGAGTGATGAGTTGTTGGATGACTGTGCCTTGGCACATTCAACAGGGATTGAGTGCAGAACACTGACAAAGAGATAAATCTCAACTAGTCTTCCACTTCTGACTGATGCAGGTGAAAATAGTAGCAAATGTGAGCTTCAAGTATGTTCACTTGCTAACTGCACCTTTTTTCTGGCATCCTAACAATCTTTCCAGTTCCTAGAAAATGGTTTAAATATACAATATAAATATACTGATAATTTACATCTTAGCTTTGGACTTCTGGTGAAATACTACTGATAAACACCTGCTGTCTATAACTTACAATCTATCTAACCCAGACATGATGAATTGTCAGGAGCAGTCTCCCCACATTGAGTTTGAATACGAAGGTACCTGCTCTCCATTTGTCCCAGGTGCACCATTCTCAGCTGCTTCACCCTGCCAAGGAAACATTAATCCATCAGTGAACCAGACAAAGAACAAAACAAAAACTAATACAACTGTAGCAAAATAAAGTATGTTTTGCAATTAAATATTCATCAAACCTGAAAATATATTTACCTTCTCTCCTCGATAGCCTCTTTCTCCCTGAATGACAAAGTTTGCCAGTTAACAATAAAAGTATAAATCATCAAAAATAAATCATCCACAATGGACGTTTGCTCAATAAACACAAACCGTGAAGCCCCTGCTGCCTTGACATCCTTCAATTCCTCGAGGTCCTGTAATGCCTGGAGGACCCCTATCACCCTAAGAAAGACCAAAGAATAATTAATGATTGAGTAAAAGGGCCTCTAGCATGATATCAGCATCAAAGTGCTCGCAGATACACACCGTGTTTGAAAATAACAATCCCCATGTGTTGAATCAGGCAGCAAAATACTGTCAGAGATTATAAAGGTTTTATTGTAAATCTAAAGCTCAGAACAAACACATTCTGGACTCTCCTCCTGTTCAGAAACGAACACCCCACTAGCATAAAATTTGTTCCTTTTATTTTTGACTACATCACCGGCCAATCTACTACGCTACTGGTTAAACAATTAACAGATAACTTGCACTGTTCAACAGTGACAGTACAGCAACAACAAAAAGGAAGTATAGGGCAAGGAGGAGGGAATTACATTAAATTGGAATTGGAAGGGAAATAATGTACTCCAATCCCACAGTGCCCACCTATCACTGAAGAAAGAACAAATTATCTTTTTTATCCTTTGTTAAATTTTATTTTCTTAGATGTGCGACCCCTTCATTTTAAAGTGACCCCTCATTCTAGATATTTTTACTTAATATGTGTTATAATACATTTCTGGAGCAGGTAGGACTTGAGCCTGTGCCTTCTGACTTAGAGGTAGTGTAGAGAACGTAGCACTTTTTTGTTCTTCTCTGTTCAAAGATGCTATTACACACCTGCTGAGCAGGAGGGACTCAAACCCCAGCAGCTCCTGGCAAAATCCAATGAACATCTCCTGCTTTCAACCAACTATAGAAATGTTAGGTATGAGCCTTCGATGGGCCTTTCTAACTCTGAGATATCATGAATTTACCTTTGCCTTTTTCATTTGCCCTCCCTTGAAGAAGGTAACACTCAAAGAAAAGTCTGAAACCAATGAAATTATTAGAATGTTTATAATCCCATTCCCTTTGCTGTAACATGAGTGGAAACTTGAATCAGATCTCATGGCAACTGGGCAGATCATTTTCAACTTCACCTCTTTCACGGTCATCTGGATGCCACAACAGATAAAAATACTGCCAAAGGTAAGTAGCAAAGTTCTTGGGAACCACAGCAGCAATATAAGGCCTTCGGCATGTTAAGCCATCACGTCACTCCAATTCAATCATGGCTCATCTTAACTCCTCTCCTGTCTTGGTTCTGTGATCCCTGATGTCCTTAACTAACAAAAATCTAGTGATCTTCATTTCGAAAACATTGATTGAACTAGCCTTCATACCTGTTGTAGGGAGAGACATTCAGATTTCTACTGGCCGTTCTGTAAAGAACTGCTTCCTAATATTATCCTGAAATACTGAGGTTTACTCCTTTTAGAATTATGCCAGGTTTATCCAGACAGCCACCACCAGAAGAAATAGCATTTTCAATCCTCTAATCATCTGAAAACATCCCTCTTTAAGCTTTTATAATTAAGAATCTAAAAAACCAACCTCTACTGCTCCGGTGTCAGAATATTTTCTTTCCCAAGCAACCCCACCCATCCCACCATAACAGCTTAAATTAAGTGAATCAGTCCTGATGGCAAGGGGGGTGAGGGGCGTTGGGAAAACTGTTGTCAATTTAGTTTAGGATGAGAAGTGCCTGACACAGGATACACACTCTTTAGCAATGGGATATGTACATATGCATTATGAATAGAAGTAGGTTGTTCAGCCTCTCAAGCCTGCTCCACCAGTCAATAAGATTATGGCTGACTTGTTTGCATTTTGAATTCCACATTCCCATCTCCACCTCCCCATCGCCCTGATAATCTTCGATTCCTTCACCTAATGAGAATCTATCTACCTCTACTGTAAAGATAATTTATAACCCTGACTCCTCCACTCTCAGAGATAGAAAGTTCCAAAGTTATAAAACAATCAGAGAAAAATGATTCCCTTCATCTCTTTCCAAAACAAGAGCAATCCCTCTGGACTCATCTCTACATCTTCCTCATCGACACTGTTCAGGGGTGAACCAAATCATTCCTTGCTCTTCTAAACCCCACTAAAACAAGCCCAGTCTGTCCAATGTTTCCTCTTAAGGCACTCCACTCATTCCAGGGATCAATCAAGTAAGCCTCCTCTGAATCACCTCCAAAACAGTTGCATCCTTCAATAAATAAGGACAGACAAAACACCACGCAGGATTTAAAATGCCCTGGATAACAGACACATCCTGACTTTTAACTTCAATTCCTCTCCTAATAAAGGATAGCATTCCATTCGCTTTCTTGATTATTTGCTGTGCCTGCATACTAATATTTTGTGACTTCAACACTAAATCCCTCTCTACCTCAGAATTCTGCAATCATTTTCCATTTGGGTAATTCTCTGCTTTTCATATTCTTCCTGCCAAAATGAGCAATTTCTCATTTTCCCACATTAGGGGCGGTGGCATGATGGCTCAGTGGTTAGAACTGCTGACTCACAGCACCAAGGACCCAGTTTAATTCCAACCTCGGGCGACTGTCTGTTTGGAGTTTGTATATTCTTCCAGTGTCTGCATGGGTTTCCTTCGGGTGCTCCGGTTTCCTCCCACAGTCCAAAAATGTGCAGGTTAGTTGAAATGCACATGCTAAATTGCCCATAGTGTTCAAGGATGTGTAGGTTAGGTGCATAGTCAGGGGAAATGTAGGGGAATGGGTCTGGATGGGAAATTCTGAGGGTCGGTGTGGAATTGTTGGGCCAAATGGCCTGTTTTCACACCGCAAGGATTCTATGAGACTTAATCTGTCAGATTTCTGTGCACTCTGTCAATCTATATCAGTCTGAATCCCACATTCACAACATTCTTGCTGCTTATTTTTGTGTCATTTGCATAATTAGCCAAAATGCCAATCAATCCCCTCATCTAAGACATTGATATAAATTTTAAAAATTCTAACCTCAGCACAGAATCCTGCAGGGCACTACTCTTCAAAACTTGCTAATGAGTAAAAGACCAGCCAATCCATCTTCGAACCATTCTAGTATGTTACCCCAATACCATATGCTGTTATTTTCTGCAATAACCTTTTATATGGTACTTTATTGAAATGCCTTCAGGAAATCAAATTTCAGTACATCAACAGGCTCCTCCTTATTCTTCAAGCACCTCCAATAAATTGGTTAAATATGATTTCCCTTTTACAAAGCCATATTGACTCTTCCTGATTATCTTGAGTTTTTCTATGTGCCTAACAATAACCTCCTTAATGATCAAGTTGAACACTCCATAACAGATGTCAAGTTAACTGGCCTATACATTCATGTTTTCTGACTCCCTCCCATTTTGAATATAAGAGTTATATTTAGTTATTTCCAGTCTGATGGAGCCTTTCCAGAGTGTTTGAATATTAGCAACACCACGTCTATTACCTATTTAGCAGCCTCTTTTAAGTCCCAAT
The DNA here is from genome assembly GCF_037043375.1 of Chiloscyllium plagiosum. Classification (NCBI taxonomy): domain Eukaryota; kingdom Metazoa; phylum Chordata; class Chondrichthyes; order Orectolobiformes; family Hemiscylliidae; genus Chiloscyllium; species Chiloscyllium plagiosum. Next base: position 27,209,926 of record NW_028270172.1, on the reverse strand, counting down.
GATGAAGTTCTTCTGGATCTGAAGATTTGTCAGTCAGCATCTTATTCAGTTTGCTTGGGACCATTGTCTTGGTGACTCTAACTGCAATGAGTCACTTTCTTCCTTTGAACTCCTGATTTAAAGCTAATACTGAGATTTTTTTCTTTCTAACCATTATAGTTGAAATAATGCCACAGAGGCTGGTATGCTGTCAGCAAGTCATCCTTTATTTACAGTCACACAGTAAATGGACTCTGACCAGCTCGCTCACAGCCTGTCCCGAAAATGAGGAAAATCCCTCTGACTCCTGTTTGTACCAGATTAACAACTCTCAATCAGGGAACTCACACTCAATGAGATCTATGTGGCCAAACCCATTCCAATCACACAATAGCATTGACAGAAGTAAAATATTTGTTCAGTTCATCTATTTCCTTATTGTCTACTGTTAACAGTCCATTCTCTGGATAGCCATCATTTACTTTATTTACTCTTCTTTTTAGATACCTGTAGAAATTCGTCCTATTTATTTTACATTGCTAGCTAGCCTCCTGACATATTCTTTGTTTTTACTCTTGATTAGTCATTCTCTGTTGTTCTTTATAACCAGACCAACCATCAGTCCTAACGTTCCATTTTGTGCAATTATCCGCCAATCAAGTTAATCATTCATCAATTTAAAGATTGTTATCCCTGAGCTTATTGAGTTAGTATTGGCTAAGGGGTTTAATGGGACTCAAGTAGGCCTCCTGTGGCTCCTGAAGGCTGTCCAGCCAACTGTGTCAGGCATCCTCATAAGGTGGTTCCCTTATTGAAGGTACCTAGTCCTTGATTGAGAACCCAGTATCACGAAGAGTGAGGGGGCGGCTGAAAGTCATGCTCTTGCCATTGCATCAAATTCCCCTCTTCCTATTCATCAATCCTATGTCCTCTCCTCATCCTGCTCCTTTCTCCAGAGATCCAGCATTAATCCTCAGAGCATTGCTGGCAGCAGCCACTGCTCCCAGTGACATTCCAGAAATGGAGAGTTTCTGATTGCTGACTGGCTGGCAGCCTTTGGGGGCAGTTTTTGCATCCTACAGCACCTGTAACAGAATGGGGTTTCCCAAGGTTGGCCAGTTAGATGCTGGAGTACACTTAAATTCCTTTGGGCCTCCTGCACAGAAGACCTAAGTGGCTCCCAGTAATTCTTCAGCCGATGGAGTGACCCACATCACTGGAAATAAATTCCATCCATTCCAGTGTGGAAAGAGGCTGTTTTCCCCCCCACCCTAACCCTACAATTATTATGGCTCATCTAAACATCCCTGGACACTAAGGGTCAGCTTAGCATGACCAATCCACCTAACCGGCATATCTTTGGACTGTGGGTGGAAACCAGAGAACTCAGCAGAAACCCAGGCAGACATGGAGAGAACATGCAAACTCCACACAGCTACCTGAGGCTGGATTCGAGCTGGGTCTCTGGCACTATGAAGCAGCAGTGTTAACCACTGAGCCACTGTGCTACCCTATATCTCTTCTCCAAAGTGTCTCTTTTCTGTATGAGGTTTGGCAATCTGTACCAAATTGTGAGCCATCTCAACTCTTTTAAGGATGGTCTGATTAATGCAATTTCTGATACCATACACTCATTTTATCCAAGTGCGATGTTTTGTTGACTGGGCATGTTTTCTTAAAAAATGCCCAGAGTTCTTTCTCATTTCCATGCAAAACCTTATTCATCTCAACAAACATTTTCAGCTTGTCTACTTACCATACCACCATCTTCACCTGCATAACCCAATGTTCCTGGTGGTCCTAGGATGCCCTGCAATAATATCAGTCACATAAATCGTAACCCAACAGGCATAGATTCAGAGAAGATCATTTCACTTCTAGGTGTTTTAATCTATTTCAATAGGTGTTTGAACTCATTGGTATGATCAAAAACCCATACGCCAGGAAGGATTCAAGTTCAATCCTTGGTTTTGAAAGCACTCAGTCTTTGTTATCTGCTAGTTTGCTACTCATTGTCATGAGATTAGGATAAATTCAAAGTGGGGTCTGGGGCCAATGTCTCATCAGATCTGCCTTAGTAAATATCGCAAGGCCTTTCACAGTACACAAGAGTTGTATCTGTGCCCTTATCCTTCATAGATAACAGGGACTCAGTGTGATTTTAACTGAGTTCCTGCCAAGCTGAAAGACAGGACCATGCAATTGTCCTCAAAATCCTCTGTTCACAAAGCAAAGAAGAAAATATGATGTTGTCTCCATGTTTCAGTCCAGCAAAATATTCCATTTGACAAATTGCCTCAGACACTTTGGAGTTAAGAGTGTGGTGCTGGAAAAGCACAGCAGGTCAGGCAGAATCTGCAGAGCAGGAAAATTGGGCATAAGCTATTCATCAGACACTTTGGAGCCACCTTTCTGCACCCATTGCAATTCTACCAGGAGTGTGGTGGACCGATCAGAAAGTTGATAAGAATGCAGAGTTAGTGGATCCTCTGCTGCTGGTTGTTACTATGGTAACATTATTGAGATGGATGCTTTTGTTGCTCTGGTATCAGTGGATGCCTTTGCCAGTAGTAAGCTGTTTACTTATTTTTAGCCCATATTACAATCAGAGGGTAGTATATAAAACAAAACAAGGTGTAAACGTCCCTTTAGTGTAGCCCCACCTCGGTGCCATGGCCTGAAGTGTATTCCCTGGCCCCTCCTCCACTTACTGGGGAAAAATCAGCTCATTCACAAAGGGGAACAATAAGTCCTTCATAAACTGTCAATGATACATTGACTAAAAATGGACAGTTGACAAGCATTTCTTCATTTCTCATAGCCCATCAATCCCTGATATGTTGGTGTTCCAACAGTAACATTCAGATGATCAAACTGATCACCAATACTTTGACCAAGCTGGAAGGTTTAAGAGCAAACACTCCTGTTGATTGCTTCTAAGTCAGGGTAAGAAGATGGGTTGGTTTACAGCCTTCACTGTCTAGGTTTGCCAGTGGAAGAGGTTTTGCGAATGGGGCCTTGATGCCTAGATTTTGGGCCTTTAAGGAAAAGGCAGGAAAATAATTGGAGACAGGTTTTCCTAACTGTCTAATTTATCTCCCACCAATGTTCTCTCCTGCTCTGCCCTGAATACCTTGATGATCCTATGCTAATGTAAAGTTCCATGGATATCAGGTATCTTCTGACTCTCACCAATGAGAGTATAGTCAGTGGGAGCTGAGGTACCATTTCACCACATGGAGCCTGACAGCCATTCTCAATCATGATTTTATTCATTTTCCATAAATAGGTGGCTCTCAGCCTTGGTTTCTATATAGCATCAGAAATCCTCTTTTTTTACAATTCATGGTTGTGTAATTAATTGAAATTAATTATTATAGCTTGGCTGAGGTCAGCAAAATTAACACAGACCTAACACAAGCATAGATAGAAAACACACTGTGTCACTAGATTGACAGTGGTAAACTCACTGGCCCACTAGATTGATGAGAAATGTTTTCTAATTTTATTATGCAGTGATAATAGAGACTTTGTCCCCAACATCAGCATGGCTAGGCACCCACTGAAAAGTCCTCTTAGCAGCCCCGTCAAAATTAATGGGTCAAGAGGCAGTTCCCTTCATTTACCCAGCAATGGTCTCCCCCTGCACAATTCCTTTATAAGAACTGTAAACTATGGAACAAGCTGCAAGATCCACAACGGGGTAATAATTTCATCTGCCAGTACCACAACTCACCTCTTCCATCAAGTGCCCCCACCACCCAATCCCCTCTTTAGTGTCCCCAAGAAAGTGGGAAATCCAAAATAGTGGATGGAAAAAAATCGTAGCTGTAAGCGATGCTCCTTTGAGATTTTTTTTTCAGCTGGAGCTGATGGCAACATTTGGAATACTGCATTTAATTCTGGTCTCCTTCCTAAAGAAAGGATGCTGTGAAACTTGAAAGGGTGCAGAAAAGATTTACAAGGATGCTGCCAGGGTTTAAGGGTTTGAGCTACAAGGAGAGGCTGACAAGGCTGGGGCTGTTCTCCCTTAAGTGTCAGAGGCTAAGAGGTGACCTTATAGAGGTTTATAAAATTATGAGAGGAATGAATAGGGTGAACAGAGAAGATTTTTTTCCAAGGGTAAGGGGAGTGCAAAACTAGAAGGCCTAGGTTTAAGGTGAGAGGGAAAAGATTTAGAAGTAGCATCTTTTTCAGGCAGAGGCTGGTGCATGTATGGAATGACCTGCCAGAGGAAGTGGTGGAGGCTGGTACAATAACAAAATTTACAAGACATCTGGATGGATATATGAATGGGAAGGGTTTAGAGGGAGATAGGCCAAATGCTGGCAAATGAGACTAGATTTATTTTGGATATCTGGTTAGCATGAACGCGTTGGACTGAAGGGTGTGTTTCTGTGCTGTACAACTCTAAAGAATTATCAGTGCAATTTGCAAGAGAGCCAGCATGGTTTTCTTGAATATAACACTAAAGATCTGGTGCACCCCACCATTCAGCAGTCTGTTCTTGTTCATCAATCATCCACCCAGTGATTGGAAGACTAAGGACAGAAGGAAAAGAAAGAAATTGTGTGCTTGTCTCTGGTTGCCTCCCATGCCAATAAATCTTGGTTGGATTAATTTGAGGTTAGTCATTACAAGACAAGCTGCAAACTCCCTTGTAAACTGAAAGTTGGAATACTAAGGTAAAAGTTATTTATATGGTCTCTCTCCCATATTCCCAGCAAAATTACAACAGAATTCCATTGGAACATTTGCCTCATAATTATAAAGAGATCTTCAGAGCCCAGCAGAGACCATCACAACATTCCCATCAACATTAAAGCTCATTAAATTGGTTTAATGTTTTTTAAATGACAAACGGAAATTCTTAAAAATTGACATTGTATAAAAACTGCAGAGACTTTTATTTCCTCATTGTTGCTGAAAGTATTAAAATCATTTAAACAGACACGCAGTTTGTACTGCCAAATTAAATCTTCTTTTTGAATTTGTTCTTGGGTTGAGGCCTGTTTTTTTTTTAAATCTCTAGTTACCCTTAATGTAACTAAGTGAATTGATAGGCCACTTCAAACAGCATCTAAAAATTAACCACATTTGAAGAGGGGTTCTGCTACATATTTGCTATCAGGCCTGCTCAGTTTCTCCAGCACTCCCTGTTTTTATTTTAGATCTCGAGCATTTGCTGTACTTTGTTTTGCTATGAAATCAGAGTCATCTATTGGCCAGACCTCTCACAAGCCATAAACCACAGTAACAAAATTAGGCCATTCAGCCCATTGACTCTGCTGCAACATGCATGTTTGCTTCCCAATAGGACATTCATAAACCAGCTGGTTTCTGCAAAACTTTAACAACTTTGTGGTCATTGTCCTTGATGTATATATTTATTTTAAGCTGTGTTTATCTGGTGGGATTTGAATGGTATTTTCTGATTACTAGTAATCGCAACTGTACCTGAATCATTTTAACAAATCTCAATCCTAACAGTAACAGTCATATTTCGTCTTACTTTAACTCCTTGCTCTCCTTGTCGTCCATGTTTACCCGGTTGTCCTAAACACTTGCAAATTATATCACAGCATTCTCTTTCTGCAACTGTGTCCTGGAACAACATACAATTTTGAGAATATTTAACCAGGTTTAGCAACATCTTTTATGATTGACATATTATCCTGTCTTATTTTTGCATCTGTGTAGGGTGAGGAACAATTAGCTTCATACAGCGCTGCAAAGAGGGAATTTTATGGAACTGTCACATGCTCTCTTCAAGCTAAATATCAAATATTGTGTCTAGTTCTAACCTCCAAGACAGCAGAGAAGATCTTAATTAAAATACCTAATTTCATGTTATTTTAGAATTGGAGATTGAAACTATACATGTAAACTAAGAGAAATATCTGGTTTGAGTGACTGGTAAATAAACCGAAAGTCTTTGCAATTCAAAGTATAGCCAATATTTAACTAATACAGTTGAGACTTGGACATGAGAAAGCAAAAAACAATGGGTGACCACTTTCAGAGTTTCTTGTTGGAGATGAAATGTCTACAATTGATTTCATAATAGGTTTAGATTATTTATATGGTTTCCCAGAACAAAGGGTGAATTTGAGGACAGGAGACAATTGGGGAATCTCAATCTGAGGCATCCCAATTTGTGCCATATAGCTGTGGGAATAGAATCCCTGTCCCTGACTTCCTCCCTCAATACTGATGCTGACAAGGATGCAGCCCTGGTGCTAGACCTTACCTGTCCCATGCAAACTTGAGGACAGGTTGGTGGCAGGCAGTTGGGCAGTGAGAACGCCATCCAGAGCCCGAAAACACCAAATGAGGAACTAAAAAATTCAGTTCATGATGTTTTAGACAATATAAGCGATAACTATTAACTTCAGTATTTTTGAAGAGCTAGGTCTCCAAATGTAAGCTCTTGGCTGTCTTAACATACTATGAGCAACAGCATATTGAACTAATTATGCATTTGGCTGCACAGTTACTGGCTATACTTTTGTCAGCTAATTCACTTATCATCATTCAAAAGTCTAATTGAGATCAGTTTAGAAAACAACGAATGACTAAATCAATGGATTGTTTTTGGAAATTAGTTTTCTCCTAAAACTTGTTTCTGATGTTAGGTTTTCTTTTAAAGTAACTTACAATCTCAGTGCGCAATGCATCCCCAATATCACGCATTCCAATGGCCAGTTGGCGTTTGTAGCCAAATCCTCTGCCAAACTCCAGTTCATGAAGCTCATCAACGTCGACAGTGTTTTCCATAGCAACTGTGATTAGGGTATTGACACCTGGTTGGAAAATTAAACATTGATTGCCCAGTTAAAATCTGTCAGCATTGATCGGATTATTAATCAGCGTGGTCCCAGTATGGAATGACTCATTCATCTGTATTTTGGGTTCTAGCAATTGACAGGCATGTGAGATGAACTCAACATTCTGCCCTCTCATAATTTTTCTGCAACGAAAATGTATGTATTGGTAATTGCAGAACTCATTGCAATAATGTTCTGCTTTTTATATGCACTTCCTAAAAAATTGCATTGGTGGATTGATTTATTGGGTTTCACATATCCTTCAATTCAGGTATTCTCTTGACAAATCTCTCCTCTGTTCTTTATTCCCAGTTATGATATGGGCAACATTTTGGATGAGCTCCACCACTCTCTCTTCTCTTTCCTTCTCGCCATAGAGGTATACACCATTTCAATATGGAAAGGTTTAGTTTCTCGCCCAGCTTAAAAGTCCTATTCTATTTGGGTTGGCAGTAGAAAACAGCATGAATTTGTTCTTTCCCATTTGTAACTAATTAAAAAAAAGTTCTCCATATCCTTCAGAATATGACAAAACCAAAGGATCTATCAACACAAACATTCCAATCTTTCAAAATCTCAACCATTTTGCTATCATTAACAGCATGCCATTGTATAAGACAGAAATGGAAGAAATAGAATGTTTGACTATCCAATAAATTGTCTGTTAAATCTTGTCACGATGACGGAAATGGGCACAAATGTTTCTCGTAACTTTGTTTTGATTTCAACAATGGAATCTCTTTGTTCTAAATGTCCGATATTTTTATGAAAATTGGAGGATATCTAACATCATACCTAAGACAGAAATTAACATCTGTTGCAGATGTATTTGCTAAAACCCAATAGAAAATGTCATCCCTGAATGTTTCTGATTAAATGTTATTGTTCAGTGCCAACATTCAATATAATCAGTATTCCCCAGTGTCTTCAAAACATGCTCACAGATAACCCCCAGTTAGTTACCATTAAGCCGGAGTCTGTTTGATGCTTCCTTGAGTCTATTCATGCTATCCGCTACTCCGTTCGTAAACATCACTATCATCTAGAAAGAGACAGAGAGAGAGAGACAGAGAGAGAGTTGTAAAAAAAAGTTAGAAGCGGCAGATTGGAACATTCTGTTGTTTTGACTGGAGACAGTCTGTAATAACTGAGTACTTTATCGGGTTTCATAAAGCATTAGCAATAGCAGACAAAGTAAAGCAGTCTTACAGAACAAATAAGGTATATTGCCACAAAGAATACGAAGGCCAATTATTCCCAGGTTTTGAATTAGTCCAGATACTAGATGCAGATAATAATGTAACGTAAGGATTAAAGACAAGCAGAAGGAAGGTAAATGCACCATTATTATATTTGGTTAATACAGCACAAGTCAAAATTAGAACAGAAATAATGAAGGAATGAATCCCATGATTGCCCAAAGTTTTGAGTGTAAGTTCAGCTAAAAGGCAGAGTCCTAAACGTAATGAAGATAATGGAAGTTAATGATCAATCTAAACAAATTATACTCGTCATAAGAAGTTTAACACCTATGATGAATGTGTTTATCATTGAGCAGGATTAGATATCACTTATGCTTCAACAATATGTCAAGGAGATTGGGTAAAATTTTACAAATACAGGGAATGCGGGAGAAACTCAGCAAGGTTAAGGAATGGAAAGGTTCTTCTTCCTTGATGTTTGGGAATGATAGCACATCCATGTCACTATGGAAATTAATGTAACTTAGCTGCAATTTACCTCATCATGATTTGCATTTTAGTTGGATAGAATATTATTGTATCCCTATAGCAACCCCTGATATTTCTCATCAGACTAGTATTGATTATGGTGATATTACATGATAAGTGTCAGAATGAAATAAAATCTTAAAGTTGCTCACTGTCCATTAATGATTACAACTCTTTTTAAAAATTCAAGTGTAGTTGTTGTGGAGCGTACGAGGTGAACATTGGTTGAAAAAAAATTAAAGGATAATGCCACATCCTGTCAGTTTTCCAGTGTCACATGACTTTAATGAGTTGTCAAGGATCTAAAGGTGGATGAAACAAATATAGAAACATCCAGAAGTTATAAATTCTACATGTTATAGACTTGACAACCAGATTTAATCTTTCTATGGTAATGCATCACAAGGATATAAGGGTTGCTGTAGATCAGCACTTCCCAAAATTTGGGCTGTAATCATCATTGGGATTGCAGAAGCAGTGGATGGGATCACAAACTCCATCACCATCAGCCAAAAGGTATTTGCACTGGCCCTGCTACTTTCTCGATCTCCTTCCATGTTTGCCTGTTGAAGGGGCAGCATTCAGAAAGTTTGTGATTAAAAATAAACCTAAAGGACTATAGCCTTGTGTCGTGTAACTTTTGACCTTGTCCACCCTCTTCCAACACTGGCACCTCCACATCATCCTCACAAGTTGGAGCAGAGGGGAGCAATGGACCTGGTGAATGAATGGGGAGGTTCCACAGAGATTGCATAGGCCCCAAAGTCTTAATGAAAAGCTGCTTATCTCACTTTTGCAAAGTGACAACTGCAAGGCTTCTTCTGGGTACGGGCCCAGGTTAACAGCCACCATCTTTATGCTTCAGGGCACATGTATGGATGCTATCATTAAACAGGACAATGTACAGCAGGACAAATGCACGACCATCATCTTTATAGGAATTAATGTTCAGCAGGGATCAGCACACAGCATGAGAGTGGCTTAAGAGTCTTCAGCCACCAGAAAACATGGAGAATCTAGCTGAAAGCTAGGTATTTGAACTAATTTCAATTTTACAATGGATATCTGGGATCACATTAATTTTCAAATGTTACACTGGGAAATGATTTGGAAGCTTCCAATGGACAAAATAATGGGGAAATGGATAGGAACTGTGCAAAACAAAGAACACCAGAGTTATGAATAACACAGCCGCAAAAGTGGTCAGACGTTTTGCTACTATCCCATATCTGCTTCCTACTTTCACCAAAAACAGATAACCTCACATAGATATTCATCCTTTCTCCTGAAACAAATTTTACCTTCACATTTTTGCCCGACTCCTGCTCAAATTTGCTTGCAAACGACAACAAATAATCAGCAGTCAAACTGATCTGGTCCATCGCTGACAGCAGAAATGATCTTGCCTTTCCCAAGACATCTAAATTATAGCTTTCAAAATTGGAGTCAAAGCGTGTCCTTCCAACTCTGTCGGTGATGTGAAATCCCGCCCTGACATTGAGACTGTGACCTGCTATGCAGCTGATGTTCTGTAAGTCCGTCATTCGTTGGATTAGGCTGTCCAGGTACTGCAACTGCAGGTTCAGCTGGCTGCCGACTGCATTTGAGAAGCGTGCTTGACTGGGGAGGTCAACTCCCACAGCCACATCAATGGTACATCCTGAAAAAAAGTAGCTTGTCTAATTAAAACAGTGAAATTGGTAGCTCTAACGCCATCGTTGTTTCTACTTTGACAATAATAACAAGTGAGTCGTACAGTGTAAGAATACTGTACGACCAGATGATGCACAATGATCCTTTGCATCACAACTATAGGCAAGCAGTGGAATTATCCTGCCCAGATCCAACATCTGCACTTTGGTGGGATACAAAGCTGAAATGTCACATTGTCACATTTCCTACTCCCCGGACAATCCCTATGTTAAAATATCTTCACCAAAAGTGATTGCTAGAACCAGAGATGGGTTAGGAAGCCGAAACTATGATTTTCCTTTCATTCCTTCTTGGGTTAAGTCATTGCTGGCCAAGCCAGTGTTTTATTTTGACTGGCCTCTATCATCTGATATGGGAGGGGTAATAGTCTTTTCATTTACTATGGGATGTAGGCATTGCTGGTTAGGCCAGCATTCATTCCATATTGAGAAGGCAGTGGAAAGCAACCTTCTTGAACCGTTGCAGTTCCATGTGGTGTAGATAGAACCATAATACCATTAGGGAGGGAATTCCAGGATTTGGCCCAGAGACACTAAAGGAGCAGTGAAATATTTTCAAGTCAGGATGGGGAGTGGTTTGGAAGGGAACTTGCAGTGTCTGCTGCCCTTGTCCTTGAGGATCTTTGATGCATTTCTGTAATGCATCTTGTAGACAGTAAATGATACAACTTAAACCACTGTTTTGCCTCAGGACCCTGTGATCTGGGCCCTTGTGACTCCTTGTGCCCACCTCCCTCCAGTATTTTTACGGGAAGTTTACAATTCTGATGTCAGCTTCCCTCTGCCCAGGCTCACATACAATTCCCAATGAAACGGCCAGTTCCAAGCAAAACATGCTCTATACGCACTTGACTTTTAACAGGGATTGATGGAAGTGAAGGTGACATGAGTAATGTTCGGGGCTGAAGGAAGGGTGAACATTGTCAGGGGTGGGGGCATTGGCAATCATTGTCAGGGGTGAGATAGGAGTGAGCAATGCCTGGTGGGGTTGGGGGGGGGGGTGCTGGGAGGGGAGGGTGAAAGGGAGTTGTGCAATGTCAGGTCTACAGGCTAGTTAATGAGCACCAGGGGGTGAGATATGAGTGAACATTGTCAGAGAGGATGTAGACGATGTGAGAAATGTTAGGGGAAGTAGGGAGAATTGAGAATTGCCAGGGATTCTTCAGGTATGGTCTTATAACAGCACTGCACAGCTACAATGTAACTTCCCTACTTTTATACTGATGATGAGGCTGAAGGAGATTCCAGATGTAGGCAGGGCTGAAGCCATGGAGCACTCACCACAATGCAACACCCTCATCCCACAAATGAATGAAAAACAGAGAACAGTAAGTTTCCTTCCCTAATGGGCATTAATAAACCATTTGGATGTTTACAACAATTTGACAGCTTCATTGTTACTTTTACTCGGACGATGGAAGATATAGACTGTAGGAAAATAGATGGCGACACCTTGCAAAATGTCCATATTACAGAGGAGGAAGTGCTGGATGTCTTGAAATGGTTAAAAGTGGATAAATCCCCAGGACCTGACCAGGTGTACCCGAGAACTCTGCGGAAAGCTACAGAAGTGATTGTTGGGCCTCTTGCTGAGATATTTGTATCATCGATAGTCACAGGTGAGGTGCCGGAAGACTGGAGGTTGGCAAACGTGGTGCCACTGTTTAAGAAGGACGGTAAAGACAACCCAGGGAACTATAGACCAGTGCGCCTGACCTCAGTGGTGGGCATATTGTTGGAGGGAATCCTGAGGGACAGGATGTACATGCATTTGGAAAGGCAAGGACTGATTCGGGACAGTCAACATGGCTTTGTGCATGGGAAATCATGTCTCACAAACTTGATTGAGTTTTTTGAAGAAGTAACAAAGAAGATTGATGAGGGCAGAGCAGTAGATGTGATCTATATGGACTTCAGAAAGGCATTCGACAAGGTTCCCTATGGGAGACTGATTAGCAAGGTTAGATCTCATGGAATACAGGGAGAACTAGCCATTTGGATACAGAACTGGCTCAAAGGTAGAAGACAGAGGGTGGTGGTGAAGGGTTGTTTTTCAGACTGGAGGCCTGTGACCAGTGGAATACCACCAGGATCGGTGCTGGGTCCTCTACTTTTTGTCATTTACATAAATGATTTGGATGCGAGCATAAGAGGTACAGTTAGTAAGTTTGCAGATGACACCAAAATTGGAGGTGTAGTGGACAGCAAAGAGGTTTACCTCAGATTACAACAGGATCTTGACCAGATGGGCCAATGGGCTGAGAAGTGACAGATGGAGTTTAATTCAGATAAATATGAGGTGCTGCATTTTGGGAAAGCAAATCTTAGCAGGACTTATACACTTAATGGTAAGGTCCTATAATGGGAGTGTTGCTGAACAAAGAGAGCTTGGAGTGCAGGTTCATAGCTCCTTGAAAGTGGAGTCGCAGGTAGATAGGAAAGTGAATAAGGCATTTGGTATGCTTTCCTTTATTGGTCATAGTATTGAGTACAGGAGTTGGGAGGACATGTTGCCGTTGTACAGGACATTGGTTAGGCCACTGTTGGAATATTGCAAGCAATTCTGGTCTCCTTCCTATCGGAAAGATGTTGTGAAACTTGAAAGGGTTCAGAAAAGATTTACAAGGATGTTGCCAGGGTTGGAGGGTCTGAGCTACAGGGAGAGGCTGAACAGGCTGGGGCTGTTTTCCCTGGAGCGTCGGAGGCTGAGGGGTGACCTTATAGAGATTTACAAAATTATGAGGGGCATGGATTGGATAAATAGGCAAAGTCTTTTCCCTGGGGTCAGGGAGTCCAGAACTAGAGGGCATAGTATAGGGTGAGAGGGGAAAGATATAAAAGAGACCTAAGGGGCAACTTTTTCACGCAGAGGGTAGTTCGTGTATGGAATGAGCTGCCAGAGGATGTGGTGGAGACTGGTACAATTGCAACATTTAAGAGGCATTTGGATGTGTATATGAATAGGAAGGGTTGAGGGATATGGACCGGGTGCTGGCAGGTGGGACTAGATTGGGTTGGGATATCTGGTCGGCATGGACGGGTTGGACCAAAGAATCTGTTTCCGTGCTATACATCTCTATGACTCTAAATTAACATTTTTGGAATAGATTGCTAACTCCCAAATGCTATGGTGGTGTTCAAACTCAGGTTTCTTGCATCATCAGATCAGTAGTATAACCATGATACTATCATACCCAGCTAGACTGCATTTGTCATTTTTAACGAGTTTTGAGAAGATTTGTAGCTCAGGTTGAGGATCTGGATGTAAGTTTGTAAGTTTGCTCGCTGTGCTGGAAGGTTTGTTTTCAGTCACATCAGTGATGATGTTACCTAGTGTGGTGATGAAATGTCTGAAAACGAACCTTTCATGTCATCTTTAAATCACTGCAACTGGAAGCTGGAGGAGATACCTTTCTTTAATCTGGTGACCAAGATAGGGGGCAGTAAAAGCAGTGGCCAACTGAAGAAAAGAGAGAAGAAATCATTCACTCACCTGGAACTGGCTGATCCTTACAAAGACTGCGGGCAATCCTTCGTTTAATCTTGCCCAAATCTCGAAAACTGTCAACAAAATAGATCCTGTCCCGTGACCCGGAGATTTGGAGAAGCTGTTTCAGATCTGCCTGCCCTACCCCTACGGACAAAATTTGAATCCCGTTGCCCCTCAGGTTATCAGCTGGGCCCATCACATTCTCTTTCGACCTCCCATCGGTGATCACGATCAGGAACTGGGGCACGTTCAAAGCTTTTCGACTACCTGCCTCTCTCGTGAACAGCCTGGTCGCTTGCATCAGCGCTGATCCAATTTGAGTTCCTTGATTCAGTTGAACCATTTTTTCAATCTCAGCCATCAACATCTTTCTGTCTGGGAAATCCTTCAGGTCAAATTCTTTTCGAAACGACGTACTAAATTGAGCCAGACCAAACTGGCACATACAGGGGACAATACTGAAAAAGCTAACCATGTTTTTCATGAAGGATTTAATGTAGCTGAAATCTTCAGCAATTATGCTCTCAGATCCATCGACTAGAAAGACAATGTCTGCTTGTTGAAGATCACAGACTATCAAAAGAAAAGAGTATCCAATTAAAGATTTGTACAAATTATCACATTTCTCTCTTCCCCTAATCTTCTCTTTTATGGAGGTGCTCATGTTCAGAGTGTGGTTCATATTTATTGTCAACTTACAATGGTATGTTGGGTAGTAATTTGCCCTGATATATAGTGTCTGCTTTTTAAATGCTTGGAAAGTGTGTTCATTCTCCACCTCTTAACTTTCTGCTCTGTCTAATTGCTCCAGGGCTATCAAAAGATTTGAATCAATCTATTCAGAGATGTTATGACATAGCTCTGGACCAAGTGGAACTTGAACCCAGGCCTTCTGGCCTAGAGATATGGACACTGCCACTGGCCTGGGTAATAATCCAATCAGTTTCACCCTGGTCAGTTTTGCTCCAAGAGCAGGTAAATGTTAATGGTCAGTATGCTTTTAAATTCTTGACTAACAGTACCAGAACTTCTAATGTGGGTAGAGAAAAAACACAGATCCCAAATCCACTCCAACTGAAATGAGACTTGAACTTTTTTTCTTTTAGCAGCAGTCAGATCCATACCAGCTATTCCGCCCCATTACCCTCTGAATTCGAATCCTGACCTTCCACTCAAAAGCATCATGTAACAAGACCTCCATATCACACTGTAACAGGGTGCAAATTGCTGCTGGAATTAGCCTTCTTAATAAGGTTCAGAACCACTTGGCTACGACAGACAACAACCTGCAATAAGTGTAGACAATGTGAAAAGTGCTATTTGTGTCCCTTGATCCAACCATTCTCCATTCCAAGTGAGCAAGGAATAAAGTGATCAGTCATCCATTGGTAGCATCATAGTGTTATAGAGTTATAGCGTCATGCAGCATGAAAACAGACCCTTCATTCCAATTAGTCTATGGTGAACATGTTCCCAAACTCCATTTGGCCCATATCCCTCCAAAACATTCCTATTCATGTACTTATCCAATTGTCTTTTAAACGTTGTAATGGTATCTGCAACAATCACTTCCTCTGGAAGTTCATTCCACACATGAACCATGCCCTGTAAAAAAATCTTGTCCCTCATGTCCTTTTTAAAGCTTTCCCCTCTCACCTTAAAAATATGTCCCCTTGTTTTGAACTCACCCACCCGAAGGAAAAGACCCTTGCAATGCATCTTATCTTTTTAAGGTTACCCCTTGATCTCCTATGCTCTGCTGAAAAAAGACCCAACCTGTACAGCCCATATTTATAATTCAAATCTTTCATTCCCAGCAACAATCTGGTAAATCTTTTCTGAATCCTTGCTAATTTAATAATATCCTTCCTATAACAGGGTGACCAGATTGGACTCAGTGCTCCAGAGGGAGTGTTGCCCCTACCTGCCCTGATTAGACATCCAAATATTAAGCAGAAAATATATTATAGTGAACCACACACTGGAACCTTCGCCATGTTTTCCCGTGGTGGGTATACATGACACTCCAAGTGATTACAGCCAGGTCCCCAAGATTAAACCTGGCATGTTCTTGGATATTCCAAGCAGTGTATTCTTCAATCATTAAGGAAGCTTTAATGCAGCATGAAATTGTATTCTATATTTTTTTCTATGCTGGAATTTTCAACCTAACTCTGTTTTGCTTAGAAACAGTCAAAGTTTAGTCTTGTGAATTGAGGTCAATGGTTCTCAACACATTTGGTACATTCCATGTAATACAGGAGACAGGTGCCTGAGGTCTCTACATTGTACCTATAGTGCCCTGTACACCACATTGTGGAATAAAAATGCCAAAGGGAGCCTTGGCACATGTACAAAGCTCATTAGACATCAACCCCAAGAGATCTTCTTTAAATTAGCCACCCCCTCTCCCACAAAAGTGTAATGTCTGTTTTTGATGGATATTTTTAGAGAGGTTGATTCAGAGTAAAGGCAAATTCCTGTCTCCTATGCTTGTTGCTGAACTGACAGCCTTAGTCTCTCACACTTTCTGCCTTATGTTTGTTTGAAGGTGGTCTGCCCTATTTTAAACTGCATTGCTAACTGGATAGTAAAAAGCCTTCATGAGCCAAAATAGAGTGAGATTACCTAATCCATACTCCCATTCCCAACTGATATGGAAAAGCACTATCAGACTTTCAACTCACATTTCTGCCCTGAGCTCATCACTAGATTACAAATGTTCCTTTACCTGGATTTGTGTTTGTACAAACCAGCTGTGAGAAATCCCTCACTATGTTTTTCAAGGCGTCAAAGTCTTGAACATAAAGGTAGTTTTCCCTCGAGCCTCCGATAGCCTCGAGCTCTCTTTCATTGGCTCCTGCTACCCCCACAGCAAGGACGGTCACTCCATCTTCTCTGATGTCCTCCGCTGCCCCTGGTACCGCTGATGAATCTGCGGCTTCTTCATCAGTAATCACAATGACAAACTGCGAAACCCCAACTGTCTGCCGACTTCCTTTCTCGAGGGCTAAAAGTTCTTTGGCCTGTTGAAGAGCACGTGCAGTGAAGCTGGGTCCTTCTTTCATTTGCATTCGACCAATTGCCTGGCGGACTTCGTTTTTGCTCCCGAACTGACTGAGCCGGAATTGAACGTCAGGGTCATTATTGTAGAGTATGGCGCCAAACTGAACCTTGCTGGGGGACACGTCTGAACTGTTCACCAATGTCATCATGAATCTTTTCATCCTCTCAAAATCGTATGGCTGTATGTTGCCTGATCCATCGACCACAAAAAGAATATCTGCTGCTTCAGTTCTCAAGCAGACTAAGGGGGGATAAAGAACAGCAGGAAAATTATTGTTCAATCTTTATGTGATTCAGAATACTCACATCCTACTGCTGAAACTAATCATTTTACAGCACTGACAGTTTAGCATCTGATTGCCTGAGAAAAATCCACTGAAAACAATGTTATTTGCCAAAACAGCTTGTACCCCTTGGTGGATACTTATGGAAAAGATTAGTGTAACTCTTTCTTCTTGGTCTATGGGTATTTAGTATCTGACATGTCAACAATACAGAAATTCTAAGTGTAAGAATTTCCAAACCCACCCTCAGCCGTGTGCCTTCTATGGATTTGTTGGTGACAGACAGAAGATCCAGTCCAAATAAAACTCCGAGGAATCTACAGATCCTACTCTATGTTCTGGCCCTTTCCAAACAAGGAGGGGTGGGTTGGGGGGGTGGTATCAGCAAGCCTTAGGAAATTTGACCTCAAAGACTTCAGTAAAGAGCCTGCTGAATATTAGTTACTGATGAAGAGTTACATCTTAAGGTTCATTTCTTGTTCTCCAATTCTCCAGTAATTATCCCACTGTGCTTACCTTCAGGCTGGCTGCAGATCTCCCAGAGGACCTGTTTTTCTGGAGAATCCAGCAGATCAAAGTTTTCCACATAGTGAACTTTATCCCAAGCTCCTCCAATTTCCAGAAGCTGCGTGCTGTTAGCATTGAATATGCCCACAGCAAACACGATGACACCTTTATCCCTTATGGCTTTGGCTGGTTGAAGGACCTCATCTTGTGCTTCTCCGTCAGTTATCACTACGAGGTACTGTGGAACATCGGGGCGACCCCCTTTAGCTTCATCAAAATAGTCCACAGCAAATCTCAGTGCATCACCTGTGAGAGTGCCCCCTTCCAGCTGCTGCATGTCATTGATCGCTGCAAGTAGATCAGCTTTCACTGAATGTACACTAAGTTCAAACTCTAGCTTGGGACTGGAGGCAAACTGTATCAGACCTATACGCACATTGTCTGCTTCAGTAAAGGTCTTGTTCACAATGGCATTCATAAATGTCTTCATTTTCCTGAAATCCTCGGGATTTATGCTTCCTGATCCATCAATTACGAAGATGATATCAGCTATGTTCAGCTTCCTGCAGGCTGAGAGAAAGAAATCACATAATTTTGCCAGTTGTTCTTTTGAATAGAAAAGTTCAAACTAGGTTATTAAAAAAAAGCCCCTCTTTTTCTGCATTCCAGCTAACACTCCACATTGTAAGCAACATATGAATCGATAGAAAAACAGAAAGTGCTGGAGAAACTCAGCAGGTCTGGCAGCATCTGCAGAGAGAAAGCAGGATTAACATTTTGTGCCTATTGACCCTTCTTCAGGAATATGGACCCAGAAAGATCAAGGCTTATATTGTTCCCCTTCTACCACCCTCATATTTTCATTCTATAATAATAATGGAATTGTTGACTAATGCAACCAATATTGATCAAAACCCTGACATGAAGTGAGGCAATTGGCAATAGGGAAGCTTTGGAAATCATAGGTCCAAAGTTATCTTTTCCTCCCAAGCACTTTCTGCATGTCATGTTTCAAAATACTTATATACTTGAAATTATAATTTAAGAAATGTATTTGATGTAAAAGTATACCTTGTTCTGTGATATACCTCTGGTACAATGTGAGTAAGTCACAAAGTAGCATAAATCCTAGCCCATGATTTTGCATCTTTTAAAGTTTACAGACAAAAATTCCTGAGTTTAAATCGTGCAGTGTACACCATCACATCCTACCACTGGTCCCTCAGGAAAGCACATCCATCTCACAGCTGGCAACAGACTGAGTCGGATAAACCGTACACTCTCAACTCATTTCCTGAAAAGACTTTGAAACAAAATAAATATTAACCATGCCAAGCCTCTCCTTCCATTGAGATTAGTGGGAAATAAAATTCAGGAGAGGTAAAGCATTTTTACATTAATATTATTGTTGTTTTCCTTTTATTAACACCTAAGCAAGAGAATATAACAAAAAAAATCAGGCAATTAATGCAATTAATAACAATATTGATCAAATTGTGTGGAGGATGAGGTGTTTCATTTTGCCACATGACAAGATCCAATGTAAAGTCTTCAGTACCCAAATAAACAGTTCTTCATTACTGCCCAATCAGACACTTGAAGAGCGAGAAATTGCTCCCATTTATTATACTTGGCTAAAAGGGAAACATTCCATAGACACCAAGAGACAAATGGAGGGGCTTCCAGTCAATTGTTAAGCAGTTCTGAAATCCAAAGCTTACCTCCTTCAGAACAGAGGTCCCACAAAATGTTATTCTTCACATCTTTCAAAGCATCAAAGTTGGTGACATAGAAAATTCTTCCTTTGATTCCTCCAATTTGCAGAAGTTCAGATTCATCTGCATTTCCAACTCCTATTGCATAAATATCTACTCCCTGTTTCCTCAGCTCTGCAGCAGGGCTTCTCACGGGATCATCTGATTGTCCACTTGTGATAATGATGAGGATATGCCGCACCCTCTCTCTACGACTTCTCACGGCATCGCTGAAGAGATTCTTCATGTAGGTTAATGCCTGGCCAGTTGCCGTGCTTCCTCCCATTTGAAAGATTTGCTTAATTGCTCTTTCCAAATCTGATTGGTAGGTGTACTGAGTGATACCGAATTCAATTCGTGGACTATCTGCATACTGGACAACTCCCACACGAACCTTATCTGCACCGATGCTGAATACATTCACTACATCTACCAGGAACCTTTTCATATCCATGAGTTTCTCAGGGAATATACTGTCGGACCCATCAATTAGGAAAAAGATATCGGCTTCTTCTGTTTCGGCACAGCCTGAGAAGAGAAAAGGGCATTGCTTCAGTTACGGGAATAAACAACAGGGTGATTTGACACTAAGGAGTGAAATTGATTCCTGCCAGCAGCACAAACTGGGCTCAAAGCAAAACAGGACAAGCTGAAAATATTGACAAGACATTTTATTTCAAACCAAGTAAAAGCAACAGCAAGACAAGGAAATGAGCTTCCATACAGAGCCTTGAACTATTGTTCTGCCATTCAGTGAAAAAAAAAACCATTTACAGTGAAAAATCAGCTTCTGATTCACTATAAGCCCACTTTGCACCTCTAGTACAGAGTCATATGACTTGCATCATGTTTTTATTTTTTTTGCACTTTGTGTGGATCTACTAAACAGTCCAAATTAATGCATTTTTCTATAGTCTGCCAAAGTCTGAGAAAGGACATATTTTAATTTAACATAAAATACCAGTAAGGAAACTATAGGGGTTAGGTGCAATGCTGGTTTTAAACATTGCCCAATTTGATTTTTCAATGAAGTCAAGTTAAAGGGTGAAAAATTGGTGTTTTACCAGAGCCTGTGGTTTTCCAACCCACTGGAATAAGTTAAAACAAAACTTTGCAATTAGATTCTCCAGGGGATGGTTCCTTACTTTGATGGGTCGGGTCAGCAGCGAAGATCAAGCGTATGCTCAGTGATAAACATTTTGTATGTGATAGAATTACACACCATGATGGAGGATGCACTTTATACCCACAAGAACTGTGGGCTGATTATTCTTACCAATGGTGCTGGGGACAGACGTAACAATTGGATTTCTGAAGATAAAACAAAATAAGACTTTCTCTATGGTTAGTTCTCTCACTACCTGTCACAGGTCTTGTCTTCATGACTCATCCAGAACCATTGGTATTAGTGTTAAAGTGTCATTCCTTGTGACCAGCACTGAAGTCTCTAACCCAGAATGCAAGCAGTGTTCGTGCTATCTATAGTGGTGTTCAAAGTGGAGGAGTGCTCCTCTATCAGTTCGGGGGTTGTAATTAGCAGGAGGTTTTCTTGATTATGTTTCTCCTGATTCTGTAAGACATCATAAGGTCTGGAGTCAATGTCGAAGACTCCCAGGCAACTCTATTTCTATACCACCCTGTCATCACATCTATGTTGGGACTGTCCTGTTGATGAAACTGGACATAACAAAGACAGTAGTCGACGACCCAGAACTTTAACTGATAGTTATGATCCTGAGTATATCAGATTGTGACTTGACTTGCTTCTGTCTCCCAATTTGTGCATAAGTCCTCACATGTGAGAGAGGAGAACTAAGCAGCGTTGACTGCGCTGAGTGGGCCTTTGCCATGTTTGACACCTCAGTCAATGTCAATTGATTTTTCTTCTGGTTGCATTCATACTAAACCCTTTGGGGGCTGTTTATTCAACTGTGTGACATCTAGGATATTTCAAAAGCTGTTCCAAGTCAATCACATTGCACTGGGTCTGAAAACCAAACTTGGTTAGGACAACAGATTTTCTTCCATAAATTACATCTTTACAACAATCCAACATTTTCAAGACCACTACACCTGTTGCTACTAATTTGGTGATATAATCACTATGCAGCAACACCCACAAATTACATTATTGAACCACATTCCACAATCCCTTTCCTACACCCCCCTTCTTGTGCATGTACAGATCCAATGGCAACACATCATCACTGTTATCATTTGTGACGTACTGTTAAACAAATCCTCTGCACCCTTCTACCATGAGCTTTCCAGATTGGAAGTTTCCCAGGTTGAGAAAAAAGCTGTGTCTATAACAAAGTTCTCTGCCAAACAATTACTGGAAGAACTGACATGACAGCTGCAATAACTGAGCTTTTATTCAGGCTGGGCAATGACAAGTTTAAATACTCCAACTGGCTTTCACATTGTTGGTCAGTTTCCCAAGCTGTGGGGAAAGCATGCTCCCTAAATTTGGAGCCAAGCTAATAAGGTTTGACCAAGATCTCATTAACACTTCCTGAGGAGATCAATCATAATTGTAACTATCCACACAGCCACAGGGATGAAGGTCTGATTGTTCATCTTCAGGAGTTTGGAAAATTCCAGCTTTCCAGAACCACCTGGGAGGAATTACCCACAAAGACCAGATTGCCCTTGTTCAGGGCTGGGTCGGGGCTATGTGGAACCAGCTGATGTGGGACAAATGTAGGTTTTGGGAGATGCTAAGGAGGCCATTTTAAAACCCTTCTGGATGCTGTGGGACTCTGTCCCAGTTGTAATGAAAAAGGCATAACCCTCTAGCTCTCACTTCTCACACTCCTTCACCTCGCATACACTGTCAATGTACCATCCATGCCATCTCATGCCACTATACCGATTCTCCCACACATCATATCCCCTGATAACCCATACAAGGCTGTGCCACTCCATCCACCCCTATCACAACTCCTATGCCAGCCTATGCCTCTTCATATCCCCTCCTGGCAAATTATGTCTTTTATGCCAACCCCATGCCTCTCCACTGACTTCCCATTACCTGTTTGCTAAACAAGAGCATTTCTGTACCTGTTGACCAACTGAACTAATGAACCCTAAAGGATTCATAATAAAAACTCTTCAAAAAATTATTCATTCATAACCCGCCTTTTACTACAGAGCAATGAAATTGGTGATCATCAAGAGGTAATCAAGTACCAATCGTGGAAACTGTAAACACTTGAAACCTCATAATCTTGTAAAAAACATTGTGTAATTGGCAGCAGAGATTAGAGGGTAAGAGCTGTGAAACAACCAAGGCTTTTTCCAGGGCTCAGCTATTTCAACAGACTAATGGATCTCTGGACACTCAATCAAATTGCATAATGTATATGAAAATCTTGTTGCAATGTTTATAAAGTTTATATGCAGTCAAGACTAATTTATCTGAGGTATTTAAGGGTAAAGATCAAAGTCCAATAATTAGGGAGCATGGGAAATCAGAGATCTGAAGCAATATTGGCATGTTTTGTTGAAGTCTGACAGAAATAGTAGAACAAAAGAACAAAAATGGGCTATTAAACAATTCAATAGCAACATTGGGCAATCGCTAATAAAGGATGGAAACATTATTCAACCAGCTGCAGAAAAGCCTAATACAAATGAATGAACATATAAAAACAAGGAATTAGGAATTATATCCATAATTTTAAGGGGGCATTTAACTTATTTCTCCAAACCTTGTTTGAGCCTTTCTACTTGGACAGACTGGACTGCGGTTTGTTCGATGATCTCATTACAAATCTTCTTCTGAAGCACCCCTTCAATGGTTGACAGCTGCGTGAAGTCCTTAACCATAGAAACGTAAGTCTTTGAAGGATGTGACGCAATTTTCTTCAGCTCGCTCTCAGTGGCATTTTGGATTCCTAAGGCATACACAGTAATGCCCAAACGGCGCAGAGTAGCTGCATTGTCCTTGACCGCATCCTGGGATTCGCCACTGGTGATTACTATCAGGATCTGAGGAATTCCTTTCCTAGCACGACTGCCTGCCTGCTCCGTGAAGTAATTCTTCCGCACAAAATCAATAGCGATGCCCGTGTTCCTGCCGCCTCCACTGTATCGAATCGATTTGATGTGGTCCAGGATGTCAGATTTTCTGCGGTACATTTTGAGATTGAAATCTTCCGCTGCAATGGTGCTGTACTGAGCTAAACCAATGTGGACACTTTCAGTCTCCACTTCCAGCGCATTGATCATGTTGTGTAGGAAAACGCGAAGCAATTGGAAGTTTACAGCCCCGATGCTGTCCGATTGATCGACCAAGAACACAATATCAGCAACTGTAGCAGACTGACACACTGTGAGAAACAAAAGACACATCAAAACTCATAAATGCACTGACACAGTTTGTTGCAAATTTT